>NC_057360.1:9353750-9673541 GCF_016509475.1 Prionailurus bengalensis | reverse complement strand
TTTTGGAACCACAAGACCCCAAATAGCCAAAGTAACCTTGAAAAATAAAAGTGCAGCTAAGCTGGAGGTGTATTACAATTCCCGATTTCAAGTTATAACACAAAGCTGTAGTGATCAAGACAGTATGGAACTGGCACAAAAGCAGACACAGAAATCAGTGGAACAGAAAACCCAGAAATGAACCCACAAGTATATGGTCAATTCATCTTTGACAAAGCAGGAAAGAATATCCAAAGGAAAGATGGTCTCTTCAAAAAATGGCGTTGGGAAAACTGGACAGCAATCATGCAAAAGAAACAAGCTGGTCCACTTTCTTACACCATACACAAAAATAAATTCAAAATGGATTAAAGACCTAAACGTAAGATAGGAAACCATTAAAATCCCAGAAGAGAACACAGGCAGTACTTTCTCTAACACCAGGCATGGCAACTTTTTGAGGCAGGGAAACAAAAGCAAAAATTGGGATTTCATCCAAATAAGAAGCTTCTGTCTGCACAGCAAAACTGAAAGGCAACCTATGGAATGGGAGATGTTACTGGAAATTATTCATTCTAACGTTCACTGAACATCTCGTACAGAAATACGGGCACCTCAAAATGAGCAACTGAGGAAAAACTCAGTGATGAACTCAAACAGCAACAGTTAAAAGCTCTAAATATTGTCAGATAACACAAAGAAAATGTTACTGAAAATGGAGCAGAAATCACTTTCAACCAGGATAACTTTGATTATCCCAATCACTCATCAAGTCTTCCCGAAGGGTAGTTAATACCTCAAATTTGCTTTCAAGAGAATTTTGAAAAAAAGTGGGAGACAGGAGTTTGAATTTTACTAATGAGATTTGGGGGGTTTATGAAGACAAAGATCAGCCATTCTTCTAACCTAAATTTCTGGAACTTCTTGTTTTGGTTTATCTGACATGTATACTACAAAAGTGCAGCACAAGCTATAAAATTTTTAAAATAGAAGTTGAATAATTAATACAAGATTAAATTCAGATGGCATAGAACAGGACTTGGGCACCTAAAGCCATGGATCTGAATTATAATTTTAGGCCTTCCCTTCATCTCCCCAGCCAACCCAATTACTGTCATGTTGATTTTGAAGAAAGATAGGTTTTCAAAGCTTGGATATAAGATTTTTTAAAAAATCTTCTAGTAGAAAATGCAATATAAACTTACACTGTATGAGTTTTTTCTTGTTAAAAGATCTGATATCAGGGGCGCCTGGGTGTCGCAGTCGGTTAAGCGTCCGACTTCAGCCAGGTCACGATCTCGCGGTCCGTGAGTTCGAGCCCCGTGTCAGGCTCTGGGATGATGGCTCAGAGCCTGGAGCCTGTTTCCGATTCTGTGTCTCCCTCTCTCTCTGCCCCTCCCCCGTTCATGCTCTGTCTCTCTCTGTCCCAAAAATAAATAAACGTTGAAAAAAAAATTAAAAAAAAAGATCTGATATCAAAAATAGATGAAAAGGAAGTAGAAGACAATGCCGTATATGAGAAACAGTCCTTGGAGTCAGTTACAGTTACTCCTGAATGTGACCTGGATCTCTGAGTCGTGTGTGTGTGTGTGTGTGTGTGTGTGTGTGTAAAATGGAGGTAATCTCCTTTCTCAAAACGGTTATAAGGATTTCCCAAGGTGATAGATAACAGATATGTCTATAAAGTAGGTACTTAAATAAGGTTCCACATCTCATAATGGGAAGAAACAGATTAACACTATTTGAAAAACTTTTATAACAGATATTCAGTACCTTTATTGTAGACGAAAGATTATCAAAACATTCCCAAAAAGCACAACTCTGAAATGCCAGTTTTGTTTGTAAAGGACTCAAACTTTAATGGCGCTCACACCATACAGTCAGGAAGTAGAACAAGCCCTAAGAAAAAAATAAAAGCAAAAATGCCAAGATCTTCTCCAACCACAATTATTTTTAATCTATGAAACAGAATTTCCTTACAAATTAAGTAGTTTTTACAGTAGTGACATTTATCATTGATGTGATCTGTTTAATATGACTAGTCAGAAGGGAAGTTGGGCCTGTAATTTTTCCAGAAATTGAAAAAAGTACCATCATTAAGATAAGGAAGAGAAAGATTTGTATCCATCTTTCTGGGACATGTAAGGTGAGAGCGATGTCTCACGGTTGGAGAATTTGTGGATATTGCTGGAGGAATTGGAGATGCTCTCTAGTAAGCGCGTAATCCCTCTTCCCCGAACACTGCTGTTTGGGCCAGAAATTTTCACCCCAGATGGACAGTCACCTAAGGATACTGGAAATACAAGAAAAGAAATGTAGTAATTTTATAGTTTTATTAATTAGAGATGCCTCGATTAACTCTTATCCTATGATAGGCCTTTCATGAATAGGACAGAGATTCTTAGTAAAGGAAAACAGATTCTCAGAATAAAGGCAGAAGCCTGAACAAGAATATTTCTTTCTGCTTTTAGCCCCAGAAACCTTAATTGAAGTTCTTCAGGCACCACTTGAAATTTCATGTCACTAGCTTTAAAATTTTCCTATCTGCCCATAGACATCACAGAACTACAAAACTACAGCTGCTACAGGAATAAAAGGCTTTATTTTAAATGCCTTGAACAAAAATCAGAAGACTAAATTAAAGTGATACAAAAATATACATATTGAAATTGCTTAAGGTGGTAACATCAAATAAAATTCCCAATTCAATAAGATCCTCATAACCTAAAACTAATTTTTTTTCTTAATGTTTTTATTTATTTTTGAGACAGAGAGAGACAGAACATGAGCAGGGAAGGGGCAGAGAGAGAGGGAGACACAGAATCGGAAACAGGCTCCAGGCTCTGAGCCATCAGCACAGAGCCCGATGCGGGGCTCGAACTCACAGACTGTGAGATCACGACCTGAGCCGAAGTCGGATGCTCAACCGACTGAGCCACCCAGGCGCCCCAACCTAAAACTAATTTAGAGCATCTGTTTAATAAGTACCATACGCTAGAATCTGAATAAGCTTTAGGCCCAATACTTCTTGAGGTACATTCTTAGAAGATGCTTACCAGTGTGTGTGTTTGACCTTTGTTCCTGATTAGAAGAGTTGAAATGAGAAAATCCTGGACTCTCAACTCTTAGCTTCTATAAGTAACAAAGAAAAATACAAGGGAAAAATTGTTTTCTTATCAATTATTGGATCACCTACTTCCGTTTCAAATTACTGTTTATAAAATACAAACACCCACTTTTACAATGTCTGATCAACTTTTGAAGAGACTGCTGTAAAAGGAACAGAGGGGTAGTGTCTGGAAGGGTATTACAGGGTCAAGAGAGGGTTTCTACTTTTAAAGATGAGATGACAGGGCACCTGGGTGGCTCAGTCCAGTTAAGTGTCTGGCTCTTGATTTCAGCTCCCATGTGGGGCTCTGCCTGGGATTCTCTCCTTCCTTCTCTCTCTGCCCCTCCCCTGCTCATGCTCGCTTGCTCTCAAAATAAATAAACATTAATTTTAAAAACAGACCATAGCATGTTTCTTGGTGATTCAGAACAGAGAGAGACCCTGATGATGCGGGAAAGAGAAGTAAGTTACTGGAGCCACATCTTTGAGCAGGTAAGAGAATAAGATCTAAAACGTAAATGGAAGGATTGGTCTTAAGCAGGAACACAGACAATTCATGCATTAAAACAGGAGTCAAAGAGTACATGGTAGATGCAGTGGTAGGACTATGTAAAAACCTCTTCTGATTGCTTCTGTTTTCTCAGAGAAGTAGGAGGCAAGGGCATCAGCTCAAACAAGGATGAATGAGGGATGAGGTGGTGAAGTCTGAAGCGAAAGAAGGTGAGAAAGGTGCGCCTGGGGGGCTCAGTCAGTTAAACGTCCGATTCGGCTCAGGTCATGGTCTCACAGCTCGTGGGTTCGAGCCCTGCATCGGGCTCTGTGCTGACAGCTCGGAGCCTGGAGCCTGCTTTGAATTGTGTGTCTTCCTCTCTCTCTGCTCCTCCCCCGCTCATCCTCTCTCTCTCAAAAATAAACATTAAAAAATAAAAATAAAAAACAAAAAAAAGAAAGGGGGTGAGAAAAAGCTCTAGGAGAGTGGGAGAAATGGACAACCGACAGGTAACACTAAGGGCTCACTTGAAGTTGGTAGTGATTAGATCAGTCAGTATGGCAGTTTCTTTTCAGTCTCATTTAGCTTCAGGAGTATAGGAATAGAATAGGGAAGAGTTAGATTCAGTCAGGGTAGTGTTAATCAAGTAGGATAAAAAAAAAAAAAAAGGGAGGGTCAATGAAGTCGATGTTGCAAGTGAGTGGAAACAACAGATCCAGAGATTTAAGCTGGGAAGGAAGGAGGTCAAGGGCAGGGGTGAGGGAGGTTCAGGAGACACGAGGCTGTAGCACTGCATATGTGCCAGTGGTACCACCAAGGTCTAGGACAGGATAGTGGGAAACAGGACCGCCAGAGAAAGGGAAGTCAAAGAACTGAGAGGTCAGGCACTTGGATTATCTATGTGGAAGCTGACCTCAAGAATTCTGGCAGGAATCCTGTCTGATAACATGGCTCAGTGTTGCTCTAGGAATGAGGACATGCCACTCAGGGGCCTACTGACTCCACGATGTGGTTATCAGGTGCTAGAGCCTTTATGGCAGGAGATCCAAAGTCTAAGGATTTTAGGGAGAAGATAGGAACAAGCCTATAAGAGGCAATGGTAAACAAGGAAAACTATCTCAAATCTAAGCCCATGATAAATGAGGGGAAAAAAAGATGACACCATTTAAAAAAATTTTTTTTAGTGTTTATTTTTGAGAGAGAGAGAGAGAGAGAGCAAGCAAGCACAAGCTGGGGAGGGGCAGAAAGAGAGGGAGACACAGAATCCGAAGAAGGCCCCAGGCTCTGAGCTGTCAGCACAGAGCCTGACACAGGGCTCGAACTCACGAACTGTGAGACCACGACCTGAACCAAAGTCAGACGCTTAACCGACTGAGCCACCCAGGTGCCTCACGAGGGTACGATTTGATAGGATTAATAGGGAAGCAGTATCTTTAGAAGATAGCCAAATTTTAGTTAGAAGACGGAAGATAAACACATCTTCCCAAGAAAAGATTGAAGATATTTGAGATTTTGCTGATAACTAAGGTTGAGAGACCCACGGAGAAGTTTTCCAGGAGTTGGGTGGGGCCGGGAAACACAGTCAGCCAAACAAGAAGAGTCTGGGAGATGAGGGAGAATTTAGGTATCCTGAGTTTCTGTAGCGAGTGATGTAAAGAATGAAGGGGAACATACAGAGATTAATTCTGGCAGTCTCAACACAGTGATGACGGGATAAGAAGGCAAGGTTTCTCGACCTGGGCGTTACTGACATTTGCTGTGGGAGGCTGTCCTGTGCATCATAGGACGTCTGGCCTCTACCCACTTGATGCCAGTAGCACCCCTTCCCCCGCTGGGACAACCGAGAACGTCTGCAAACATTGCCTAATGCCCCCGGAAGGACACAAAATAGGTACTGGATGATAAATCACTGGGTTGAGAGTTGACAGGAGAAAGAAAAGTCTTGCTTGAGGAATATACAGAGACCTCCGGGATATCCTCGGTTTTATTTTTTAAAATGTGCATTTATTTTGAGAGAGAGCAAGGAAGTGTGCACACATGCACGAGTGATGGAGGGGCAGAGAGAAACAGAGAGTCCCAAGCAGGCTCCGCACTGTCAGTGCAGAGCCTGAAGCGGGGCTTTATCTCACGAACCTGTGAGACCATGAGCTGAGCCGAAATCGAGAGTCAGATGCTTAACCCACTGAGCCATTTAGACACCCTCTCGTTTTTAAATTATCATACACTAAGATGGACTTGTTTTGGGGGGTACACCTCTACAAGTTTTACCACACGAAGAGATCTGTGAAACCACTACCGCAATCAGGGTACAGAGCCATTCTATCACCTCAAAAACTTGCCTCGTGCTGTCCCTTTACAGGCAGCCCAAGCCCCTGGGAACTCTGGATATGTTCTTTATCATTATTGTTTTGTCTTTTAAAGAATGTCATATAGTATTTTGAGACTGCTTCTTTTGCTAAGCATAATACTTGTGAGATCCTAATCCTTGACTGTAACAATAGTTCATTCTATTTGGGGGGTTCCCTTTTCACTGTTTTACGAACTATTTTCAAGTGACAACAACATTTATTATGTACTATGTTCCTAGGCAGAGTTCTTGGCACTTTCATATACAGTTGCATTTAATCCTGCAACTACTAGCCCTTATTATTATTCTTGTTTTACAGATGAGGAATCAGCACAGAAAATTCAAATAACTTGCCTAAAGACACACAGACTGTATGTAGCAGCCTGAAATGCAATTCAGGAATTCTAACTCCACAGTCTATACTCTTAACTGCTACGTTATTAGGAGTATATAGAGGACTCCTAGTAAATAAATTGCCAGGAGGGAAGAAAGGTGGTAGGGAAATTAGACAGCTTTTAATCAAATCCTAAATCAGGTCTTATATATTTTTGAAGTAAATATTTTAAATATTTATATTGTCTACATTTAGACACTTAATTTTTGGAATGAACTTTGGATATGATTTGTATAGACTAGTCCACTGCTAATTTTGATTTTCCTAAAACTCTGTTAAACATAGTAGGAAAATATAGAAGAAAAAAGATTTATGCAACTGGGTCCAATTGGATTAAGAAGCGTTCGACATTCCACAAAGGATTTTTAAAAAATGTTTTACGAAAAAGAGAACCAAAGTCCCGATCTTTAGCTGTTGTTGGCCAGGACCACATGGAGCAGCACAAAGAGACCAGGAGCTCCTCCTAAAAGTCAGCTCCTTACCTGGTAACGCCCTGCATCCAATACAACCATTTTGGGTGTCACACTGTTGCTGGCCTCATAATCTTGAAGTGGTACATGAGTTTCTGTAAGCTGGATTCCAAAGAGAGTGGCCAGAGAATTACTGATGCAGTACCTTTAAAAGGAAATAAAAGCTCATTATCAGAATCTCATCTAATTCATTCTAAAAGCATTCAGATTTTTAAAATTTCTAATATAAAGAAAAAGCATGTAAGATATACCATTCTAAATGGGGGGGGGCAGGAATTTAGAGATTCAGAGAAGAAATGGGAATGGGTAGCAATACATACAATAAACTGGTCATTACTAGTAAGCAATACTCCACTGATTACCAGATAAAATTTCAGGTTCATTATAAGGAAACATGGATGGGAGTAAAGATTACTAGAATTCTCAAATGTTTAAGGCAAGGAGAGGGCAGCAACAGAAATTAGGCTACAACTTTAAAAACACTTATCTATCTTCAAAACCAATGCCACCAGCCATGTAAAGGGACCACCAGAGCACCCAGGGAGCTGAGGCTCCAAGTGTTTTCACTACAGAATGAGAAGGAGGCCGTCTGGGTGGCTCAGCTGGCTAAGCATCCGACTCTTGATTTTGGCTCAGGTCCTGATCTCACAGTTCGTGAGTTCAAGCCCCCACACTGGGCTCTGTGCTGACCACCTGGAGCCTGCTTGAGATTCTCTCTTTCTCTCTCTGCCCCACCCCTGCTCACTCTCACTCTCCTTTGAGACATTTTTAAAAATGAGAAGAAAAGGGTCTTTTTTGAGCACCTTAACAAGGAGGTGCTGTTGTTAACGATGGTAGGGAACTTCACTCTCCTATAATGAAAATTTTCAATAAATGCTTCTGAAGGTTCACCCAAATCACTCAGGTGGGTAACTCTCGCAAACAAGTGTCACATGTGAATAGTAACAGTTAACATGAAAACACACACACACACATATACACACACACACGAAACCCAACCATTTTTTTTAAAAGAGAATTATGGAAATAGAAGTGAACAGTGTTTAACCCCATTGGTGAAAGCAACAGCGAGCAAAATGGCTAAGAATTCAATGCAGAATAGAGCATTATGAAGACATTCCTTTCTCCAACTTACGCAATTTTCTTGCAAACAGCTAAAGCACAGAAGAGAATATCGTTTTCTTCGTGCCACTTGCACCTGTACAAAAAAGAAAAAGGACTTTAATATCCTTAACAGCAGTAGCACTGTTTAAGGGTTTTTATATGCCAGATTTCTAACTTACTTAGTTAAAATCATTTAAGAAAAACTAACATCCTTACTCAAAGATTTAACATTTAACAAACAAAAAATAGATTTTTTTAGAAAATGCTTTTTTTTTAATGTATCTCGTCTGATGCAAATTCATAAACTACACATAACCGGTAAACTCTACCTTGGAATAAAATGAGTGTTACAGAGACACATTAGTGACCATGGTTACCATATTTGACAACCATTTACTAAGTGCATACTATTTACCAGATATTGTTCTTGGCACTAGGGATATAGTACTGAATGAAACACAGAAACTCTTAATCACACAAAACTTACTTTCTAGTAGGAAAGACAGATCAAAAAAGATGTAGGCAGAATACACAATAAATCAGATCAAGACAAGTTATAAGGAGGAAAAAAATAAAGATGAAAAAGATGATATGAAATGTTGCGGACAGGGGACATTTTAGGTAAGGCAGCCGGGAGAGGTACCACTGAGAAGGTGTTTGAGCGGGGACCTCAGGAGATAATACTGGAGAGAAAATGATGCACAGCGTATTTTTACAACGACAGCCACTATAAACCCGTATCTTTCCACTAGGCACATTTTAACTGAGACTCAGAAGAGTACTTACTACTTGAGTAATTAAAAGCTTGCCTGAACCTACCAAGAATCACTTAAAAATTACTAAAAACGTGCTAAACACTAAGTGTAAAAAGTCAGTTATCTGCACTTAATTGGAGTTACTTAACTGAATGGAAGACTAAATATAAAATTAAGAATTTCCCACTGCTATTCTAAAGTGATTCAATAAATAGGATTCATAAAACTCTTAGGTCTAAAATGAAGGCTT
Organism: Prionailurus bengalensis; assembly: GCF_016509475.1. Taxonomy (NCBI): domain Eukaryota; kingdom Metazoa; phylum Chordata; class Mammalia; order Carnivora; family Felidae; genus Prionailurus; species Prionailurus bengalensis. The sequence continues at coordinate 9,664,643 of NC_057360.1, read as the reverse complement.
AGGTTGAAACAGCCTAAGTTCTTACACAGACACACAGAATCAAGTAATGTTTAAATTTCCAGTTAGTTTTGCTCCTTTTCTGGAACTTAAACTCCCAAATTTAGTACCTCATACACACATTTCCATGTAGATCGTATCTGAAATAAAAGCAATTGAAAAACCAGCAATGTATTCCAAGATTAAAAACAAAGAACCCAAGAACAAACCTATAGGAATCTGATCCCAGGGGAAAATGCCTCCAAATCTAATAGTTACACTGTTAAGAATGATACTGTTTTGATGTTTTCACTTATACTTTTTAAAATTTGAATTCCAGTTAACACACAGTATAATATTAGTTTCAGGTGTACAATTTAGTGATTAAACATGTCCATATATCACCGCTCATCATAATGTACTCCTTAATCCCCATCACCTATTTAAGCCATTCTCCACCCCATTCTCCTCTGGTGTTCTCTATAGTTAAGAGTCTCTTTCTTGGTTTGTCTTTTCTCCCCCATGATCATTTGTTTTGTTTCTTAAATTCCACATATGAGTGAAATCATACGGTATTTTTCTTTCTTTCATTTTTTTCTTCTGGATTCTCTTCCTCAAAATCATCCCACCAACCCCCCCTAAGAATGACTGTATTTTCTAGTAAAGGAGGATTCACTCTGTCAAATATCAGAACTGCTTTGTCCACTTTGTTAAGCTATTAACATTCACTTTGCAGCCTCAAATCTAGCCCCAGTTTGAACACCTCTTAGATGGGTTTATTTTATTTATGAAATTCCACTCCAAAGTCATAAGGTCACAAGGGAGTCAGTCTTTTGAGTAAATCTGCAACCTTACTCCTGAGTTCCAACACAATCTCATTCACCCCAATGACGTGTAGCATGAAGGCCTTGACAATCCTCTTTTCCTGTCTCAAAAGGTCTCAATGATGTCCTTTCCTCCTCTTTCAGGATTAAGATTCCTCCTCTTTTCCAAGGATAACTCAGTCTTTACACCCTGCTCAGAACTAGGCTGCTATAGAGGCTCTATTATATGCTAGTCAAACTGACTCACTAGTTTCTCGTAAACAGTCTCTGCTTCATTCCTTTGAGTCACTGTTCAGGTCATTTTCTTCTCTTGGAAGGTCCTCCCTTCAACCCAAATCTCTGCTCATAGAAATTCTATTCATCTTTCCAGGAGAACCAAATAAAACATTTACCCCATCAAGTATTTCACGTTATTTTTAACCCTCACACTGAAGTGATTTCTCCCTGATGTATCATTATCTTTGGAAACACTTTTAAAAGTGATAAGAAATTACCATATACAACTCCATTGTCTTTACTTCGCTTTATTGCTCGTCAGACAGGAGACATTGTAGGCAAGGACAATCATGTTACTCTTTCCTGTGTTTCCCTAGTCTTCAGCCTTATATAGGAGAGCCACCTAAATGTTTGTTAAAAATAAAAAACTCAGGGCGCCTGGGTGGCTCAGTTGGTTAAGCTTCCAACTTCAGCTCAGGTCATGATCTCACAGTTCAGTTTGTGAGTTCTCGGGCTAGCTGCTGGCAGCGGGGAGCCCCGCTTGGGATCCTCTGTCTCCCCCTCTCTCTGCCCCTTCTCCACTCACACTCTCTCTCAAAAATAAACATTAAAAAATAATAAAATTTGGGAATGCAAGCTGGTTCAGCCACTCTGGAAGACAGTATGAAGGTTCCTCAAAAAGCTAAAAATAGGTCTACACTACGACCCACCAATTGCACTACTGGGCATTTACCCATGGGATACAGGTGTGATGTTTCAAAGGGACACATGCACCCCCATGTTTATAGCAGCACTATCAACAATAGCCAAAGTATGGAAAGAACCCAAATGTCCATCGATGGGTGAATGGATAAAGAAGATGTGGTATACATATACAATGGAGTATTACTCGGCAATCAGAATGAAATCTTGCCATTTGCAACTACGTGGATGGAACTGGAGGGTATTATGCGAAGTGAAATTAGTCAGAGAAAGACAAAAATCCTATGACTTCACTCATATGAGGACTTGAAGAGACAAAAAAGATGAACATAAGGGAAGGGAAACAAAAATAATATAAAAACAGGGAAGGGGACAAAACAGAAGAGACTCATAAATATGGAGAACAAACTGAGGGTTACCGGAGGGGTTGTGGGTGGAGGGATGGGCTAAATGGGTAAGGGGCACTAAGGAATCTATTCATGAAATCATTGTTGCACTATATGCTAACTAATTTGGACGTAAATTTTTTAAAATAAAAAATAAAATTGAAAAAATTGGGCTAAGAAAAAATGACTCTAAAATGATGTCAGAATAAAAAGCTCACCTCTTAAGGGCACATGCACCCCAATGTTTATAGCAGCACTATCAACAATAGCCAAAGTATGGAAAGAGCCCAAATGCCCATCGATGGATGAATGGATAAAGAAGATGTGGTATATATACAATGGAATATTACTTGGCAAGATTTCATTCCTTTTGATAGCCATTTGGGACAACATGGATGAAACTAGAGGGTATTTTTTAAAATTTTTATAATGTTTATTTATTTTTGAGAGAGACAGAGTGCGGGCAGGGTTGGAATGGAGAGAGGGAGACACAGAATCCGAAGCAGACTCCAGGCTCCGAGTTGTCGGCACAGAGCCAGATGCGGGGCTTGAACCCATGAACAGTGAGATCATGGCCTGAGCCGAAGTTGGATGCTCAACCGGCTGAGCCACACAGGTGCCCTTGAACTAGAGGGTATTATGCTAAGCAAAATAAAAGTCAGAGAAAGACAAGTATCAAATGACTTCACTCATATGTGGAATTTAAGATACAAAACAGATGAACCTAAGGGAAGGGAAGCAAAAATAACATAAAAACAGAGAGGGAGAAACCATAAGAGACTCTTAGATACAGAGAATAAACTGAGGGTTGCTGGAGGGGTATTGGGTAGGGGGATGGGCTAACAGGGCAATGGGCATTGAGGAGGACACTTGTTGGCACTGGGTGTTGTATGTGATTAATCACTAAATTCTATTCCTGAAATCGTGATTATACTGTATGTTAACTAACTTGGATTTAATTAAAAAATAAAAAAATTTATTACTTGAAAGAAAAAAAAACTACACCCCTTAAAACTACTATCTGCTGGGCTTCTGGTTAAAAATGCATAAATTTATCTCCTCTTGTTCCCAAAATCCTATCAAAATGACAGTCAAAAGAATAAAAATAGTAGAGGTCCACAGGAAAGGAGAAAACAGAAAGAGGTTTCCATGGAACAGAGTGTAACACACCTGTGGGATATGGAAAGTAAACGAAGGAGTGGTAACTGATGAAGCTAGACAAAGGAAGTCATAGCCTTCAGCCCCCACAGAACCAGCGACACAAATCTGCCTACCAGAACTCTAGAGAGGCTCTGAACCCATGGACATATCCCTGGCCAGACAGCAGAGGTTAAGACCAGGAGGCTGAACTTCTTCTGTACAAAGAATGGTCAAGTTCCCTGACTGTGCAAAGAAGTAAACTCTTCTTAGAGAACTAGGCAGCAAGAACGGATGCTAGTATCTTAAGACAAAGCCCTCAATATTCTGGCATTTAGGATTTTGTCTCAACTTAGCATCCAGCTCTTATCTGCTTCCCCTAGAGTAAAGCCCAATTAGTTGTTAATCCCCAAAGAACAATACTAAACACTCAGCTTTGCAGCCTCATTTCTAAATATGAACATAACCAAAGACAATCAGACATTCAAAGAAACCCTGCAACATGGAAAGATCAAGACAGGAACACCACAAGTCACAACCCCGAAGAATGAAAATACAGAGGACAAAAGCACACAAACATCCCTCCCCCACCAAGTACCCCAATGAGATCTATAAAATTACTGCATCTAGGATCCTACTTATCTTCCTCATATCTTCAACCTGAATCAGCACTGATGATGAATGTGACAGTATGTGTAACAGGATAGTACCTGCAGGCAGAGAGACCTCAACAAGTCAGCCTCTGCTCAGTATTAAAATGCCACAGCTTGTTAGGGTTCTGTGCTTGGTCTTCTTCTCTTTTTGCCCTCTGCCTAAGTAACCTCGTCAATATGCAGTAGATCCATTAAAGCAGAGAACTGGTCTCTCTTCGTTGCATTTTCAGTGCCCAGAACAGTGCCTGGCACATAGTGAAATGATGAATGCTGGCATCATCCAAATCTCTTCACGGAGTTCTAGGCTGGGAAGACCAGCTGCTTGCTTGTTATTTCTAGATCTTACCTCACTAGGGCCTCAAAACATTCTAAACTTGCTCCTCTCTCTTCCCTGTCTACTCTGAAATATATACTACAAACCTGAGTATTGTCTTTATTTCTTTTCACGCTCTTCCTGTATCCAGTCCATCGGGAAGGTCTGCTGATTTTTACCAAGATGAAATCTACTTATTCCTCTCCATCTCTACTGTCACTGCTCTGGTCCAAGCCATTTCTTGCCTTGACTAGAGAAATGGTTTAACAGTTACGGACTGTTTCCTTCCCTTCTTGCCTCCTTTCAATATATCCATTAAAAACTCAAGAGGAAAGGGGCGCCTGGGTGGCGCAGTCGGTTAAACGTCCGACTTCAGCCAGGTCACGATCTCGCGGTCCATGAGTTCGAGCCCCGCGTCGGGCTCTGGGCTGATGGCTCAGAGCCTGGAGCCTGTTTCTGATTCTGTGTCTCCCTCTCTCTCTGCCCCCGCCCCGTTCATGCTCTGTCTCTCTCTGTCCCAAAAATAAATAAACGTTGAAAAAAAAAATTAAAAAAAAAAACAAAAACTCAAGAGGATCTTTTAGAAACCTAACCAAATTCTGTTAATTCCCTGTTTGGTAAAATTCCTTCCTGTACCCCTTACATACAGAGATCGGATGGTTGCCAGAAGGGAAGGGGGAGGGACGGGGAAAAATTCCTTCCCGTAGCTAAGAAGGCCTATAGTGTGTATGGTCCTTGCTTATTTCTTCAACCTCACCTTGTACATTCTCTCCGGTGCTTACTACTTTCTGTCACACTAACAATTTCCAGTAAACACCAAGCTTTCACCTCAAAGCCTTTGCCTCTCTCTGCCCAGGATGCTCTTCCTTCTAGTTTTGCATGGCTGCATCTCTCTCTTGCTTCAGATCTGTTTTAATATTACATCTTTTAAAAAAAAAGTATTCTTGACTATTCTAGAAAGCAGTCTTTCTACCTAGTCTTCTCTGCAAGAAGAGGAACAGTATCCTACTGATTTCCTTCTCTGCACTGATCACAAGCTAAAATTACCATTTTATTATTTACTGTATGTTTCTCTTTCCCATTAAAACGTTAGCCTCATGAAGGCAGAGACCACGTAAATCTTGTTCACCACTGAACCTCCAGCACAGTGCCTGGGACAGAGGAGATGCTCAATAAATACTGGCTGATTAAAAACTACCTTGTTTCAAACAGATGTCATTACACAGTGAATTAATTCAGGGACAATTATGACAAAAAGCAACAAAGAGAATGGAAGATCTATAAAAGTTATGAATATTCTAGTCTTCAAAATTCCAGGATAGCCATCAACAGCCTCTTAAGATTCGGATACTCACTTTGTCTAACTGTACTCAGTTTCACCAATACCTATCCATTTCATCTACCTGAAGCTAGAGGCATTTATCAAAAATTTATTATAAACTTTAATGTAAAAGAAGTTCAAAAGAAGCATTTGAAAGGAGTCCTATCTGCTTATATTAACTAACAAATTCCAACAGTAGTTTCTGTTGACTACTACAACACAATCTCCTGTCTAAAAAATACTGTATATTAGAATCCATCCCATCCGAAGCAGTTGATTACAAAAGTGCTTAAAGTATTATGTAATAGTTTCATCATTAACAAAATCCCATGGCACCGGCCCCAATGTCATACACCAAAGCTACTCTTGTTGTAGCCTACACTTACACAACTGAGCTCACCACTGTGTTTCTTCTATTTTAAAACATGCATTTTTCACTTTTTAACTTCAGTGGAAATGCACCTTCCAAATGAAGGTGTTTTACAATTGCTATTGGTCTAAGAAATAGTTGCATTGCCTAAACATGTACAAGTTTGGTTGTTTTTGATGACAAACAATTGCACCCCATTTTATTCAATAAACCAATTGAAGATTATTTGAGAAAAGTATTGGTTTGTCTCTGAACACTTTCTGCTGACATCAAGAACCAGCATAAAAACTTGCATAAAGGGTGTTAGTGGCAAACAAGTATTTTAATACACCAGCATATAAATACATATGTCTGTTATGTGTTTCACATTAATTCACGTCGTTCACTTTCTTTGCACAATACTTGCTCAGTCTGTTTGGTTTCCTTTTTTTTCTCCTAGTAACCATAAATTTATCCTTCCCCTAAAATTATTTTTCATTTTTTTAACTGAAGTAGAGACTTTCAGCTGTACAACAGTGATTCCACATGTTTAATAAACACTACACTATACTCACAAGTGTACCGACCATCTGTCACCACACAACACTACTAAGACACCATTGACTATATTCCCCGTGCTGCACTTTTCATCCCTGTAACTTAATCATTCCTTAAGTGGAAGTCTGTACCTCTTACCCCTATTCACCTATTTTTCCCCATTCCCCTCCCCTCCCTGTTTGTTCTCTATATTTATGAGTCTGTTTCTGCTTTTGTTTTTCAGATTTCACATATAAGCGAAATCCTATGATATTTGTCTCTGACCCATTTCACTTGGAAAAACACCCTCTAGGTCCATCCATACTTTGCAAATGGCAAGATCTCATTCCTTTTTGTGGCTGAGTAATATTCACGTCTTTACCCATTCATCTATGGATGGGCGTTTGGTTTGCTTCCATATCTTGGCTATTGTAGATAATGCTGCAGTAAACATTGGGGTGCATAGATTTTTTCCAATTAGTGTTTTTTCTCTGGATAATATACACAGTAAAGGAATTACTGGATCACAGGATATTTCTAATTTTTTGAGGAACTTCAATACTGTTTTCATAGTGGCTGCACCAATTTACATTCCCACCAAAAATGCACAAGGATCCTTTTTTCTCCACATCCTCACCAACACTCGTTAGTTGTTGTCTTTTTGATTCTAGCTATTCTGACAGGTGTCAGGTAATAGCTCATTGTGATTTTGATTTGCATTCTCTCATGATGAGTGATGCTGAGCATCTTCTTACATGTCTGTCATCTGTATGGCTTCTTTGGAAAAAGGACTACTCAGGTCCTATGCTCATTTTTTAAATCAGATTTTTGTGTGTGTGCTGAGTTGTAGAAATTCTTCATATATTTTGGATACTAACCTATTATCAGATATATCACTTGCAAATATCTTCTCCCATTAAGTTGCCTTTTGATTTTGTTGATGGTTTCCTTCACGGTGCAAAAGCTTTTCACTTTGGTGTGATCCCAATAGTTTATTTTTGCTTTTGTTTCCCTTGCCTGAGAAGACACATCTAGAAAAATGTTGCTACAGCAGATGTCAAAGAGATTACTGCTTGTGTTTTCTTCTAGGAGTTTTATAGTTTCTTAAATTCTTTTTTTAGTGTTTATTTTTGAGAGAGAGAGAGAGCAAGGGAGGGGCTGAAAGGGAGACACAGAATCTGAAGCAGGTTCCAGGCTCTGAGCTGCCAGCACAGAGCCCTACTGAACCACAAGATCATGACCTGATCTGAAGCTGGACCCTTAACCCATTGAGCCGCCCAGGCGCCCCTAGGAGTTTTATAGTTTCAAGTCTTTAATACATTTTGAGTTTATTTTTGTTTATGGTGTATGGTGCAGTTCTCTTTTAAGAAACATTGTATCACAAAAACTCTGGATGACAGAGAAGTCAATAATGTATATAACAGACACCGAATGACTCTGAAGGTAAAGTTTTAGAAAGACATTAACAAATAGCTAACAGTATATGAATCAAAATATGCTAACATATCATCCATAAATTTTACAGATTAACAAGAATAGAATAAACAAAACAGAAAATCTATAGATGATGCATAACCAAGAGAGTATTACAAAACTACCTATAAATGGGGGGAAATAACTCTTAATTTTCAATGGAGTAATTTCTCAAGTTTATACCAAGCTATTTTAAATGGCTTTAGAGGGAGACTGGAGTCCCAGAAACACTGGAGGAGAGACAGAAGGGAAATTAAAGAGCCTAAGATTAAATTACAATAATTCCACAATGAGATCTGTAAATATTCAGCATCCTGATAGATCAGAGCACTGACTAAAAAGCACCTGTGGGACTCTAGGAGGCAGTCTGGAAGGGGAGGCTTCTGGGCAGCAGGGGGTAAGAGGAAGGGAGAAGTTGTTTAGAAATTGTACAGAGAGGGGTAAAAAAAGCAAACGGGAGAGGGGGAAAAACAGGACTTTTCAGGACAAAAGAACGAGAAAAATGGGAAGACCCACCACCCTGAAAGCATTCAAAGGAACCGCCATTTGCTACACAGACAGAAGAGGGAGCACTGGAATGAAGAATGTCAAACGTCCCAAATCAGCAGCCCTGTCCACGAAACGCAAAGGAACAACATACCCTGATCTACAGAAAGCTACAAGAAGAAAACTGAAAAGGGGACTTAAAACACTTCAGCTGATAACTTCTCCCCAAAGTCCCCTGATCCCCAAAACACCACAAAGGTAAAACTAAAACATAACACTCTATGTTGAATTAAATATCCTCAAAGAAGGATTTTAAGATATGAAAACATGTCCTGAGTGAGAAATTTCAAAACTAAGAACAGAAATAAAAAAAATAAGAGTTGACAAAACTCTGGAAATAAAAATTATATCAGAAAAGAAATTACAAACTGCCTAAGGAAGAATAAAAGATTAAAGAAGTAAAAAAAAAAAAAAAAAAAGAAAGAAAGAAAGAAAAGAAAAAGAAAAAGGGCCAGAGACCATGATCAAAATGAAAGGTAGGCCAAGAAGACCAAACTGGACCATACATATGCTGGACTCCCTTAAGAAGAAAAAAAAGAACAGAATATTAAATAACCAAGAGAAATCTCCAGGAATAAGACCTCATTCTGCATACTGAAAGTGTTCACCAAACAATTGAGAAAACTGACCTGTGATAATATACTCAGAGAAATATCATAATAAAACTATTAGACTTTAAAAAAAATTTTTTTTTCAACGTTTATTTATTTTTTGGGGGACAGAGAGAGACAGAGCATGAACGGGGGAGGGGCAGAGAGAGAGGGAGACACAGAATCGGAAACAGGCTCCAGGCTCTGAGCCATCAGCCCAGAGCCTGACACGGGGCTCGAACTCACGGACCGCGAGATCGTGACCTGGCTGAAGTCGGACGCTTAACCGACTGCGCCACCCAGGCGCCCCTAGACTTTTTAAAGATGAAAAAAACACCCTTAAAGTCTCCAGGCAAAAAGATCAAATAAATTAAAAGGCCAAGAGAATTAAATGACCAAACTTCTCAAAAGCAACACACAATGAAATACAACAATAAAGCTGTATTTGTAGAAACTCAAGGAAATAAAAGATAAATAACAAGATTTCAACAGGCAAGAACACAGGGACAAGTGTCCCCAAGAGCCCTTAATCAATATACCAGATCAATTCCACAATTTGTTTCTGTAAAGGCACCAAAATAACACAGTAACCAGCTTAAAACTACAGGATATGCAATGAAACATAGAAACACAGTATAACAGAAAACTTTAATACACCATTCTCAACACGTGACAGATGAAGCAGACATAGCTAAAGGTAGTTTCTTTTTTTTTTTTTTTAATAACTGGAAGTTTGTACCTCCTAATCCTCACCTAACTAGCCCATCCCCTCACCAACCTCACCCTCTGACAACTACCAGTTTGTATTTAAGTCAGTTTGGTTTTTAGTTTGTCTGTCTCGGTTTTTACAGTCCACGTAAATGTGAAATCATGGTATTTGTCTTTATCCGACTTATTTCACTCTGCATACCATCTAGGTCTATCCACGTTGCCACGAATGGCAAGATACATTCTCTCTGTGGCTCTGTAATATTCCAGCGTGTACGTGTGTGTTGTGTGCACCAATCTCCTTCATCCATTCGTTTGTCACTGGGCACCCGGGTTGCTTCCATTTCTTGGCTATTCTAAATACACATGGGGTGGTAGGTATGTTATCTTTTCAAGTTAGTGTTCTTGTTTTCTTTGGGTAATGGAATTACCAGATCCCATGGTCTATTTTTATTTTTTTTCCATGCTTATTTTCCACAGCGGTTGTACCAATTTACATTCCCACCAGTAGTGCCCGAGAGTTCCCTTTTCACCACATCCTCACCCACCCTTGTCTTTCTTAAGAGATAAAACAACTTAAACATAATCAAAGTAGTCCTCATGGATAAATGTCAAACGCTACACCCTGACAATAAATATTCGTCTCACATGCCCACAGAACATTCACAAAATTGATTATATATTAAGTTAGCAAAAAACTGCAAAACTTCCATAAAGTAGAAATATTATGGGGGCGCCTGGGTGGCTTAGTCAGTTAAGTGGCGAATTCAGCTCAAGTCACGATCTCGTGGTCTGTGGGTTCGAGCCCCGCATCAGGCTCTTGCTGACAGCTCAGAGCCTGGAGTCTGCTTCAGATTCTGTGTCTCCCTCTCTCTCTGCCCCTCTCCCACTTGCACTCTGTCTCTGTCTCTCAAAAATGAATAAATATTCAAAAAAAATTTTTTTTAAAGAAATATTTTTTAAAAGAATTTCTTTTTTTAAAAGAAAATTTTTTAAAAGAAATTTTAAAAGAAATATTTTTAAAATAAATATATTTTTTAAAATCACAATGCAAAGACACCAGAACTTACTAACAAAAACCAGAAAGGCCTTTCCACCTGGAGATTATTAACTCATGAGTTAAAACTACAGAATATTTTTTAAATTACAAAATACTGTATGTGAATCTATGAGATGCATTGAAAGCAATGTTAAGAAGAAAATTCACTCTACTAAACACCTACCAATAAAATATAAAAATTAATTCTGATCCCCCAAAATAGAAAAAGAACCAGAGTACCAAGAAATTAAGAAAAAAACAGAAATTAATGAGGAAGAGAATTTTAAGAAAAGTTGTTTTGAAGAAAAAAAAAACAACAGAATAGACAATATGCTATCTTCATTTAAGGAAAAAACACACAAATACACAAGATAACCACCGAAACAGAGGTAATTTTAAAAATTATGAGACTAACTTTGCAGACTGTTAAATAAATTTGGAAACTTATATAAAACGTACAATCTCCTAGAGAAGTACAGATTACCAAAACTGATTCCATTAAAGTTAGAAAGCCTAATCAAACTTATTTTCATAGAAGAAACAGAGTAAGTTATTAAGGAACTGCCCCACAAAAATTATCCAGTCCCAGATATGCACAATTTGTATGAGAAAATTTTAAAAGTACTGAAAGACCCAAAAGTAGATTAGAGAAATGGAAACACATCTCACCTTGGATAGAATTCAACATTATAAACATTTCGGTTCTCCCCAATTTATACATTCAATGCAATCCAAGGAGTTTTATGGAGCTAGACTGAAGTGAAGGGATTCTTCTGCATATACATTTTGTTTAAACCACATTAAAAAGAATAAAATCAACAAGGATGGGGAAAAAATGCAATAAAACAAGCAAATGGGTTGAACTAGATTTCAAATGAATAATTTCACCAGACTGAAGAAGGGGAAAGAACCAACTTTTCAAATAACTTTTGAACAAAGTATTTTGACTATGTATCTTCAGACTAAATAACTGAAAGCAAATTCTGAACTATTAGTATGTCATTTTACAGTAGTATCACTTAACAGTTCTCTAACAATTGACTTTTACTTACTGTATTCTAGGACTGAACAAACAAGAATATTGAGTGCCAGGTTTTTCACTCAGAGAAGAGAAATACAAAAACAGAAAAGTGGAAAAGTAGAAAACAGTATGTGTAGGTTTAGTATGAACTCATGGTGAGACAGATAAAAATGTGTGTGGAGGGGGTGTATATACATGTATTTCCTAGCTCTATCCACTAAGGGGAACTAGAATCAATGATGCTCTAGTAGGAATGAACATACCTAGCACCCACATCCTATCTCCTAAATACTCTCCTCCATTTAAAGGAACCAGGGTTTCTTGGAGAAACGGCTAACCCAAAGCTGAAGCAGGAAAGTACAAGGATAGGCCTGAACGTATTAAGCCAGAAAGCAATGAAGCACTGAAAGAATAATGAAGAAATGCCAAAAGGACAGAAACCACTGCTTTGAAGGGACTCCCAACGGCCATAAAGAAACAATGTAAGTATAAAAATAAGTTGGCAGTAAAAGATTATACCCCATTTAATAAAACAGGAATCCATGAGTCCATACTTATTATTTTTAAAAATAAAAGCTCTTCCTTACAGTAGGATGTCAACTAATAAATGTAGTAGGAACAACTGGATCAGAAAATCACCATTTCACAGGGGCACCCGGGTGGCTCAGTCGGTTAAGTGTCCAACTCTTGATTTCGGCTCAGGTCATGATCTCACGGTTTGTTCCTGAGTTTGAGCCCCTCATCATGCTCTGTGCTGACAGCATAGAGCCTCCCTCTCTCTCTGCCCTTCCCCCAATTTGCTTGAGCTCTCTCTCTCTCCCAAATAAACAGTAAAAATAAATAAATAAAAATAAAAAACAAAAAATAAAAAAATCACAACTTCACAAATGTAATAATTACTGATTCAGGCAAAAATCATCAATGGATGTGAAAACTAACAGGCAGGCTGAAATTTGAGGAGAAGAAGATCTACCATATCTCAAAATATCTCCCTACAAAATATTAATTTTAAGGTGAAAAACAGTAACTTTTCAATGGCAGAAATCTGGCAGAGGATATCTGGCAGACATGATCAAAGTTGCCATCAGTAACGGAACAAATGGACATCAGATGCATCCAGATACGACGTACTGAGAAGACACCTAACTTTTGTGGCACTCCTGCCAAAAATACAGAACCTCAATCTACTCATGAGGAAATAACAGGCAAACTAAAACTAAGAAACAGTCTATAAAGTAATTGGCCTATTCTCTTCAAAAATGTCAAGATCAAAAAAGTCACAGTAAGTCATTTGCAAATATCTTCTCCCATTCTGTAGGTTGCCTTTTAGTTTTGTTGATGGTCTCCTTCGCTGTGCAGAAGCTTTTTATTTTGATGCAGTCCCAGTAGTTTATTTTTGCTTTGTTTCCTTTGCCTCTGGAGATGTATTTAGTAAGATATCTAGTAAGAAGTTGCTATGGCCAATGTCAAAGCAGTTACTGCCTATGTTGTCCTCTAGGATTTTGATGGTTTCCTGTCTCCATTTAGGACTTTCATCCATTTTGAATTTATTTTTGTGTATGGTAAGAAAGTGGTCCAGTTTCATTCTTTTGCATGGTTGCTGTCCAGTTTTCCCAACATCGTTTGTTAATATATAAAGACCTTATAAAACTGAACATCCAAAAAACAAATAATCCAGTTAAAAAATGGGCATAAGACACGAACAGACATTTTTCTAAAGACATACAGATGGCTAACAGACACATGAAAAGATGCTCAACATCATTCATCATCAAGGAAATACAAATCAAACTACAACAAGGTTATCACCTCGCACCAGTCAAAATGGCTAAAATTAACACAGGAAACAACAGGTGTTGGTGAGGATGTAGAAAAAGGGGAACCCTCACTGCTGGTGGGAATGCTAACTTCATGCATGAGCCACTCTGGAAAATAGTATGGAAAAGTTAAAAAGTTCCTCAAAAAGTTAAAAATAGAACTACTCTACCATCTGGCAATTGTACTACTAGGTATTTACCCAGAGGATACAAGAATATGAAATCAAAGGGGTACAAGCACCTCCATGTTTTAGCAGCATTACCAACAATAGCCAAATTATCAAAAGAACCCAAATGTCCATCAATTGATGAATGGATAAATCAGCCATGAAAAAAAAAATGAAATGTTGCCACTTGCAATGCTGTGGATGGAGCTAGAGAGTATTATACTAAGTCAGTCAGAGAAAGACAAATACCATATGATTTCACTCATTTGTGGAATTTAAGAAACAAAACAGATGAACACGGGGTGGGGGGGTGGGGGGAAGAGAGGCAAACCAAGAAATAGACTCTTAACTAGAGAACAAACTGAGAGTTACTGAAGGGGACTCGGGCAAGGTGGAAGGGTTAAATAGGTGATGGGTATTAAGAAGGGCAGGTGTGATGAGCACTGGGTGTGGTATGCAAATAATGAATCACTACATTCTATACCTGAAACTAATATTACACAATATGTTAGCTGAAATTTAAATAAAAACTTGAAAAAAAACTAAACAAAAAGAAAGTCAAAGACTGAGAAACTATTTCAGATTAAAGGAGCCTAAAACAACCTAACTAAATGCAACATATGCTCCTGAGTTGGACCCTAGACTAGATTTTCTTTTGCCATAAAATATATTACTGGAACACTAGCAAAATATGAATATGGTCTTCCAATTAAACAACACTATTATATCAAGGGCAATATCCTGTTTTGATAATTTTATCATGTTACTATACATGTTCTTAGGAACAATACATTGATATTTAGAAGTGAAAAGGCATCATGGCAGCAACTTACTCTCAAGTGGTTCAGAAAAAGAAACTGTGTCTAGAGAGCAAGTTATAAAGAAAATGTATTAGAATGTTAACAATTAGAGGGGAGCCTGGGTGGCTCGGTCCGTTAAACATCAGACTTTGGTTCAGGTCATGATCTCACGGTTCATGGGTTAGAGACCTCCATTGGGCTTTCTGCTGTCAGCGCAGAGCCTGCTTTGGACCCTGTCTCCCTCTCTCTCTCTGCCCCTCCCCTTCTCATGTGCACATATGCACTTTCTCTCCCAAAAATAAGCATTGAAAAATAAATAAATAAATGTTAACAATTAGGAAATCTGAGAGAATGACATATAGGACTTTTCTGTATTATTCTTGCAACTTTTCTGTAAACCTGAAATTATTTCAAAATATAAAATATTTTCAATTTATTTTACTTACATATTTCATATATATATATATATATGCAAGAATTCTACGTAATATGACATCTGTTTAAATAAATATATTCTTCCATCAGTATAAAAATTCTAAGTGATAAAGCACCCTGTCAGTTATTTGGTAGTGTGTCTGTTTTTAGTTGCAGACAAAGTAACAATGTATCTGACAATCAATGGAATCCTATATTCAAGGAAATAATGATTCCAAAGTTTCATAGGAAAACACTGCCCATTGATGGAAAAACCAATCTTGTCATATTTTCTCAGTTCAGAAAAGTCAAAATCACTAACACAAAATCATTATAAATACCTTGTGTTGCTAGAATAATCCCACATGGCCACATCTAGGAGGCTCCGAACCCAGGTTTTAGAGGGCTCCTTAAGAAATTTTTGCTGGTAGATTCCCACTACAAGATCTTCTACAGTGAGAAGTTCTAGATCTTGCCTGATTTCTTCCATTGGTAAATAGAAAAAGACATACAATTAGTGAATTTAGATACACAGAAGATGTACATCAAAATGGAAACAAACACAGACATTATAAAGCACTTGAACAGTAACCTAGTTTTACTTACTTGATGCCTTTGCCATATGCTTCAAACACCAGTTGACTCTGGCTCGGTCATCAGACTGGAGAAGGAAAAAAATTTACTTGTATTTTCTCCTACATTGTTGTTCAATTGTTGTTCTTTCAAACTGGGGAGATAGGGGTGGCAGGAAGGGAAAGACTAAAGAGTTTGTGACAACTAAATGAGAACCATAAAAAAGAGCAACATGTATTTTAAAAGACTACTGCTATGAATAAAGTTACATTTATAAAGCAATGTTAACAGACTTTGTGAAAAGCAAGGGAGACCTAGGGTAGGCGCATGAAGAAACCAACATGCAGAAAAAGGTCATCTGTTCGTGATTACACTAAACTAGTAAGATTAAAACCCAGTTCTTCAACTCCTAATCTAAAAGAATTTCTTTGGGTACCTTTTGTGGATCTTTTGGTATCTTAAGTGGATAACCTTAAAAAAAAATTCTTACACTGAAATTACCTTGCAGTAGATAGGTGGCCAGCTTCCTGGGTTTGGGTGAATAAAACTATAAAGGTTTTGTAACACAGTTGCTTGGTCATGCCCAGATTCAAAGTTTGAAATAGGAATCTTGTGACTAGAATCACCTGAAGGAAACAAAAAGGAAGTAGGGAGTTCAAAATTTGACCAAGACAAATATGACAAAGTGGGTAAGGAAGGAGGGTATAGGAAGAGGATAGTGAGTAACTCATGTTTAAGCACTTGTACCAAGCCTAGTTATGATTAGGTACTTTATCCGATATTCTTATGAGAAAGGGGATATACACCTATTAGAGAAGAGACAACTGAGAATCACAGAAGTTAGTATAGTAAGTTAAGAGTTGGTGATCAATGGAGTAAGGACTCAAAACCAGGTTTAAGTGACTAAGCCTGTATGTTTTCACTATTCCCCTCTGCTTTTCATGTAAGGCTGGAGAACTTAATAGCAATGATTGCTTTTTTAAAGGTTGTACAATCAAGATTTTCACTTGCAATAAAAAGTGGACCAATTCAGACCAAACTTCCACAAAAATTTAAAATACTTGAAAATATCAAGAGCACACAGTAGCGAGGAATTAATAAACCCAGATGCAAGAGAATATAGAAATTCAAAAAGGCCCTCCAGAGAGCCTAGCTTTTGGGGCAGTTTTTTCCCCCTGCAGTTATTTACCAATTCCAGAAGAGGAGGAAGTTGAATGGCTGAGAAATGTGCTTGTGACAGCTTTGGAGGCCTGGTTTGCTAGGCCTCCAGGTGTCTAGTAAGAGCAAACATAAATCTTTTCTGGAGGAAGGGAACATCATTATAAACCTCAAATTACTTTAAAATCATTTTTTCAGCATAGTGGGGAAAATGGTGGCCAGGAAGGCAGGAAAGGAGAAGCCCAAGAAGCCACAGCCAGCTGGAGCTGTCAGAGTAATGAAAGGGAAAGTTCCAGTTGCAACACCAAGAAGTAATCAGCTGAACAAGGAGCTGCAAACCTCTCAACAAAGCCTGTAAAGATCCACAAATTTGGAAGCACCATACGTAGTGACAAAGAAAGTCTCAGCCATATCCATCAAACTTGGATCAAGTAAGCCTAGAGGAACTCTTGCTCCAAAAACCCTTTCAGTAGCAGTAGGCTTTAATGAAGATGAAGATAGTGAACAGAGGAAATGACTCCAGAAACAAAGATGAAGATGAAGAATACTGGAAGGGATACACCAACATCGTTAGAACCAAACTCGTTCAATAAAGGAAAGCATGATTTTTCTGATGACCAGAACCTATGGGAATGAAATAGAAAATCTCATCTTGGAAATGTCCATGACCAAGATAATTAAATGATGTGTTTTGAAACTGGGGTGTTGGGTGGGTGTAAAGTTAAAAAGAACAGTTTCCTTTTATTTTTTTAATTTTTTTTAACATTTATTCATCTTTGAGAGACAGAGCATGAGCGGGGAAGGGGCAAAGAGAGAGAGACACAGAATTGGAAGCAGGCTCCAGGCTCCGAGCTGTCAGCACAGAGCCCGATGCGGGGCTCGAACTCACGAACTGCGGGATCATGACCTGAGCCCAAGTCGGACGTTCAACCGACTGAGTCACCCAGGCGCCCCGCAACAGTTTCCTTTTTTAAAGAACGGTATAAGATTATCTTTGAAGACTTTTTTTTTTTTTTTAAGATTGAGTGATATATAAATGAATTTGAAATTAGAGGCAATTTAGGTTTTATATACAGATTTCAAGACATTTACTAATTTTATAGTTTCATGTGATTAGCTTACAGATAATAGAAAAATCAGAAATGGTATCTAAGAACTGCATTTTTTTTTAATGTCTATTTATTTTTGAGAGACAGAGCATGAATGGGAGAGGGGCAGAGAGAGAGGGAGACACAGAATCCGAAGCTGGCTCCAGGCTCCAAGCTGTCAGCACAGAGCGTGATGCGGGGCTTGGAACCCACGAGCCATGAAATCATGATCTGAACCAAAGTCAGACACCCAACCGACTGAGCCACCCAGGTGCCCCTAGAATTGCATATTTTTAAAGACACTATCAAGAGGGATGCAAAAAGTTATTATCTATTTAAACTGCAAACAATTACTCTTGACTCCCTTATTAATGTAAACTGTCTCCCAGGAACAGCGCCTGTATTGGGAAGAAAATGTTACTGGACTATTGACTGGAAGTACATTAGATAAAACATGGTTTGTTTTTCCCCCCCCAATGGGCATTTGTTTTTGATCCTCATAAACTAGGTATTGCATTGCTATCAGCTGGTACAGATGCCTACCTCTTTAAAAAAAACTTTGTTTTCATTTTATGTAAACTGTTAAGTATTTGAAATAGTACATTTCATCTTAATGGGTCCGGTCTACCTTCGTTAGTCTTCAAAGACCATCTGCTACCAAAGTAAAATCAGTATTGTGAATGTGCTTCTTAGTTTTTGTTCTTCGCTAGTTCCTGTAAGCATTTCCACCAGATCTTGAGGCAACTCATGAAGAAGTAGTTTCTTTTAAAATACAAACTACCACCAAAAACTTAAATGTAGGTATAATACTTAGATATGTGGGTGTTTTTGTTTTTTAAAAGGTAGTAACACCAAAAAAACCCACACTGTATGAAGATGAAAATGAGAAAAATGCACTTTCCATACCTGTGTTAAAGCTTAATTTACTAATTTATGAAAATGGAATTTGATTTGAACTTAATACAAGAAATCTTATGTTAGTAAAATAATATGGCTATTTGAATTATACATATATTTTTTAAAGTATTATACACATTAATCATGTATATTTTAGATACTGAAGATAAAAATAAAGAAAATACATCTTTAAACATATTCTATGGAATCTCCAACCACATTGTTAGATCTATGTACTATAGGCTTTCTAAAAACTTTAATTTTTTTAATGTGACAGTTAAGCACATCTTTAAAAGCACAATCACAGATAAAAGAAACATACAGTAAAATGATTTCCTTGAAAACTCCTGCAATGTTTAATTTGGAAGCAGCTTCAGACTACTTTATTGGTAGCAACCACTCGCTGAGCTCTTTTAAACAGGGATTAACTCCAGAGAAGCAGCCTGTATTCCTAACTCTTTGTTCATTTGCATTTTGCTTTTAAGTTGAAAGTAAACCCCAAGTAAAACAATGGAAATATATATAGAACTATCAGTTCTTACATGATTTAATTATATCATAATACATGAATTTAACTTGCTTTAATGTAAGCAAACTTTCCACTTTTGTCCATTTTGTTGTTTATGTTAAAATAACATCTTTTCGGGGCGCCTGGGTGGCGCAGTCGGTTAAGCGTCCGACTTCAGCCAGGTCACGATCTCACGGTCTGGGAGTTCGAGCCCCGCATCAGGCTCTGGGCTGATGGCTCAGAGCCTGGAGCCAGTTTCTGATTCTGTGTCTCCCTCTCTCTCTGCCCCTCCCCCGTTCATGCTCTGTCTCTCTCTGTCCCAAAAATAAATAAACGTTGAAAAAAAAAATTTTAAATAACATCTTTTCCTACATATATATTGTCTGGACTCAAATGAATTATTAACCTAAGGTCAAGAGGGGAGAGAAACGACTGAGATGAATGTCTTTACTAAAATACCACTAAATTTGTCAAACTCAAAAAAAAATCATTTTTTCAAACATTATATATGAATAACCAGGTACCGGATGAAAGAAGAATGAGAACCAAACCAAATTTGATAGAATGAGATCCAAAGTATTCCAGCTACGGAAATTATTCAGTACAGATGATAAATATTCACGCTTATGATCAAATTATGAATTTTATCATAAAGTTATAAAAAAGGACACACAGGAAGAGTTCAATTTCTGATAGCAACAGACTAGAACTCTATGAATGAAACACCTGCTTGAGAGCACTGCAGAGAGACAAACTACAGTAAGGAACCGGGGGTCCAAAATCTTGGAGAAGAAGGAATCCTAGAAAGTGGATTCTGGCATTTGGGTTCATTGGTAATTTGGGGCATTTATGAATTCTGGAAGAGGAGATTTAGAGTCTGATAAACTGAGCAGTTTTCAAAAGACTTAGATATATAAGAATTAAAACTATTATTCCGGGGGCGCCTGGCTGGCTCAGTTGGTGGAGCATGTGACTCTTGGTCTTTGAGTTGTGGATTAGAGCCTCATGCTGGGTGTGGAGATTATTTAAAAATAAAACCTCTAAAAAAATATATTACTGTAGGACCACCTGGGTGGCTCAGTCAGTTAATCATCCATCTCTTGTATTCAGCTCAGGTCATGATCTCACGGTTTGTGGGTTTGAGCCCCGCGTTGGGCTTTGTACTGACAACACGGAGCCTGCTTGGTATTCTCTCTCCCTCTCTCTCTCCCCCTTCCCCTCTCATACTCTCTCCCTTTCTCTCAAATAGGTAAATAAGACATTAAACAGTATTACTCTAGTATTACTTGTGTATATTAAAAATTATAATTAAAAGAATATTCAATTGCCTTCTTGCTTCCACTGTTTACACTCAAGTCAATTGCAAATTTTACAGATGATCCTTTGGCGGTAATCTGTCTACCTTCCCCCACTTTTTAGAGATCAATCAGAAATAGACTCTTAAAAGATATGAACCCAATTTTACATTATCTCAATCCCTGAAATTGGATTAAGGTACTCTGAGATGGCTAGTGACAGCATCTTTCTGCCAGAAGCAGTCACAAGTTTTCTTCAGAGAAGAATAACAAGTTTTTCTATGTACTGTTCAGCCCTCAAAAATAATCAGATGGGGGTGGGGGAGAAAAAAATAAGACATATGAAGAGATCAGGTATCTTGACATCAAGATAACCAACAGACCCCCGCCCCCACAAAAAGATCCCTATGTTTTTCAGACATAAGGTTTTAACTGTTCAGAGAAGTAAAAAATAGATTATTTTAGCAGAACCATAAAAGAGAACCAAAGGTAAATTAAACTGAAGACACATTCTCTAACCCATTTTAGGATGGCAAAATAACCTTGAGAACAAAATTAGGTAAGATTAATCAAAGTCTTTAACATGAACGTACAAATCCTAAAACAAAATATTAGCAAACCAAATTCAGCAATTTAAGAGCTATACAGTCACTATAATGGGTTTATTGCTGGAATGTAAGGTTGGTTTAGCATTAGCAAATTACCAGATGAACAAAAAGACATAAATCACCTGAGATACAGAAAAACTATTCATTAAAATGTGCAATTGGGGCGCCTGGGTGGCGCAGTCGGTTAGGCGTCCGACTTCAGCCAGGTCACGATCTCGCGGTCCGTGAGTTCGAGCCCCGCGTCAGGCTCTGGGCTGATGGCTCGGAGCCTGGAGCCTGTTTCCGATTCTGTGTCTCCCTCTCTCTCTGCCCCTCCCCCGTTCATGCTCTGTCTCTCTCTGTCCCAAAAATAAATAAACGTTGAAAAAAAAATTAAAAAAAAAAAATGTGCAACTGATATCTCTAACCAAACTGGGAGTAGAAGGGACCATCTTTACCCTGATCAGGAGTATATACTAATGCACTAATATATAGAATCAGAAAAGACCCCAAAATAATGTCAGCCAGAGTAATGTTAAAATAGAAAACCAAAACTGGAGGCATCACAATTCTGGACTTCAAGCTATATTACAAAGCTGTAATCAACAAGACAGTATAGTACTGACACAAAAACAGACACATAGATCATCAATGGAACAGAACAGAGAACTCAGAAATGGACCCACAAATGTATGGCCAACTAATCTTCGACAAAGCAGGAAAAAATATCCAATGAAGAAAGTCTCTTCAAGCAAATGGTGTTGGAAAAACTGGACAGAGGCATGCAGAAGAATGAAACTGGACCATTTTCTTAAACCACACATGAAAATAAATTCAAAATGGCCAAAAGACCAAAATGTGAGACAGGAAATAATCAAAATCCTACAGGAGAACACAGGCAGGAACCTATTTGACCTTGACCGCAGCAACTTCTTTACACGGTCTCCAGTGGCAAGGGAAACAAAAGTAAGAATGAACTATTGGGACCTCTGTGCTTCTGCAAGTGAAGGAAATAAAATCAACAAAACTAAAAGGCAACTGACAGAATGGGAACAGATATTTGCAAACGATGTATCAGATAAAGGGTCAGTATACAAAATCTATAAAAAACAACAAACTCAACACCCAAAAAACAAGTAATCCAGTGAAGCAATGGGTAGAAGACATGAATACACTTTTCTAAAGAAGACATCCAGAAGGCTGACACATGAAAAGATGCTCAACATCACTCATCATCAAGGAAATACAAATCAAAACTACGAGATACCACCTCACACCTGTTAGAATGGTTAAAATTAACAACTCAGCAAACAACAGATGTTGGCGAGGGTGCAGAGAAAGGGGAATCCTCTTGCACTGTTGGTGGGAATGCAAACTGGTGCAGCCACTTTGGAAAACAGTATGGAGGTTCCTCAAAAAATTAAAAATAGAACTACCCTACAACCCAACAATTGCACTAATAGGTATTTATCCAAAGGATATAAAAATACTGATTAAAGGGGCACATGCACCCCAATGTTTATAGCAGCACTACCAACAACAGCCAAATTATGGAGAAAGCCAAAATGTCCATCGACTGATGAATGGATAAAGAAAATGTGGTACAAGGGAATATTATTCAGCAATCAAAAAGAATGAAATCTTGCAATTTACAACAGCATAGATAGAACTACAAGTGTATTACACTAAGTGAAGTAAGTCAGAGAAAGGACAGATCTCGTAGGATTTCACTCATATGTGGAATTTAAGAAATACGACAGATGACCATAGGGGAAGGGAAGGAAAAATAAGATGAAAACAGAGAGGGAAGCAAACCGTAGGAGACTCTTAAATACAGAGAACAAACTGAGGGTTGCTGGAAGGGAGGTGGGTAGGGGATGGGTTAGATGGGTGACAGGCATTAAGGAGGAGGGCATTTGATGGGATGAGCACTGGGTGTTATATGTAAGTGATAAATCACTAAATTCTACTTCTGAAACCAATACTACACTATGTTAACCTGCATTAAAAAAAAAAGTGCATATGAAAAATAAGAAAAAACTACAGCCAACAACATACTCACCGATGAAACATTAAAAACCAGAGTTCCTAACCAGCACAGTTACACACATTTTTTAAATTTTAAATAAAAAAATAGGGGCGCCTGGGTGGCTCCGTCAGTTGAGTGACCGACTTCGGCTTAGGTCATGATCTCATGGCTCGTGGGTTTGAGCCCCGCATCAGGGTCTGTGCTGACAGCTCAGACCCTGGAGCCTGCTTCGGATTTGGTGTCTCCCTCTCTCTCTGCCCCTAACCCACTCACATTCTATCTCTGTTTCTCTCAAAAAATAAACATTTAAAAATTTTTAATTTAAAAAAATATATATATAGATTAGGAAAAACATCATTTCACAGATCTAAGGAATTGACCAAATTCAAGAATTATAGTTCAGCAATGGTTGGATAAAACTAAAACATAAGAGTAAATAAAAATATAATTTCAAGAGACATTATAAATCATAAAATTTATAAGCTACAAATTTAATGAGATAGTAAGATCACTGTGAAGAAAATTATGAGTATTATAAGGCATCACAGATCCAAAATTAAAATGTAGCCCCATGTTCACAGAGTATCATGAAGTTGTCAGTTTTGTCCAAAATGATCTAAAGATTTAAAGGTGATTCCAATCTAAATTTTTTTTTTCAACGTTTATTTTATTTTTTTTATTTTTGGGACAGAGAGAGACAGAGCATGAACAGGGGAGGGGCAGAGAGAGAGGGAGACACAGAATCGGAAACAGGCTCCAGGCTCCCAGCCATCAGCCCAGAGCCCGACGCGGGGCTCGAACTCACGGACCGCGAGATCGCGACCTGGCTGAAGTCGGACGCTTAACCGACTGCGCCACCCAGGCGCCCCTCCAATCTAAATTTCAACAAAGCTTTTTATGAAGCATGATACTCTGAATTGTATGGAAGAGCAAAGGGTCAAGAATAGCTGTGATGTTCCAAAACAAAGTCAAGGAACTTGTCTAAGTAAATATTATCAAAATACTGTATTCAATGGTATGAACACCAAACAAAACACAAGTAGACCAACAGAACAAAATAAATATATCACAAAGACCCATGCATCTGCAGAAATGTGGCACTACATACTGACAAACAAGCTGATTATTTAATAAATGACGCTGAGGGGCACCATGGCTCAGTGGCTCAGTCGGCTGAGCGTCTGACTCTTGATTTCAGCTCAGGTCATGATCTCATGGATCTGGAGTTCAAGCCCTGAGTCCTGCTCTTCACTGAGCATGGAGGCTGCTTGGGATTCTCTCTCTCCCGCTCGCCTGAATGCACTCTCCCAAAATAAACAAACATTAAAAAAAAAAAACAGTAATAATAAATGATGCTGAGACAACTAATTATCTACACAGGAAAAAAAAAGAAATAGAACCTCTATTTCACACCATGACACAAGTCAGTGCCAGGTGGAATAAGAACTTGGGATATGAAAAACAAAACTTAATAAAAGCTATCTTTATCACCTGCAGGTAGAAGAAGATTCTTAAATAAGACATTAAGAACCCTCAAAACCCTAAGGGAAAGGAGGATACATTTACTAAATTAAAAATAACTTCTGTTCATTGAAAGACGCCACAATGACAGTAAAAAAAAAAAAAATACAATGCATACACTGAAAATAGGTACCTGTAATTAAGTCAGTAAGCAGATACATAATAAAATTCCCCAAACCAATATAAAAGACATTCCAATACAAAAATTGGGGAAAGGTAATGTTGAGTTAAAAAAAACAAATACAGGTATGGAAACAAGCACACAATGTTAATTACATAAAAGTTCAAAAAAAACCCAAAATTAAATATACCCTTTA
Source organism: Prionailurus bengalensis (assembly GCF_016509475.1). Taxonomy (NCBI): domain Eukaryota; kingdom Metazoa; phylum Chordata; class Mammalia; order Carnivora; family Felidae; genus Prionailurus; species Prionailurus bengalensis. The sequence continues at coordinate 9,639,681 of NC_057360.1, read as the reverse complement.
ATTTTTTTTACTGTTTATTTTTGAGAGAGACAGAGAGAGAGCGAGCGAGCGAGCAAGCAGGGGAGGGACAGAGAGCGAGGAACAGAGGATCCAAAGTGGGCTCCATGCTGACAGCAGAGAACCCGATGCAGGGCTTGAACTCACGAACTGTGAGATCATGACCTGAGCTGAAGTTGGACGCTTAACCAAATGAGCCACCTAGGTGCCCCTAAATACACCATTTAAATACATATGTATTCACAATAAAACTATTCAGAAAAGAGAAAATGATTAGCACAAAATTCCAAATAGTGTCTCTCTCATAAAAACGGAGGGGGATGCAATCAAGGAGAGCTACAGGGACCTTCAATGATAGGGCACCGCTATTATTTCTTCAGCTGACTGGTGAATGCACAGCTGTTCATTAACGTTCTTTATACCTTAAGTCAATGTTATACTCTTTGTGTATGAAGACTAATTTTAAAAGCTGATAGACCTTTTGTACGGGAAGCCAAAAGCAGTTTTCCAAGCTTTGCTTTTTTTAAAGCAGAACTTCTCTCAAGAAAATTAACCAGTAAAAGAGACAGAAGCAGAGCTCCTCTGGTTAAAGGGGGGAAGAGAGGGAAGGTCCAAGACCTCCTACTCCCACACTCTCATGCAGAATCTGAAGTACCTTTTCAGAGAAAAGCAAGGCAGTGGGGGTGGGGAAATTAATGGATTCCGTACCAAAATCTCTTGAAATTCTTTGATTCTAATGTGCTAAACCATAACACCCATCCATGAAGTATTCCCGCGATTCACTTACACATATTTCATAAAAGGCCAGATAGCACAGGAGCATCTGAAAGATCTACATGTACATTCCTTAGCTACTACTTACGCTGCATCCACATGTAAATTTGCTTCAGCATGTTCCCCTTTGAAACATGATCTTTTCCTAAGCATCAGGTTGATTACACTAGCATAAGCATTTTTAGTTATTATGTCGACACAGCCATCACTCTAATAGAATCATTTATTTTATTTAACTGGCACATTTCCCAGCGTTATCAAATTGGCAATTTAAGACATGTCTAAATTGATGAGCTCCAAAAGATCTAAGTTTCCTGAATGAACTGTGTTCAATTTTAATTAGTTTAAAATAACATATTAAGAAAACCCTTCTAGAGTCTTTAATAGGTTTTTAAGAACCACACTTTCTGTTAATCTGGTTGACTTGAAAATGTTGTAAAAATAAGCCCTAAAAACTTTTTTTTTTAAATCAAGTACTTATCAGAACCAGAATAATAAACAGTAAGCCAGTGGCAATCTCATAAATGAGTGTCTGGCAAATTGCAGGGATTCCAATGCACTCAACAGATGAACAAACCAGAAACAGCTTAACTAAAAAAGTGAAGTTAATTCACCAGCTAAGTTTCTATTTTTGTTTTACTACCACCTATTCAGTTGAATAACCTCAGATGACGTAATACGTGGGGAGATTAGCTAGGTTCACACTTCAAAAACTGCAACAGAATTCTTCTGCTTTATACATTTTTTTTTTCATTCAAAGCTACATAAAGGAATCAACTAAAAAAATTTGCCCTTACCTTGTTCCACAGTCTATGGCCCTGATCCCAGGCAAAACAAAAAAAGGACTAGTACATATTTTTCACGAAGACTAGAAAAAACTCAAAGGACATAATTAAAAGTGACTCTAAAATGTTTTCATGTATGAAGAACAGCATTATAAATGTTACATAATAGCTGCTTATCATGCATATTTGAAAAACTTAGCATTTTTAAGTAAAAAAAAAAACCTTAAAACAATGATAATTTTGAATATAAATAAAAAATAAAATTATCATGATTTTCATTCTAATCACAGAGGAAACTTGCTAAAACCTAGTTTCTAAAAGAGTTTAGTTCAGAGTTTAGGTATACAGTCATATCCTTTGGTGTCCCACAAATCTATTTAATTTTCAGGTTTTTAAGGATCACATGCGCCATCTATCATGTCTATGAAGAGTCTCCAACAGTAAGATTATTCTTCCTCCAAATTGTTTTACGTGTTCATTTAAAGCAGTAAGTCTTAATCAGGTACATACACATTCAATGCCTATATTCTACCCCATTCATTTATACTTACTTGCAGCCTGACAATGAAACCGAAATCCTCGTGGAATTTCACCTATAATACAAAATATTTTGTTGAGAGAAGTTCTCTGATTTTGCTATAGCAATATTTCATAGGATGATCAAGTCATAAATAACATAGGTAGGTAACTTACTGCTATGTGAAAACACAAACGATTAAATTTTCATAGAGATTTGTTTTGTTTTGTTTTGTTTTACCCAGAGGAATGAGGAGTATTAAAGAATTTTGGTATATTGTCTAAGCTGTTTTAAAAAGGAAGTTACTCATAGGGGGCACTTGGGCTGCTCAGTCAGTTAAGTGTCTGGCCCTTGGTTTCAGCTTAGGTCACAATGTCATGGGATGGAGCCCTGCTTGGGATTCTCTCTCTCCCTCTCTCCTCACCACCCCCACAGGCTGTCTCTCAAAATAAACTTTATATGTACATAAAAAGAAAGTTACAGAAAAAAATACTAGGTAAAGAAAACTTGGGCTAAAGAAGTCTTAACGAGGGGTCCAGAAGGCCCTTGATATAGGTATTCATGTATGTATTTAAAAAAAAAAAAAAAAGAAAGTCTCCAAATTCTTTTTAATTTTTTGTAACCATATGAAGAAAAATAGTTATTTAACTTATTCTAAGCAACAACTCTCACAGGTGTGAGTAGGATAATTAGTTTTAGTTTTTCTGTCATCTAAACACAAGGAAAAGTGCTGGCCTGTACTAATGAATTTTATTTTTTTTTTTTATTTATTTTTTTTTAACGTTTATTTATTTTTGAGACAGAGAGAGACAGAGCATGAACGGGGGAGGGGCAGAGAGAGAGGGAGACACAGAATCGGAAACAGGCTCCAGGCTCTGAGCTGTCAGCACAGAGCCCGACACGGGGCTCGAACCCACAGACCGTGAGATCATGACCTGAGCCGAAGTCAGACGCTTAACTGACCGAGCCACCCAGGCGCCCCTGTACTGATGAATTTTAAAGCAACTGACAAAACTAAAGATGAAGTTCTCTCCTCAACCTCTTTCCCTTTACTCTTCTCCCTATATAGTTCCCCTCCTTGCCTTAAAAAGTATTACTGGTCCTTTATCTATCCTCTTGGTAACTGAATTGAATCCTGTCTTCATGACTACCTCTTTTGCTTGAGTGGAATATCCAGAAAAAAAAGTATTGAGAACATCTGAGAAGCTATTAAGTACTAGGCTATTTCCATACCTTCTCTTGTATTCCTTAGAGCAGCCAACAATAGGAATTATTCCCACTTTACTGATAAGCTAATAAGTTCAGAAAGGTTAATAACTTTGCTGAAGGTTACAAAGCAACATCAAGTTAAAAACTAGTGATCACCAAGATAAAGGATGGGTTAAAAAAATAAAAGAGCAAAGGCATAAAAAGCTTTTAGAAAATTCCAAGACGTAAGGCCATAGGCAAGCAAACGCCAGGCTACATACACATTTTCAGGTATACCATCCACCCAACTCTAATGCTTTCTTGAGGTTAAAAGCTTCAACTAAAAAAACCCCATGTAAACACCTAATTCTTAATGATTTTTCAACCAATTATGATGAAGTCTTGTTACATTTAAGAACTCAACTATGCATCAGCCTTTAAGAAAACAAATATTGTTAAATAAACTCAAGATAAAACGCATAGTTTTTAAGATCTAGCATCTACCCACTCTACTTACCAGGATTTATAAAACTGTGGAAATCTGCCATAATACCTTCTTGGAGAGAATATTTAACACAGCCTATTTCACAAGGGAGGAAGCGCTGTTCACAATGAGGAGGTAGTTCACCATGGCTAAAAATGTTCAAAAAATAAAAAATGCCTCCAAGGAGAGCTAAAAAAATAAATAAAAAGAAAAAAAAAAGCAGTAAGACAGCACAAATAGATGAGAGTTTACCCCTCTACAAAAGAAAGTTTTAGAACCGTTTTCCTTGTGTTCCTATAATCCTAAATGAGCTAGAAATGAGAAAACTAATTATCTGTACCAGATAAACGAATCAAAATTTTTATAATTATACTTATCAAGGATTACAGTGGTAACCACTCTGCATGAAGCAACAAAATTATTCAAATTTGCAGCCAGCTCTACATAATTTAGTTAGACATATGCCTTGAATTTCAGGAATGACTTAAGAAAAGCTGTGACCCATATTCAACAAATTCAAGAGGTTTGGGAAATAAAGCCAAGTAGAATCAGTGTAGAAAAACTGCGTGATATAAACTATGGACAATTTAGTTCACTCTTTACTTTTTACCAATTTACATAAGAACACCAATAAATTCTCTAAAGGAAGAAAGAAATATGAGATTGCGAGAAGGGTTTTATACACCAGGATTGGCCACAATTTAAGACTGTTAAAAGTTTATTAATCTTCAACAAATTCATAACACAATAAAAACAGCCAGAAGGCATAACAAGGGCTCTTATTAGCTACATTCTTTTCCAGGCCAACTCAGTAATTCAACCTTCTCTTTGTAATTTAAATGTATTTTAAGGGTCTAGTTATAAACACTTAAATCTAAGAAGTATATTTAGTAACACATGAAGTGGTTATTAACCAAGAGACCAGATTTTTGTATAAAACAAAACCTCTCCAGCGTTATTTCAACAAACGCAAATTAGCTCATCTTTTACAACTTTAGCACCACTGTAATTTGAACACTTGTAGTCAGTTATTTTGAAATGCAGGATCAAAATGAACAGAACATATATTTACTGATCACTTGATCAATTTGAGCACCCACATTTATCTAAGCAAAACATTTTAGGATTATTATACCTTGATCACTTTTTAGAGACAAACTTGACATATCCGGGGGTGAAACATTCTGCTTTGGTACAAGCATGCCTGGCCTCCTCAGTGGGGTGGAAAAAGGTTTCTAAAGAGGAAGAGAATTCATCACATTCTTAAACTCTTACTGGTCACTTTATACATATACTTAAAGTTAGCAAAATAACAAAAACAGCTCATAGATTACTTCAGTAACCTCTCTAGGCCAATGAACCCCAATGAGTAAATAAACACATATCTGTCAGTGACACCAACAACCCAAAGGGAGACAAGGGCAAAATCTGTAAATATTCTGAATCAAAAGATGAGTAAACAACCAATTCAACTATTCCTGAAAACCATGTGCCCACTACTGATAATCCAAAAAAATTTTTTTAATGCCCACTACTGATAACCTAAATCAATCCCACTGAATCACATAATATATGCCAGCCCAGTGGCCAAAAGAACATTGTTCGACAAAGTACTTTAACACGGTTTTTGCTAAAAATAAAAACCCGATCATGCTGACTCCAAGTCTCAATGAGGTATGTACACAACATGGCTTACATTATGAGAGGAAATTTCTTATGAGAAATTATAGTAAAAAAAAAAAATCAAAGCCCACAAGTGTAACTAAGTACCAATGCAACTGATTGGAGCTTCTACTCAAATATACATCTACAAAATAAAACAATCTCTCAAGCCTAAAGCAAGCAAAGCTCTCTCGAACTTCAATCCGATGTTGACAGTTTAAAAAAGAATGGAACTTTACTATGTAAGAATGGAAAGAACACAGAGGGAGGGGAAAAGTCCACAACTACCCTGAATTTTTTTTTCATGTTTATTTATTTTTGAGAGAGCATGCACACGGTGGAGGGACAGAGGATCCTGGCTGACAGCAGAGAGCTAATGAGGAGCTTGAACTCACAAACCCTGAGATCATGACCTGAGCCAAAGTCAGCCACTTAACCAACTGAGCTACCCAGGCACCCCAACCCTGCATTTTCTTGATACAAATCAATAAGAAAATTTTTTAGTACTTTATCATTTTACTAGTCATAACTTTACCCAAATAAACTTTATTCAATTCTTACTATAAGGCACATTAACCTTCATCAGCATGTGCAAGTTTTGTTATTTCCTAATTTCAAACACAACAACTGGTCTGGTTCCAAGTGTCATTTAAAAAGACAGAATGGTCCAAGCTACTTTTAAACATTCAAAAAGGGAGTCTTTAATCATAAAGGGGTTGAAAGGAACCCTTAAAGATCATCTAGTACAAATCCTAAAACCCAACTCCCCCATTGCTGATCATGGTTTATTGGTTGCAGGTTTCCGAATAGGGATTTCCCTGTTTTGGTGATTTCACACCACCCAGTAACAACAATGTGTGGTTTGCCCTAGCTAGGGAACCTGTTGGCTCTTTAAATTTTTTCCAGTAGGCTCCCTGCCCAATGTGGGGCTGAACTCACAACCCTGAGATCAAGAGTCGCATGTTCCACCAACCAAGCGAGCCAGGTGCCCAGGGAGCCCGTTGGCTTTTTAACAGGCATTCTGCCACCAGGAAAAAGAAAAAAAAAATCCTTTGCATTAACCCAACTCACCCACCAGCCTACCCTTTTAGTCTACCCTTCACCCATTCACTCCTCCAGCATTTACTGAACACGCCTATGTGCCAAGCAGGTAACTGCTCGTCTCTAACTTTACCTGCTTCTCCGAAGGCCCAGAGTCCTTTCCCTGGGCTGCTCTCCACTCCCGAGCCATTTCTGCATACTTCTCCTTTTCTTCCTCCCTCAGGAGCTTGGGGACATTTGAGGGGACAGAAAGGAGAGAAGCGGCAATGAGGACCGAGTGCCCTAGGCCCCAGACGCGGAAGCCTAGACTTTCCAGGAGGTTTCCGCGTCGGTTTGCCTTAGGGCCGGACTTCCTTTCCCTCCAGCAGGGGCCAAGGGGTCACTGGTCTCTTCGAGGCCTCTATCCTTCCCGCCTCGCCTTCTCACCGGCCCAACTGCCTGCTCTACCCCCCTGCCCCCCATTACCCCCCCCCCCTCCAGCCTTACTTACCGCCCAGTCAGCAGAGCAGTAGGGGATGGCATCAGCTACGCGAGCCACGGGCAGGCCTCGCCGCCGTAGTTCGGGGATCTTCTCCTGCACAAAGAAATAGTAGGCATTACGGCTGGTCCTGCGGTTTGGCATGGCGAGCGAGGCCAAGATTCGACGACCCGGGCCTGAGACTGCACAAGCCGCCGGCGCCCTCGCCGGGCTCCCGCCCTTAGTAACCGAGGCAGGCGCCTGCGCGCGAAGGCTTGCGGCGCTCAGCCAATCAGGGCGCGGTGCGCAGGCGCATTGGCCTTGCCGGGAGAAAAGCAGTCCGAGGCTGACTCGTGGAGCCGTGGGGGTGGGGGGGAGGGGGGGGCGGAGCTCGGTCACAGGTGCAAAGCATTCTGATTGGCTGGGATGAGGCGTTGGTGCGTGTGCTGTCACGTGGAAGGCTCGGCGCAATTCCTGTACATTGTTGCGTAGTATGTGTTAAAGTAGGTAGAGAGAAAGAGGCCTGGTGAGTTGTTTAGGTTCTTTCATGTTTTACGACTGTAAAAGGCCGGCTCTGTGTCAAGCATTGTGAAAGGTGTTGGGTGGGGGAAAGAGACAGGAGCGCGACAAACAAGATCTTTTCCCCCAAGAAGTTTACAATCTAATGGGGGGCAGTTTGAGAAGGAAGGTGACGGAACAAATGCATCAACCAATATGGGGCACGCGGGGCGGGGGGTGTTGTTGCCTTTTCGTTTCGCCCCCCCCCCCCCGTTCTTAAATTACACTTGTTATGGTTGCAAAGAACATGGGGTTTTATAAAGCAGTTTGCAATATGTGAGGAAGAAAACCGACAATAAAAAGCTGAGATTTAAAATAATGTCCCTGAAAAAAAAAAAACACGTAAATAACGTCCTTGAATAAAATTTTATAGGTTTCCTCAGAAAGGTCAGGAATATATTTGTAGCTGCTATGGAAACTTGCATCTTTTAATTGGTTACTGCTGGTGTATACAGAAGGCTTTGGTTTCAGTGTTATATATGCTTCACAAAGAAATCCCCTTATGAGGTCAGTTTATTAAGCATGTGTATACATGTTGATGTATATATATTTTAAATGTTTTTTATTTTATTTTTGAAAGAGAGTGACAAAGGATCCGAAGTGGGCTCGGCACCGACAGTAGAGAGCGAGATTTGGGGCTGGAACTCATGAAGCCACAAGATCACAACCTGAGCAGAAGTCCGGTCGTTCAACCCACTGAGCCACCCAGGCGACCCGTCGTATATGTTTTTAAGTCAAGAATAGGAGTTGAAAACTTATTAAATGCTTGTTGTGGATCATTTCAGATGATCATATGGTTTTATTGTTTAATTTGTTAATATAATACATGATACTGCTGGGGGCGGGGGGGCGCCTGGGTAGTTCAGTGGATTAAACCCCCAACTTCAACTCCGGTCATGATCTAGGTTGGTGGATTCTAGCCCTTCGTCGGGCTCTGGGCTGATGACTCGGAGCCTGGAGCCTGCTTCAGATTCTGTGTCTCCTTCTCTCTCTGCCCTTCCCCTGCTTGTGCTGTGTCTCTGTCTCTCTCTCAAAAATACATAAATATTAAAAATTGTTTAAATAGGGGCGCCTGGGTGGCTCAGTCGGTTAAGCGTCCGACTTCGGCTCAGGTCATGATCTCACGGTCGGTGAGTTCGAGCCCCGCGTCGGGCTCTATGCTGATGGCTCAGAGCCTGGAGCCCGTTTCAGATTCTGTGTCTCCCTCTCTCTCTGACCCTCCCCTGCTCATGCTCTGTCTCTCTCTCTCTCTCTCTCTCTCTCTCTCTCTCTCTCTCTCTCTCAAAAATAAATAAACGTTAAAAAAAATTTTAAAAAAATTTTTTAAATAAATGATCCTGCTGGATTTTTCTAATTTTGAAGCAGCCTACTTTTCTGAGTATAACCTCTTCTTGATCATGAAACAGTGCTTTTTTTTTTTAACTTAATGTAAGATTTTTTGCTTCCTTGTTTGAAGTGATACTGAATTATATTTTTGTGCTAGCCTTACAAAATGTTGGTATCAGCATTGTGATAGAATGAACTGCCATCTTTTTCTCTGTTCACATTAAACAGTATATGGGAATTATTTATTCCTTCACAGTTTGGTAGAACTTACTGGTAAAAGTCTTTGACCCTAGTATAGCTTTGGCAGATAGAGTTGCCCTTGTTTACCATTTCAATAGTTTGTATGGTTATTATTTTTTTTCAAGTTTTCTAATTTTCCTTCGGTCAAATTTGCTAATTTACACCTTTTAGAAAATTGTCTAATTCATTTAGGTTTTCCAATATATTGGTTTAAAATGTTGGCAAGGATGTGAAGCAACTAGAATTTCCATATATTATTGGTGGGACAATTGCATGACAGTTTCTTACTTACCATAGGACCCAGAAGTTCCACTCTTTAGGAGAAGTGAAAACGCGTATCCACACAAAGACTTATACACGAATTTTCATAGCAGCTCTATTTATATTCATGAATAGATTAACTGATAAGCAAATTGTAGAACATCTGTAGTAGACTGCTACTCAGGAATTAAATTAAATGGAATGAACTATTCAACGTGAATACATACCAAGATATTTTGTTGAGTAAAAAAGGCATACGTAAAAGACTACGTACTTTATACAAAAATGTGTAAGTTTGTACACAACTTGAGAAAAGGTAAGACTGTAGTCATAGAAGTCAGGCCGGTGGTTACCTGGGGCCAAGAGGTAGGGTGAGGGGTTGCCTGAGAACTGACACAGGGAAACTTCTGGTTGGCAGAAATATTCTATATCTTGACTGTGGCGTCAGTGGTTACAAGTGTTATGTAGCTGTCAAAACTCCTCAAATTATACACCTGAAACATATGCATTTTATTGTGTCTAAGTTATACTTCAAAAAGTTGATTTATTTTTTTTTTTAATTTTTTTTTTCAACGTTTATTTATTTTTGGGACAGAGAGAGACAGAGCATGAACGGGGGAGGGGCAGAGAGAGAGGGAGACACAGAATCGGAAACAGGCTCCAGGCTCTGAGCCATCAGCCCAGAGCCCGACGCGGGGCTCGAACTCACGGACCGCGAGATCGTGACCTGGCTGAAGTCGGACGCTTAACCGACTGCGCCACCCAGGCACCCCTCAAAAAGTTGATTTAAAAACCAAAACCTTTATTGGCATAAAAATAATATTTGCCTATATTTAAAAATATATGTATTCTAATATTGCCTCCCCTTTTCATTCTTAATGTTATTTATACCTTTTGTCTTTTTTCCCCTTAATACTTGCCAAAGTTTATTTTATTGATCTTTCCAAACACCAGGTTTGGGTTTCACTGATGAAATGTATAGTTTTCCTTTTCATTTTAATTTCAGCTTTAAGTTTATGACTTCCATCTTTCTGCTTATCAGAGGCTATTTTGTGGGGTTTTTTTTTTCTAGTTTCTTGACTAAAAGCTTCATTCAGTTATTTTCAATTTATATTTACTATCTTTAGGTTTCTTATTTTTCCTTTTTCTTCCTTAGTAGGATGGATCAGTATGTTTCGCTATACTTTTTCTTCTGTTGGCTTCAAGTTATACATTCTAGTTTGCTTCATTCAGCGGCTACCCATAAATGTTTAAGATACTTGCATTAAAACGTATTTTTATAACAACATATACAGTTAATAAGTATCTATATACACTCTTCCCAAATAGACAAGAAGCTTAGAAAATTATTGCTTTCCTCCACTTAGTTCCCCAACTCATTCCTTGCTCACCCCACTTCTGTCTCCCATGGTGGCATCATCTGGGATTTTAGTTCCTGGTTGCTTTGTTACACTAATGTTGAGACATGGCTGAAGTACCAGTCTCATAGATACAGAGTAGTATATCTAAAGCATACGATTTGATGAGCTTTGACATGTGAACACCTGTGAAACCATCATCCCCATCAAGATAATGAACATATCCACCCCTAGTTCCCACCCCTCCCCCTTAGGCTTGAAGTTGCCCGCAGTTCACTGATGTAGTGTTTGTTTTTGTCTTCAGTCTTTTTTCTCTGATTTTCATTTTTGCAGTTTCTGTTGCTATTTCTTCATGTTTACTAATCTTTTCTTCTGTAATGTCTCATCTGCTGTTAATCCCATCCAGGTTTTGTTTGTTTGTTTGTTTTGGTTTTTTGGTGGGTTTTTTTGTGTTCATTTGTTTTTTGTTTTTTTGTTTTTTGGTTTTGTTTTTGGTATCGGATCATTTAGTTTTCATCTCTAGAATTTGATTTGAATCTTTTTTCTATCGTCCACATTTCTACTTATCATGGTCTATCTTTCCTCTATCTTTAATGTGGAATGTAGTTATAATGTGGACTATAGTTATAACAACTCTTAAATGCTGTCTACTCATTCTATCATCTGTGTCATTTCTGGGTCTGTTTCTGCTGGTTGATTTTTCTCCGTATTATGGGTTGTATTGTCTTGCATCTTTGCAAGCCTAATCATATTTGATTGCACGACAGTTGTAAATTTTATCCTTTTGAATGCTGCATATTTTTATATTCTTATAAATGTTCTTGTGCTTTTTCTGGGATAGAGTTATGTTATTTGGAAACAGTTCAAGTGTAGTTTTTCCTCCTTTTGAGGCTTACTTTTATGCTTTGTTACTTGGAATCAGAGCAACCTTTAGGGCTAATTTTCTCCTCTGCTGATATAATACCCTTCTTAGTACTCTGCCTGACAACCCGTGAATTTGGAAGTTTTTTCACTTTGGCTGATGGAAACACAAACTATTTCTAGCCCTGTGTGAATTTCAAGGATTGTTCCTTCTAATCCTTTCAGGTTGTTCTTTCCCTGGCACTGTGTGGTTTCCTCCCACACATGCACTGATCAGTATTCAGCTGGAGCTTCAAGGGAGATCCTTAACAGATTTCCAGAGCTCTTTCTTTGTGCTGGTCTCTATTTTCTGGTACTCTGCCCTGCAAACTCTAGTCACTGTGGCCTACCTAGGTACCGACTCCATCTCCTCAACCCAGAGAGACCACAGGGCTCTGCCTAGGTGACCCTCCTTGCTGTCTTGTGGGTACTCTCTCCAGGCAGCAACTGGGGGGCAATCAGAGGGTTCACCTTATTTGTTCCTGTTCTTTCAGGGATTACTCACCTCTGCTCCTTGATGTCCAGTGTCTGAAAACATTGCTTTATATATTTGATCAGATTTTTAGTTAAGACTGCTGGATAAATCCATTCCCTGTTACTCCATCTTGGCCAAGATCGCTTTCTCTTATTTAAAAGTTTTATTTATTTATTTATTTATTTATTTTGTTACGTTCCTTTATTTTTGAGAGGCAGAGAGAGACGGAGTGCGAGTGGGGGAGGGGCAGAGAGAGAAGGAGACACAGAATCCGAAGCAGGCTCCAGGCTCCGAGCTGTCAGCACAGAGCCCGATGAGGGGCTCGAACTCACGAACCGCGAGATCATGACCTGAGCCGAAGTCGGACACTCAACCGACTGAGCCACCCAGGCGCCCCTGTCTTATTTAAAAATTTTAAAACAGTATTTAGATTTAACTGCTGAATTTTTAGATTTGTGATCAGGACAAATGTCTCTGGGGAGATGCCATTTAAAATGAAGAAGGATGCTAAGGAATAGAGCTAGTCATGTGAAGAATCAAAAGGAGGGCGTTCTAGACAGAGGGAACAGCATATGTAATGGTGTCAGACAACAACTGGTTTGGTGGGTCATCAGAATAGACAGAAGACTGGCTGATGTTGCAGCAGCATGTCCACTCAGGTGGAGAAGGTGAGGTGCATGCCGAGGATGAAGTGGATCAGCAGGGATTTGGGCATGGCAGGGTCAAGGGTCTAAGCACTACTCAGTGTGTGGGCGATCATTGAAAGATCTTTTTGAAAAGTGTCATGATATGGTTTACAGCTAAAAAAGATCGGTCTTGTTGCCATTTGGAGAATAGGTTCAAAGCAGCAAGAATGGGCATGGGGATACTAGTTAGGAGGTCCCTTAAGAAGTCCATGTGAGAGATGATGGTGATCTAGAACAGAAAAGAGACAGGAGAAATGAAGGGGGAGGAGGATGGCTTCAAATTGCACTTTGGGGAAAAAAGAGCTAACTGACGGATGGGATGTCGACAACGTGAGAGAAAGGGAGGAACCCTAGGGTTTTGGCTTGAGTAACCTAGTGGCAGGTCGTGTCTTTTTCTAAGACAGCAAGAACTGGGGGGGGGAGGGGGGGAGGACAGTGCTAGTGCCAAAGAGGGTTTGATGCTCCTCATAATTTCTATTACTTGTTCCTCTCCTTCTTTGATACAACTGATTTTTAAAAAACATTACTTAAATAAAGTCCTTTGTAAATGGGACAGGTTTCCCCTCTTTCCAACCAGATTGACCTTCCTTTCCAGAAATTCTAGAGGGTGTTAGGTTTGGGTTGGGGTATTGCACGGCAGGGGGATCAAGATTTCAGTTATGGAGATGTTAATTTTGAAATGCCTCTTATCCATTCAAGTGGAGAAGTCAAGTAGGCATTTGGCTGTCTGCATCTGGGGTTCTGGGACAGAGACAAAATTTGGAAGCAATTTAGATTTAAAGATGGTATTTATATTCACAGAAATGGATTAGATCACCTAGGCTGGAAGAGAGGAAAAAAGGATTCCAGGATGGAGTCCTGAATAACACCAGCATTCAGACGTCAGTTAGAAAAGAAAAACCCAGCAAAGGTGTACTAAAAAGGAATGTCTGAAGAAGCAAGGAGAAAACCAGGGAAACCAAGACAAAAGAGTATTTACAAGAGGAAGTGCTTCATTTATTCAATGAATATCTATGAAAAGTCTGTACTCTTGTGGAGTACCAAGCTCAGTTTTAGGCCCAGTAACACCATAAACAGAACAAAGTGCATAACAAAGCAAGGAATGCAGATCATGAAGAAATAAACAATCTTGTATATAATAAGATGTCTGGACATATTATTAGACAACGAGTCCAATGAAGGAAAATAAGGCAGGATAAGGGAATAGGGACTGATTGAAGGTCAACAAAGGCCCTATTTGAGGAAATGGAAGTTAAGCAAACAACGGAAGGAAGTAAGGAAGCAAAGAGGATTCCAAGCAGAGGGAATACCGAGTGCATACACCCTAAGGTGGGCACGCGTCGGCTCTGTGTAAAGAACAGCAAAGCAGTCTGTGGCTGCAGTGAAGGAAGCCAGTGGGAAAATCGAGAGGGTATTAGACAGGGAGTTGGGACAGAACCATACAGGGCTTACGAGGCCACCGTAAAAACTTCAGATTTCACCTGTATTGGTGAGAAGCCACTGGGGAGTTGAATGACTTCTATTATTTTTTGAAAATATGAAATATGAAGCGATTGTAAGCTAAGCGAGTGTGATGAATGCACCAAGAACACACAGCATTTTGAGAAAACGCCTTTCCTAATGCTACTTCTTCCCAGATGCTAGTTTAGGTTAAGGTCCTGACATTGTTCAGTGTGCATCTTCCAGTTGATGCTGATAATAATAGTAATAGTAGCTGACGTTCACTGAAGGCTACTGTGTCAGACTGTCTCTTTTATTACATAATGGTTTGCCAAAGCAAAAAGAGGGATTTCCAAGTTCCCCGTCATCTCTAGATTTTGCCTGAATGCATAACCATACTCTGGAATAGCTCAGTCTGAATTCTAGTTGATTCCTCTGCTTGCTCAGTCAGGTCATGCAAATTCTACCTTGTGTTTCCCTGCAATGTCCCTCCCACTTGCTGTTTGCTTCCCATTTCTGCTACCCTGTAGCCTAGTTTTGATGCTTGTTCCTTTTTGGGCTCTTGCAATGAGCTCTCACATGGAAGAGGTTGTCTCTCTTCCCATCAACCCATCCTACACCCTGTGGCCAGAATAACTTGGCTGAAACACGGGTCTAATCTTGTTTTTCTGCCTAGAAATCCTCGTGTGGTCCACAGCCTGTGGAATTAAGCTCAGACCTGGGACCCTGGCTCCCCTTGGTCTAACCTCCACCTACCTTTCTAGCTCTGTGGCTGACTCTGCCCTTCGTGAAGCTATGTTCTGGACGGCAGATCCCACTCTCCTCTCGGCCTGTTGCTTGTGTATCTGCACTACCTCCTGCTCCATTTCTGCCTTTAGAAATTCTGCCCAGGTCACATTTGAAGACTTAGCTCAGGGGTTACCTTTCCTTGAAGAGATCTCTGACCAGCACTCCCAGTGAGTAATTGACAGCTCTCCTTTTGTTCCACCACCATACCTAATACAGGTCCTGTCACACCATCGCAGATAAAGACCATGTGTCTGTCTCTTCCTCACCCCAACGCACACACATGGCTGCATCTCAACTGTAAACTCTTTGACATAAGGAGCTGTGATTCATTCATCTTTAAATTCCTTTCATCTTAAATCTCTAGACAGCATAGTGTCTAGCATATAGTAACTGCTCAATAAATGTGTAGGGGCTAAATGAAGGAATCAGGGAAGAGAGAAAAGATGAAGAAAAGGGAAGAAGACCCTAAGAAGACCTAAAACGGTTTGCGATTAATTAGACAAAAATCCACTTTGATTATCTGCGTATAAGGCACTCACTCAGAATTGGGGTAGGAACATGGGATTAACAGTTCTAGGAGAGAGCCTCAACCCAGAACTCCGACACGTAGGTCAAGTCTGCTGTTTTTTTAACACTAGCTTTTGAGAGTCCACAAATGACCCCTCTTTTGTTTGAGTGGTTTCCTTTCATGCTCAGTGTTCAGGTTCTCTTATTCTAGCTCCCTTCCCTGTCTGTCTTCTGGGGGTAAGGTCATTGGATGAGATACTTGTTCTGGCTCACTTCCCTCTCTCAGGTCCCACCTTTGACGTGTGCCAGGGGAGAAGGCCTCTAGGAGAATGCTTAGGGCCGAGAAGCAATCCTCTGGCTTAACCATCAAGACCGAGTGCCCAAGGCCCTGATAAAATACAGAAAGACATGCCTTCTATCATTCTCCCCACTTTGGGCTACAGAATGCTGATCGATCGATCCCTGGAATCTGCTCTGTTGATCATTTTGGGGGCTGTGACTGTTGTTCTGGCCTCCAAAGTGTGCTAACACTGAAACAAAAAGAGAAACAAAAGCAAAACCCAGAGAAAGGGCGCATGAAAGAGAAGCAAGCTTACTTCATCTTTGGCTCTGTAACTCGCAAAGAAATTATAGTTGAACTATCAGTCAGTAAAGGCTCCCAGGGCTTCAATTGCTCATAATTAACTTGATTAACTGCTCAGGATTGAGACAGAATGAGAGCAGGTGTGCATCTGGGGGCTTTGTAGCTGGCTAAAGATGCAGGCCTGACAAAACACCTGTCACTCCTTCTTTGTGCCTCTATCCTTCCTCCAGGGATGTCCCAGAAACGGAGTGCATTGTGGCACAGTTTTATCTTTCGTCCAGCAACTTTTTCTACGCTGCAGAAATATTAGAGGATATAGAAAGTTATGCAGAAGATACAAATGAATGACAATCCTACCCAGAGATAACCATGGTTAGTATTTTGTTGTTTCCATTGGCTCTTCTAAATGCATTGCCTACATTTGAGACCCTGCTGTAATACAATTTCATATTCTGCTCTTTTTTTCTGTACACTGTCCTTGGATGGACCTCTGTGGGAAATTGTTATTGGAAAGCTAACTCAGGTGGAGGCCGCCCACTGTTGGTGAGGTTTGGCCTCAGGATGAGGCAGGCAGACACCATCTAAAAAAAAAAAAATATATATATATATATATATATATGTATATATATATATATATATATATTTAGTATTTATTTTTGAGAGACAGAGAGACAGAGTGCGAGCGGGGGGGGGGGGGGAGCAGAGAGAGAGGGAGACACAGAATCTGAAGCAGGCTCCCGGCTCTGGGCTGTCAGCACGGAGCCCAACATGGGGCTCACACCCATGAACAGTGAGATCGTGACCTGAGCCGAAGTGGGAGGCTTAACCGACTGAGCCAACCAGGCACCCCGGGCAGACACCATCTAATTCGGCACCCTACACCCCTGAAGTTTGCCTTGAAGCCGGAGACAGCAGGCTCTTGGGTTAAATCTGCCTCAAGTACATAGAATTTTCAGCACATTTTCCCAATCTTTTACTTATTATATACTTACCACTGTTCTTGGCAGTACAGCTTTTTAAATTTTTGGCATCATGCACCCTGCATTTGCATTTCCTTTCTTTATAGCATTTTCTTAATGAAACAATTTATTCCTCAATATGAAAGCGCTTCCAGATTGAAAACGTTTCTAGTTTCCAGTATAAGGTGCCTAGAATCTCCCCCCCCCCTTTTTTTTTCGGTTCCTTGCTTCAATTTATATTTTTTAAAACTTACAATTCATTGAACGTTGGTTTGAAGACACGGGGAGATGGGGAAGAAAACAAACCTAAAAGGTAGCACCAGGGCAGGAGAGCCGAACACAACTCAGATAAGAAACATGGTATCTATTTTGAAGTCACACCTCATAGATTCTTCCTGGAAGTCAAGATCAGAGAGGAGAAGTGAAGTGTGATGTTATCTGTGTGCTTTAAAAAGACCTATGTTAAGCAGGATTCGTGTGCATGCATGCTTCCCCATGTGCCTGCAATGAAATCATGTTTTAAAGTGGATTCAGCTGCATTATATTTATAACCACGGGGTTGCTACCAGCTACCAGCATGTCTCCTTGTGGTGGTTCACTTCTCTTCGTGTCCTAATTCGGTTCTAAAGTGTGCAGCTTTAGTGGACTAGCGGTGTGCTAGTCCACTTAATGCTGGCTGTGGCTTCCTTCAAGTCCGGCTCCGGTCCCACACAGGTTTATGTTCTGACGTGTTTGTTTCTGGTTGCAGCAGAAAGTTTGAAGTATAGGGGATTCAGACCCTGCCATGACGGTGAAAAATTAATCTGCACTGTCCTATCTGTCCCATCCTGTCTTATCTGGCCAGAGAAATGGACAGCTGGAGCTTAACCAGATCTGAATCTGGGGTTCATTTGCAAACATCAACTCAACAGCTACTCAGGGAAGCGAAAAAGTAATTAGGTAGTACTTCTTAAACCTTAGAGTGTGTCAGAAGCACCTGAAGAAGGCAGTTTAAAATGCAGATTTTCAGACTCCACCCAGAGTTTCTGATCTTAGTTTGTATCAGAGCCAGAGCCAGAGGATCTGCATTTTAAGCAAACACTTTAAAATTTTTAAAAAATTTTAATATTTATTTGAGAGAGAGAGAGAGAGAGAGAGAGAGCGCGAGCTGGGAAGGGACAGAGAGAGGGAGACACAGAATCCAAAGCAAGCTCCAGGCTCTGAGCTGTCAGCACAGAGCCCTTCGTGGGGCTCGAACTCACGAGCTGCGAGATCATGACCAGAGCCGAAGTGGGACGCTCAACCGACTAAGCCACCCAGGTACCCCTTAAGCAAACACTTCAATGTGATTCTGATGCTGAAAATTCAAAAACCACACTTGGCAGAGCACCAGGATTCTGAGGTTATGCCCCTCTACCACCAACAATCCGGTAAAATCATACCGTCCTTCTGCCTTCTTTCCACTGGCCATCCCTTAGGCTCCCTGTTTTGAAACATTGGGTGTTCCCTCAACGTTTCTCTTAACCCTCCATCAGGTTGCTAATAACTTGCACGTTTGGGAGGGACGCACATTGTGGCTTAATCCAGTTTAACCCCTCCTTCGAGATGGCTGGGAGCCCCACCCATTCAGGCAGATGCGGGCTCCACCAACTGTTACTCTAGCTGGAAGGTAGAAGTGTAGACTGCTACACACAGAACAAATTCCCAGGATGGTGGACGAGGCCCCTGTGTTCTATGACTTGCTCTGGCGCAAACTCTCCCCCAAGTCCCCTGAAATCTTGTTGATTTGAGCACACACTCGAAGCTCACTTCTTCAGTGGGCATTCACTTTCCACTTCCTGTGCACATGCAGGTTCTCTTTGCTTAGTCGGACTCTTAAAAGTTGTCCAAGTTGTGCATAAACTTCTATTGTTCTGTACGCTTAGACACTAAACACTGTGCAAACTCTTCTGTGCACTGTGTGCACCTGCCCGTGCACACACACAGTCACACACGCATACAGTAAATGGCAGAGCATACTACAAACGCATGGTCATATCAGCTCAGGTGTCCTCCCTAAGTCACTATAGCCCTGGAGTCAGGGGTCTTGGCATCCAGGTGTCTGGAGTTAGTGGTCTACATGGTGAGCTCCCCTTGTCACTCCTTAGATGTTATCTATTGTTCTGGAAGACTCCAAAGAAATCATTAACTCCTTGGCCTTTACAAGGAGGTCTAGATGCCCCTTTTATGGTGCAAAGGGCATATGCTGGGAGTCAAAAGACCTCAGTTCAAATCCTCCCTCTGCCATTTACTAGCTACCTAATCTTAGAAAAGTTAATTCAATTCTTTGGGCCGGAGCTTCCTTATTACGATTAAATGAGAAAGCTTGTAAGACATCTAGGACTGTGCCTAAAACCTGCTAGGGAATGTTAGGTACCTGCTTTTGTCTTATTTTCTATTTTTCTTTTCCTTTTTTCTTTATGAAAGGAAATAGTCCTCCAAATTTCTCTCACACAGCATATTAAAGTCAGAGTTCTTTTTTTTTTTTAATTTTTTTTTAATGTTTATTTATTTTTGAGACAGAGAGAGACAGAGCATGAATGGGGGGAGGGTCAGAGAGAGGGAGACACAGAATCTGAAACGGGCTCCAGGCTCTGAGCCGTCAGCACAGAGCCCGACTCGGGGCTCGAACTCATGGACCGCGAGATCATGACCTGAGCCGAAGTCGGCCGCTTAACCGACTGAGCCACCCACGTGCCCCTAAAGTCAGAGTTCTTGATTGCAGTTATCAGAAATAATCTCTGGCCAAAATACACAAGGAGGGAATTTATGACAGGATACTGGGGGGCTCACAGAAATGCCAGGAAGGCTGAAGAGCCAGGTGTAGAGAAAATGGGCCGGAACCCAGAGAGGTCTGTACAAGCAAGACCACAGCCAAACTCACACCTCAGAGCAGTCCGAACACGGGGTGCCCCTGCCCGCCCAGGGGGGAAACCTGATGCTCCTCTGTCTTTGCTTCTCTTATCCCATGCTCCGGAATCAGAAAGCTCTGAGTGAGAGGGTCCCTGGCTATGCTTGGAGCCTAGGCCTACACCCCAGCTGGAGTGGTTGGGGAGGTGGCTCTGGATTTTCTGGCTTCCACGGTTGGAGTTTCTAAAAAATAATGATGTAGGCCCGGTCTGAGGACCCAGAGGGGGTCCCACAGCACCAGCTAAGAGGGTCCTTGGCTTTGCACAGGATAGAAAGCAAATGTGGGCTGAGAGGAAGTGAGAACAGAACGTATTGGAGACATAGAAAGAGTAGATAGAGTGTCTGGGAGACTCGGAAAGGAAAAGGAGAATGAGTCTTAATCTTTGCTTGCGGGTCTGGTGTACATGTCCTTTCATGCATCCAGGAACCAGTCACAAATACGGACCAGTGCTCAGGTGTCCTCCATTAGTCACTGCGCCCAGGAGACAGGGGTCTTGGCATCCAGGTGCCTGGAGTGACTGGTCTACATGACAACCTCCCCCAGTCACTCCTTAGATGTTATCTATTGTTCTGGAAGACTCCAAAGAAATCATTAACTCCTTGACCTTTACAAGGAGCATATACATGAGCTGAACTATAAAGCGCGTGTATGGTGGGGGTGATGCAGGCGGTAGTAGGAATAAAAATAGGAAAAGGAGCAGAACCGGTCCTTCCTGGGTCCCTTCAGTTTCCCCATCTCAATAAGAAG
This sequence comes from Prionailurus bengalensis, assembly GCF_016509475.1. NCBI lineage: Eukaryota > Metazoa > Chordata > Mammalia > Carnivora > Felidae > Prionailurus > Prionailurus bengalensis. Next base: position 9,619,018 of record NC_057360.1, on the reverse strand, counting down.
GGAACTCAGATCTCAGGCAGTCAGGAAAGATCAGTGTCCAGAGACTTTTCTCCCCATTTCTAATGTTCACATCTCACCCCTGTTTCACATATACATTCATTCTTAAGTGCGTAATCTTTCTCTCCAGGAACTCCCCTCAAGCTTAGAACCACTCTGTTTCAGAGGCAATTTTGTACCTGCCTTGTCTCCTTTCCTCTGCCCAGAATTCCCTACCCTGCCCCCTTTCCACTACCAATCCCGGAACAGTTCAAATCTTGCCCATTCTGCAAATGCCAGTGGAGATGTGACCCCTTCTTTCTTGCGGTGCCCCTCCAACCCCCTAAATTGCTCCTTCCATTATGTTCCTAGGGCACTTTGCCTGGGTCTCCATTATCACCTTTGCTTTGTTTTACTACCACTATGTCTTAGGCGTTTAATGGCCTGACCTTCTTCCCTCTCCTGGACCCAACGGGAAGCTCTTTAACTGCAGGAAGCCGGTCTTATTTATCTTGTAGCCTCGGTTCTTAGTACACAGTAGAGGCTTAATACATTTTTGTTAAGCAAAGCAGAAGTTTCTTCTCACTTGTCTCTCAACACATACGTTCAGACACTTTTCCTATGCACATGCGACAGACCCATTTAAAAAGTGGAAATCGGGGCGCCTGGGTGGCGCAGTCGGTTAAGCGTCCGACTTCAGCCAGGTCACGATCTCGCGGTCCGTGAGTTCGAGCCCCGCGTCAGGCTCTGGGCTGATGGCTCAGAGCCTGGAGCCTGTTTCCGATTCTGTGTCTCCCTCTCTCTCTGCCCCTCCCCCGTTCATGCTCTGTCTCTCTCTGTCCCCAAAATAAATAAACGTTGAAAAAAAAAATAAAAATAAAAAGTGGAAATCAAGGCGCCTGGGTGGCACACTGGGTGAAGCCTCTGACTTTGGCTCAGGTCAGGCTTTTAGAGCTCACGAGTTGGAGATCCACATCCGGCTCTGAGCTGACAGCTGAGAGCCTGGAGCCTGCTTCCGATTCTGTGTGTCTTTCTCTCCCCCTCCCCCACTAGTGCTGTTTCTCTCTCTCTCTCTCTCTCTCTCTCTCTCTCTCTCTCTCTTTTTTTTTAAAGAAATAATCCATGTGAATGCATTCAGCAAACTGTACCGTTTGGACAAATGCATTTGATCTTAGCCAAAAGGCCGGGAAGCGATTAAGCGTTGGACACATGTAGGCGGTTACAATGGTTTATTTCTCTCCAGTTTTCCCTATTTTCTGTTAAAGAGCTCTATGCCCTTGGTATGCCTCACAACGTTTTCACAGGAGAAAGTTGCAGCGTGGGTCTCCCTGCTACCTTTCCCGATGCTGGAGAATCTCTGGTTTCCTTGAACGGCCTCCTGGAAGCAGACACCCTTGCCCAGAGAACTTGCTAGGAGGAGTCCCGGGACAAGTTATGCCAAGTCCCCGCAGGTCCCCCCTCCCGCGTCTGTCCCTCCCCCGGTGCAGGCTGGCCACAGACACCTGCGTCTCCTGACTCCCCCTCCCAGAACCCCCACTCCGTCGGGGCTCGGGTTCCCGGACGTGGGCCTCCCTGGGAGGAGCAGCGCCCGCGGCCCCCGGCTCTTCCCAGCACCCTCTCCCCCAGCGTACTTTGTTACTCGGCGCGACCTCGGGGCCGGCACGTGACCCAGAAACTTCGGAAGCCCCGGGGCGGCGGGCGGCGGGGCGGAGGCGGCGGCGGCGGCCGAGCTCCCCCGCGCGGCCGGCTCTGCGGCGGGGAGGCGCTCGCCCCGCGCCGCGCTCGCTGCCTGGGCGTGCGGGAGCGCCGCCGGGAGCCGCGCCGAGCCGAGCCGGGGAGCCCGCGGCAGCGCGCGTTCGGCAGGCAGGCGGCGCGGCGGGCCGGGCGGGCGGGCGGCGGCGCCCAGGGACGCCGGGGGCCGGCTCACGCGCGCGGCCGCAGCCCCGCCGCTGCCGCTGCCGCTGCCGCCTGGTCACCCCGAGCCTTGCGCTGCTGCCCTTCCCCACTTTGCCCGCTCCTACATCTGAATGGGAAGTTGGGGAACATGGACGGGGTCGTGCTGGCGTGGATCGCTGTCTTCTGGCTAACAGGTAGGAGTCGTTTTCTCCCCAGGCGAATAACTTTACGTATATTCCCTCGGTGCTTCGGTTCCCACCCCACCCCACCCCCATTCCCCCCCCTGGCTGGGCTTAAAGCTGCTTAGCAGGCCGGCGGTAAGTGGGGGAGGGGGCTGTGTGTGTGTGTGTGTGTGTGTGTGTGTGTGTGTGTTAGAATGATGGAGGAGGCGGGGAGAATCCCGATTACAAGTGAGACGGATCGAGATGCAGGTGTTTGACTCATTAGGATTTTTTTTTTTTCTTGTGCATTTCCTTTTCCACACAACGGTTCTCTCTTGGTCTTATCCCGAGTTTGTAATGCTGTGGGTCCTGGGAAGAGCCTGGCTAGGAAGAAAGAAAGCTCGGGGGACACCGATTAATTAACCGAACTGGTCTTCTGGAGGTGAGGGGTAGAGGAGTGTCTCTTGAATTCCTTCCCTAGAGAAGCCGGGAGAGCCAGCGGCGTTCTCTCTGTGGCTCCGGGGGGTGCAGTGGGGCGCATGAGGAAGGAGATGGGGACGGAGGCTTGATTGGTTGTGGAGTTTAGGGCCCTTCTCTCTCTCTCTCTCTCTCTCTCTCTCTCTCTCTCTCTCTCTCTCGCTTGGTACAATTTGGGGAGTGGTCTCACAGTGGAGAAGAAAGAGACTTCTTCCCCCAATAAACAGGCCCCAATAAAGATGAATTGCAGAGATATTCAGAGGGTAGAGCTTCTCCTCAGCATTAAAGTCACTTCCTCTAGCTGGGTCCTCTGTGTTTCCCCCTGCCTTTCAGGGAACTTTCTCCCCACCCCCCTGGGGTCTGGAGAGGCTCAGCTTCCTAGCACGTTGTCTCCCACGAAGATCCTGCAAGGTTAAGGGGCCGGTGGCTAGCCCTGAGAGATTCACAAAGTAGCCTTGCTTGGGTGGGAGTGGGGATGGGTAGGAAGGTTCAGGTAGTTTGGAAGCGGTTGAGACCAAGATTCCAAGCAAGGTGGAGATGGACTGATGGAGGAAAGGAACAAGAGATCAGAAAGGTTGTGAGGACTGGATGCGGGCAGTGAAGGGCAGGGGAGAAAACAGAAAATAGCACCCCCCTCCCCCAAAAAAGAAGAAGTTCTGTTCCCTCTGGGGGCACCACTCAGAAGATTTGGAAAAATCAAGTCAATAGGGTAAGGGGAACAAGTTTAAAATATCCAAGGCAAATCATTGGAAGAGGATTAAATATATTTAAGAAGAAAAGCAAGAACTCCTTTTCCCTTCGCTGTAGAGTAAGATTACTGATTGCCTCAATTTTTTTTTTCCCTGTTCCAAACGGAGGGCCCCTAACACTGGCTCTGCCCCCTGCTGGCTTTACGTTTGGGGGAGCAGGGCACGCCAGCAGAGTTAGCCTCTTCTCTTGGCTGTTCTGAGTTCATCCCTCCCACATTATTCAAATATGAATCATCTCTGATTTCAGGGTTTGGCTGAGCCATGTCTCCCCACTCCCCTGGCCTCCAGTGCCTTCCACCTCCACCCTCACTGATTCCGAATGTCCTTAATTTGCCTCTACTTCTACGTTATCATACTGGAAGGAACTTGGGCCTGGAGCCTGTATCACCACCTCCCCAAGGTCAGCTAGGTATCCTGGGGTGGGGGTGGGGGTGCTCTGAGTCAGAGATGCTCTTGCAGATACCCAGGGATGTGCCCGAGAAAAGCACTCTAGGGATTGGCAGGGAGTGGGAGCAGAAGGCGAACATATATCCAGGCCTTGCTAGATGGCCGACAGCTTTTTATGAGATGGAGTCATATCACCGGAAGGGGTCACAGGCCGTCTAGTTCAGCCCTCTCAGTTTACAGGAATGGAGGTCCAGAGAGGTGACAGGCACACAGCAAATTTGTGATGCAGCAGGGACTAGAACCCAGTTCTCCAAGCCTCGGGCCAGTCCTATTTACACTCTCCTAAGCTGCTGCCTCTCTGGTGTTTCTGTTTGTTCGGTTGTTGCTGGTGGTGGTTGTAGGATGTTTTGTTTTGTGTTTATTTCGAGGGGAGTTGCTGCTTTGTCCGTGCCTTCTTTGCTCTGTACCTGGGGAGGCCGCCACCTGCCAGGAGGCAGGCAACAGGTTAGTTGTTAGGGCCATCTCAGCTGTCAGATGGCTGGGCGGCTGTGCTCTGCACGGGAGACTGGCTCTGGAGATCCCGTGGACCCCGCAGGCGTCCCCGGATCCCAGCTTCTGCTTCCCCGTCATCCCATCAGGCTGTCAGTTGTGCCTCTGGACCGGCTGCCTCTCAGCCTCAGCAAAGCAGAGGAGCTAAGGATGGCGGCCGGGGAGGGGGGAAGCCAAGGATGAGACGGGGATTCAGACTCATCGTTCACAGAGAAGCCAGGAGAGGAAAGGTGAGAAATCTCAGTCCGGCCCAATCAATGAATTTTCTCTTAAGGGGGTGGTACAAAGGGAGGGAGAAAGGAAAGGACAGATTAAAAATGAGTCAGAGAGCATAGGGAAAAACACATTCATTCTCCTCTCCCTCCCTTTCTCCTCCCCCACTTTCTCTTCCCTCCCTCCCTCCCTCTCTCCTCCCCTGTTTCTTTTAATGCAGGCTGAGCAATTTCTAATCAACACTTTAGTTTTTTTCCCCTCAGTCTCTAGCAGCTCCTTCCTTGTCTTTCATTGCTGAAATTCTGCTGTATATTTAGCCTCATGATTTCTTATTGTCATTTCGATGCTGCTTCCTGTAATAGATTGTTGTTGTTGTTTTGAACCAAGCGCAATGCTTATCAGCTGTTATTCTAGCAACAGGTGCCATCTAGCAGTAGGACCTGAAGGAGGGTTCACTCGGTCTTTGTTCCTGAATGTGGCTGGTGGCGTTTTCCTCCTTTCCTGGCAGCAGAAGCTGTGAGAAACGCTGGCGCCGTGTCCACTCCGCGAACACACTCCCATGCGGGGAGCAGGCGACGGGTTTTCCTGGAGGCTTCTGCGCCTCCCTGTGATGAAGATTGCTCGCTCTATTAGCATTTCTTTTGGTTGCCTTCTGGCTTTACTCCATTCATTCATTCATTCATTCATTCATTCATTCCTTCAGCCACCCTCCAGGCACGGTTTCCTGTGCTTTGTAAGGGTTCCAATAGGTGCTGAGGATGAAGAGAGAAAAGACACAGTCCTTGTCCTCAAAGAGTAGTCAGTCTGGTCGGTGACTCAAGCGAGCTTTCCAGTGATTTTGATGTCGAAGCAGAAGGTCCCCTGGTGAGAACCGTGGCCACACGGGCGCGAGGGGAGCGTGGCAGAGGCACACCCAAGCCGCACCTGAAGTGGATCCGACGGCGGAGGCCTGGAATGAACTCCCAGAAGAGGTGGTGGCCGCGGGGAGACACGTGTTCCCGCGTGTCAGTCAGCTGCGGAGTTCCGGCCACATGCGGGCGCCGTGCCGGGGTTAGGAAAATGAATGAGACACAGCCCTGCCTTCCAGCACCCGCCGGCGGGTGGCCGGACACGGTTATGGAGTAGCCTGTGCCAAAGCAGTAATGGAGCTCTGCACCCAGTGCTGTGGGGGTGCTTCCAGGCGGCTCCTAGCCCAGCCTGGCGGGGGCCGGAGACATCCAGGAGCGGTTGTTACCTGGTGTGGTTGGCGTTCAGGCAGATACCTGGTGCCTTTTTTAGGAGAGGCTTGGATACGGAGAGTTAAGGCGGGGATTAGCCCTGGAGAAGGAAGAGTGGCTTCCGGAGGCTGCTGACCCCTCCGCTTCCATGATCTCCTTCCCTGTCCTGCACTCCTTTCGGTTCCTCTCCCTCCTCTGTTCTCCTTTCTCCTGGGGAAGAGACCTTGCTCTTACCAGAGCATCTTCTTTGAAACTCCTTATCACAGCTCTCCCCACTCCCCTCCATCCCCCCAGCCAGATGCTGCCCTCTGGACCAGAACAGGGCGGCTTGTTTGGGTATCACGCTCTTTAGATTTTACACTCACGTGACTCTGTGGGTTGGCGGGTTTTTGCAGACTTGGAATTGTTAGTACTCGTAGTCTTGGTGCAAGTACTTGGTGCTCAGTACAGTGTTCGTAGTTTTGGCACCAGGACTCGGTTGGTGGATGGAACCTTGACCTGGAAGTTAAGGATTGGGTTCCAGTCCTGCCTGCTCCACAGATTGACTATGTAAACCGTGGGATCTGGGTCTCATAACCTGGTGAATGAGATGACTTCTGAGGTCACTTTCAGCTCTAAGATCCTATGATGTAGAATCTTTTCTCCATGTAACTTTGATGAGTTGGAAGTCACAACTGAAGAGTGACAGGTCCAGTCTTCCCTTTGTAATTCACCCAGGGAAGAGCCACCAGCCAGCTCCAGTTTCTTCAGCCTTTCCCTGATCACGAATGATTGGAATGAAAGACACCAGCCCGGGGAGGGAGAGCTCTTGCTAGGATTTTCAGAGAAACGGATGGGGTAGCACCCAGTGCTTGGTGGATAGGAGAGGGTCCACTCTGAACTCTTAAATGTGGTCAGATTGGGAACTGGCAAAGCAAGCCAAGCACTGTGGACCAGGTGGGATGACTCCTCCTAGAGCCAATATGGCCCTAGAATGTCCCTTCTAGTCTCAACTTTCTGTTCCAGGACCCACTCATCTCCTCACTTCTTTCGACATTTTAGCTTTTATGCCTCCTTTTCTCCAATCAAGAATATAAAGAGAGGTAGGGGCGCCTGGGTGGCGCAGTCGGTTAAGCGTCCGACTTCAGCCAGGTCACGATCTTGCAGTCCGTGAGTTCGAGCCCCGCGTCGGGCTCTGGGCTGATGGCTCGGAGCCTGGAGCCTGTTTCCGATTCTGTGTCTCCCTCTCTCTCTGCCCCTCCCCCGTTCATGCTCTGTCTCTCTCTGTCCAAAAATAAATAAACGTTGAAAAAAAAAATTAAAAAAAAAAAGAATATAAAGAGAGGTATAATGTGATGGTTCTTGTTTGTTTACATGCTATCATGCTTTTCGGTATGTTAAATGGCTTTCATATACATTATGCCTTTCGATCATTCTAAGTAAGAATGGCTGATATTACCTGCCTCTACTTAAGAAGACAAAGACTCAGAGAGAATAAGTGACTTGTCCAAGTCCGTGGTATCTTATTGATCCAAAAAATAAGAAACAGTGACACTGACTTGATACGACTTGGTTGTTTCAAGTGCCTGAATCCAAGTGAAACATTCTTTTCTGCTTACAGTGGGTCGGAGTAGAACTCTTGATTTAAGTGAACATACGTGGGGTCTGTTATGGGGCACTGGGTAGTGAGGCTCAGAGTTCATGGAACTCAAGGAAATATGGCAGGGACTAGTGATAAAGAAAGCATTTAGCTTTTCCACTTCAATTCTAAGATCTAAAGTAAGTGAGAAGTGCTCCAGTGAGGCCCAGAGAGCAGAGGATGTGACCCAGGGACAGCAGATAACTGCTGGTATATCAGAGCCCATCCGGGACTAGGGGCTGGGGCTCTGCACCCGGGAGCCGCACAGGATGTAGCTGGGGCGTGTGTACAGTTGAAATTTTGGTCTTCAAGATAGTTTTTGGCTCTCTGAAGGTGAAAGAAGGCATTTTGGGTGACTAGTGTTCTTTATGGGCCAAGAAACAAAGAAGAAGTCAGAAGAACATGCTGCTTCCTGTTCTCCTGCAGTGTCTGCAGTCCTGTGGAAAGTGGTGCCCCGCATCAGGAGTAGAACCCTCATTCAGCTGGAATCCTGCATCGTCACTCCTCCATGCCCTCGGCTCATCAGGAGGCAGACCCGGAGGCAGTGCAGGGAGAGGGATTAGATTCAAACTGACCTGGATTTGAATACCAGCTTAATATTTTACCTTATTTTCTTTGGCTTGAAAGTGGGAAATTAACTTCCGTTATAGGGCTGTTGTGATGATTAAAATGGAATTATGTAAAACTCCCAGCACAATGTGTGGTACACAGTAGGTCCTCAATTACTAATTATGAACCCCAAATAGGCCTATCAGCCAGCATTTTGATACAGCAGGGAGCAACCTCCAAATCTCAGTAGCTCGTACGAGCAGACATTTGCCCCTGCTCATATTACACGGGAGCTGAAGTCAGCTACGAATTGGCTAGAATTGGTGGACTTGGCTCAGTTCCAAATGTCTTCTTGTTCCAAGACCCGGGATGAAGAAGCAGCCACTAGCTGGGCCTGCCGTTGTCATGGTGGAGGGCTCAAGAGGGTAGGGGGAGGGCCTAGAGTGACCAGAGCCAAAGCATGCATCTGCCCTTTAAGTTTCTGCTTGGACGTGTCTCATGGCCTTACGTGTCTTACGTACTTACATTCCATTGGCCAATGCAAGTCCTTGGAAAAGCCCATGGTTTTTGAAGTGGTACCCTGCCTACAGGGAACAATGCAAGAGTCCAGAGGGAAAACGAATTGGGAATAATAAATAAGACGATCTATTAACTGGGTTAAATCATTCAGCAAATGTGTCGAGTACCTACTATGTAGCAGAGTCTTTTTTTTTTTTTTTTCAACGTTTATTTATTTTTGGGACAGAGAGAGACAGAGCATGAACGGGGGAGGGGCAGAGAGAGAGGGAGACACAGCATCGGAAACAGGCTCCAGGCTCGGAGCCGTCAGCCCCGAGCCCGACGCGGGGCTCGAACTCACGGACCGCGAGATCGTGACCTGAGCTGAAGTCGGACGCTTAACCGACTGCGCCACCCAGGCGCCCCATGTAGCAGAGTCTTTAAAAGGCTGCAGGAGAGAGTTTGTCATTTCATGGCAGGGACCACTGAATAGGAAATTCTTAGGCAATGCGATGTCATCCTCTCGGGTACCGTGACTGCAGTGAGAGCAAGAGGAGACTCCTAGAAGAAGTGATAGCCGAGCAAGTTTGGAGGGATAAGGAAGAAGTACTAGGGGAAAAGTGGGATGGGAGAAGGGGAACTTGCAGAGGGAACAGCCATGTGCAGAAAAGACAAGAAGCAGGGAGGACCTGATTTCGGACAATTACAAACATTCCAGTGTGGTCGGGAAATTTGGTGCCGCAGGAGGGATGAAGGAGAGCGGCCCCCTCTGAAATGGGGCCAGTTGTCCCTTCTCCTGAAGTGGCCGGAAGGAGTCGTTAAAAGGGTCAGAGCAAGGGAGTGCCCCAAACGGACGTACATTTTAGAAATACCATTTGGACCTCAGTGCGGAGAATGGGTTAGTCACAGAGTCGCAGAGTGGGTTAGTCACAGAGCGACTAGACACGGAGGAGTGGCGGTGGCGTGGTTGGATGTGCAGGGTGAAGGGGCAGGAGTGTCAAAGATGGCCTTCAGGTTTGTGGCTTGGCATAGATGGGGATGCCATTTGTGGGCCTGAACTAATACAGGAGGAGAAACATGTCAGGGAGGGAGATAAAGTTTCACTATTTTGCATTTCATTAAAGTAGAGCCTAAGCTGCCTTAACAAAGAGACTCTAAAATATAATAACTCACACAGAATAATTCCTTTCTCTCCCCTGTAATAATCCAGGCCCAGTGGGGGTGAATTTGCCATTCCCCACATGTAGCTGCCAAGACCGTTCCAGTGACTGGCATTCTCAGCCAGTTGGAGCAAGGAAAGCAGAGGGCCAGGCAGGCAGCTTGTCTTTAGAAAGGTAACCCAGAAGTTGCACCTATCACTTCTCCTCATCTACCTTCATCCCGAACATACGGCCACATTAGCTACAGAGAAGCCAGGAAACAGTATTTGGCTGGCTTGGCTGGCTAGATTAAGCCCTGAGGAATTCCATTACTGACGGAGGGGGACCCTTAGTGTCTCCCTCTATGGAGTGACAAGTTGGAGGTGCTTGCGTAACATCCACATGGAGAATGAGGTTGTGTCTTTGGGTCTGGAGCTCAGGTGAGAGTCTAGACACGGAAATACAGATAACGAGGTGGTATAGGTTGTTCAGAACTTTCTTATAGGAGTTTTCTCTGTCCAAATGGCCGGCCCATCTCAGAAATCTGGCCCACCCAAATGAACCAGGACACTTTCCAAAGTACCTCTGCCTTGCAGGCTAGGGACTGACCTCTTTTAGTGCAGCTTTGGTCCTGCTGGAACAGCAGGTAGGCCAGCTAGACATTACCCAGGAGCTCATTTCAGATCTCTGGAAGACAAGGCAAATCGGACAGAAAAGAGATATGCTTCTGGCTCTCATCTGCACAGTGGCGGCCGAGAATGGGAAAGCATGGCTCAGTTGGACACAGAGAACGTATGCTTAATGAATGGCAAGTTCTGTGTGCACAAGTACAGCGTTATTGGCAGCAGATAATAAGCAGGCCATGAGCAAAGCCTACCTGAGCCAGGGCAGCACTGGCATTCACCATAACCCCGTGGAAGACGGGGAGCTATTGCTGCCTTTGAGGACTACCAGGGAGAAAATATACAAGAATGCTGTCACATTTTTAAAGTATCCAAATGGCACATCTGGTCACCCTAACACTGAAGTGGATCAAGCAATCGGGTGTCATGAGAGCAAACAAGAGAAACTGATCCTGGCCAATTGAGGCAGGAAAGGAGTTAGAAGGAAGCTGATTAACTTGCAGAACCCGTGGGAAAGCTGCATAATTGGGCTTAGATATTAGGCAAATACCAAGGGAATGTCTGCTATTCTTTGTAAAGCCTTTTTATTTTATTTTTTAACCCAAGTACATCAGGAAGATGATGGATTGTTCCTATTTTTTTAGGGGGAAAAAAAAGACCCAAGCTGACTTGTCTTTTCCTTTAAACCTTGAGCCTGCAGGGCAGCATTTCTCCAAATACTTTGCTCCCATCCTGACAATGCCACTGAGGGATGGACAAGCTTTATTTCCTCTTCTGGACTATGGACCAAACCTAGAGGAGATGCGTGGATACTTCGTACTCATCTCCTACACTTAGGAAACCCACCCGTGGCAGGCAGTATCTTAAGAAATTGGGACAATATGTTGAAAGTGTGCAGGCAAAAGATAAATTTCTTAAATAAGATCTAACGTGAAGGCAGGAGAAGGAAGATTTGTACTGTCATACGGAATGCAGCAAAACCTTAGGAGTCTGACGGCCAAGGTATGCTGGGGAACGGGTGATTCTGAGGTCAGAATCCCACTTCTGGAACTTCAAGGACGGATGAGCTTTATACGAAATTTCTAAAGATGAAAATCCCTACAATGATGATTGTCCATGACCTTCAGCAGCAATCTTTGTTTCTCTAAAAGGGGACTGTACTTCTTGAGCTGCCTCCCAGAGATGCTGGCAGGAATAGCTTACCAACTAACTAGTGGGGAAAAGGAACTTGCTTTGGAAAAAAATGAAATGGCTAAAATAGGAACAGCTTTGCTTTAGATACTGCTTTTGTTATTCTCGCAAGAACACAGTTTGTCACGTATGGAATCCTTTCCTTTCCACGAGAATTGGGGCAGGACCTTGTTTGGCCGCATGAAGGGAGGCATTGTCTTTACTTGGAGCTGATCTTCCCTGGCCTAGTGACTAGCTGAGGTGGGGGCTGCTCTCTGAGCTGTCGCGCATCACTCTACTTTTAGGCAGCTTTTCTAAGTTATTGGCCGGAATCCATTCTCTGTGCTGGGGGTAAGTCACTCCTTCATTTATTCTGTCATCCATTGATTCATTCCGCGTTGTGTGAGCTTTAGCCATATTCTGTGGCTTTGCTACATACTGGGGATACAGGGTCAACCAAATCCTGGTTCCTGCCCCCAGGGACCCTGGAGTTAGAAATGAACTTTGTATTGAATTTCTCAAGATCAGGGACTGGTCTTTCAAATCAATTTTCCCAGAACTTAACAGAGTGTTTTAAAACAGACTTTTGATTGAATTTGAGTTTGATAGGCAAGGGGAGTTTCTCTGTTGATCAGGGGCGCAGTGACAACGGCCAGCTTGGTCTGGTGGTCTAAGAATGAAGATTCCCTCCTCTGCAAATGTAGAAAAACACATAATCTCCAATCCCCACCTTTGTGTTGTTTTTTTTTTTTAATTTTTTTTTCAACGTTTACTTATTTTTGGGACAGAGAGAGACAGAGCATGAATGGGGGAGGGGCAGAGAGAGAGGGAGACACAGAATCGGAAACAGGCTCCAGGCTCTGAGCCATCAGCCCAGAGCCCGACGCGGGGCTCGAACTCACGGACCGCGAGATCGTGACCTGGCTGAAGTCGGATGCTCAACCGACTGCGCCACCCAGGCGCCCCTCCAATCCCCACCTTTGATCCTCAGTGTGCTGTCTATTTGCTGCTCTCAGTCAGGAATCCTAAATTTTACTGATGCCTTCTATAAAGGATGATTCCTTACCTTACTTCGCTTCTTTTGCTATCTTTTGCTATCTTCCCTAACCTTTTCTCTCCGGTGTTCCGAAATACTTGCTTTCGCTTGTAGGCTGAAACACAGATTCTTTCCTTACCTCTATAAATCTCTTTATCAGACACTGAAACAGCAGTCCCTTATGGTGTCGCCAGTGCCTGGACTCGGAGGCCCATCTTTCCCATTGTGCCAGTGTATGCATGACCCAATGCTTCCCTCTCTCTGGCTCGCAGGGACTCCTTCAGTTACATGCTCTGGTGTTTCCCCAGCGAAAGGAATAACATATTTATAGCTAGAGAATGGAAAATGTTTTAATATGTCTGGAGTGCGCTTGGGGCCAAATCACATTGAAGACCTCACATGCCGTGTCTAGGCATTCGGGTCTTATCCCGGAAGGAAAGGGGAATCAATGGAAATCTCGAAGCAGGGAGCAGATATGATTGGATATGTCTTTAAAAAAAACAACCCTAGATTAAAAAAAAAAAATGTGGAGAGTGTATTTGGCCAGAAGTAGGGAGACCACGTAGGAGGCAATTATAAAACTGAGGAGGTAACGAGACCTACGTGAAGTGATGCTCAAGAGCTTTGGAGCCCGTCAGCCTGGGTTCCTATCTGACTGTTACTTGCTAACTCTGAGATGTTAGGGAAGATACATACATTCTCTGAGAAACAGGTTCATCGTGTATAAAATGAACATAATAACAACTGTAGAATTTTTTGAGAGAATTCATTTAAGATACTACATGAATAATGCATAACACAATTTCTGACACACAGTAAGCATTTCATAATTATTATTTAGTAGGAGGAATAGAAACCTAATTTAAGGGGGTGATGGCCGCAATAGAGGAGGGTCAAATTTGAGAGATGTTTAGATTTAGTGACCAACCAAATGTATTCGGGGATGGAGAGGAAGTCATCAAAGCTATGATTTCTATCCGAGGTGATAGGATGGGGGTATACTGGCAGAGGAACTAGAGAGAGAGGAAGGCCTGCTCTAGAAGCAAGGAGTGGGAAAAGAGATGATGAATGGGGTTAGACATGTTGAATTTGAAGTATCTGTTAAAACATGCAGATGAGGCTTCAGAGAGCTGAGGGTCTGAGACTTAAATGATAGTTGGAACCGTGGGAGGGAATACGATTTCTCAGATCAAATGCACGGATGAACACCACGAAGAGGCTGACCATTTTTAATTTATTTACCTGGCATGCAAAGATATTCTTATTAGCCTGTATAGACTCCAGCGTAAGAAGTACTAGGTTTTTGGCATCTGACAAATAGTGAAATAGAAAAAACTCTGTGGGAGGCAGGACCAAAGCTCAGGACGCTAACCTTACCCCAGGGCAGATCTCTTGGAAATGAGAACCAGAGGGAGGGTATTGCCAGGCCGTATCTCAGTGCCCATGGGGAACTATCAATCTTAGTTTTCGCCCCAGTTACATACTCTCTCTGAGGGGCCTGATCTGGTGGTAGGAATGGAGATCCCATATGAGAGGTATTTTTCCAAGTTGGGTGGTCAGCCACATGGTTTCAGATTTGGTTCAGTCATGTGTCGGGGGGAGGGGAAACAGTACTCAATCCTCTGGAGAAGGGGCTAGTATCGTGGCCCAGGTAAACAGACTGGAGCCTAGAGTAAGGTCTCGGTCCCAGTTGGGCAAATGGATTGCAAATCAGGAGGAGACCGTCTAAGGTTGAGAAGGAGATGGTACGTAGTGGGTGTAAGGAATCCAAGCCCTCACCCAGAATTCAGGGTTAGGGCCAGAAGAGCCATTCCAGACCCCACTAGAGTGGGTTGGGGTTCCTAAAGGCAGGCTCAAGACCCGGGTGGCATTCATCCTACAGTTTGAAGTTCATAGAGCTAACGCAGGGATTGGCATTTCCATCTTTCTTCACTCTTAAGGTCCTTAAAGAGCCGATAAACTGGGATTTACTTGAGATTTTTCGTCCTGTCTTCTCCAGTTGTCCAGATGTATCCTTAGCTGAGAGTTCCAGGGTTCCTAATATACCTGCACAGGAACACACAGGGTTACCCTCCATTTCTGATTTCCAGGAGGTGCCTGTGTGACTGTGCAGTGATGAGTAAACCCAGGCACTGTCACTGTTCAACTCCTAATTACCTATCCTAGCGTTCCTGTGCAGTTTCTGCCCTCTGCCCTCTACGCACTTAGCATCTCCCGTCTTGGTATCTGTGCTCACCCAGCTCTAGGTTCATAGCTTCCCGGAAGTCAATAGACTGTGCTTGACAGGAGCACCAGCTACATTTATTGAGTGTTTGCCATATACCATGCTGTCCTAAGTACTCGGGTTCAAATTTCATTTAGCCTTCAGTCAATTCCGTAAGGTAGTTATAATTATCCTGGTTTTACCAGTGAGGAAACTAAAATTGGTGAGTTGAGAAATTTGCTGTAGGTCATGCAGCCAGGAAGGGGTAGAGCTTGGACTCTAATTTAGGACTGGATTCCAAAATCCATGACTCTTGCTCCCATGCTGTAAAATGGTAGATGTTTCTCAGAATGTGTTCCTGATTCTTTGGAGCATGGATTTGTATTGTATGTCATGGAATGAACGGAGAACCAACTAGACTACGTTAATAATTAAGGGAGTCCAATAGCTTGGTCAAATGGCAAATCTCGTTAACAGAGAACAGAGCTGTAAAGGAGGTTATTCTTAGTAGTCACCTAACTCTCTCACAAACAAACAAACAAAAACACAAAACCCTGACCAAACAAACAAACAAACAAAACGTACAATACTTTTATTTAGCAACGCTTTTATACAACACTTTGTCTACCTTCTTCGCTGGTTTTATTTATCCTAGAAAGGCTAGGAAATGTGATTTCCCAGGTATAGCCTGAAGTGATAGCAGAGAAGAAAGGCGGTGTGGTCAAGTACAAAGTGTTGTATTGGGAACAATGCCTGTGATTGGTTATTCAGCCTCAACCACTGCTAACCGAAGTCCCTTCACCTCTCTGTCCCATTTTTGGAGAACTGGAAAATTGGAGTGTGAATAGGGATTTGGAGAAGAATTACAAGGTTAAAAATTAACGCAATGGAATTTCAGGAGAAATTGTAAAGAAATTTCTTTTCCCACTCCAGCTCTGTGAGTTAGAGAGCAGTGGAATTAGCCATATCAACCTTTGGCGTGGTGGAAGGAAGCAATGGAGCCTAGAAACTGAGATTCTTCGGTGAGCTTCCAGATTGGAATTATTTGCCCCTGGATGGGGCTGATGTACATAGTCTGGTTATCATCAAGCCTGTTGGTGGTGGACGTTCATGGAGATTCAGGAGCCTCAGTGTGGGAGGTGAGAGAAAAAGCAGGAAAGGTGAGGGAGGATAGATCTACCACTGCAGGACATGGTCACAGTCCTCTGCGGTAGGGTCTCCTCCGGACAGGTGCCCAATGACGTAATGCTTGTTAACAACCCCGTGAGTAAGCATTATGAGGCTCATTTTGTAAGCGAGGGCTGCTTAAGAGGCTTCGTTAAGGCCTCATTGCTAGTGGATGGCCAGATGGGATTCGAAGTACTATCTATTTGATTCCACTGCTATACCGTGCTATCTATGACACATGTAACCGTTTTCTCTGCAAAGTCTTAGAAATTCCTGTAGTGATAGTCATTCATGTGTGCGCGCGTTCCTTCATTTATTCTATAGCACTTGGTAGGTTCAAAACACTACGATCTGGTGAATCTCAAACACTCTGTTGTACTCACTTCCTCATGTTCACAGAATGCGGAAAATGTTTTCTCCCCAGAAGAACTTAGAACCTGGTTTTTCATAGCGAGAGGTGCTGGTCTGGAACTCCGAAGACAGGAGCACAAGTGTGGTATTTTGCCTTTGTTGAGGGTGCTTCCATAGGAGACCCTCATAGGTAAATAAGTGTATGTTGGAACCGTGAGAGTGAGTGTGCTTTCCAGATGTCATTTTGAACACTGGCAGGAATAAAGGACAGAAGGCGCCCCGCGGAAACTATTCCTTCCTCGCGTGCCTCAAGTCCACTGTAATTCTAGGGTCTCAAGCTCCCGGCAGCTGACTTGGCAGACTCCTTCCTGGATTTAATTCAGAGCGTCTTTATCATGTCTTTCTGTTCATATTCCTTTCTCTGCCTCTCATCATCATTCTGTTTCTGCTTCTACGTTAGATCAGGGTAGAAACTCCTGATTCTCTCATTGAACTGAGAAAGGTAAGTTCTCTTTGCTTGGAATTTCTAGATCTCACCATTAAGTTAATAGAGACCTTTTGCCTCTCAAATACTCCCCTGGGCTTCCATTCACTGAAATCTCCCTCTCTTTCTTGGACAAAGCCTCAGGCTGTATCTTTTCGCCACTTAAACTTCTCGTCTGCTTTCTAGCGTTCTTTCTCCCTTTTCTAAAAAATTTTTGAGCGACAGAGAAAGAGAGGGAGACAGCATGCACAGCAGGGCAGATAGAGGGGGAGAGAGGGAATCCCAAGTAGGCTCTGTGCTGTCAGCATGGAGCCTGACGTGGGGCTCAAACCCACAAACTGTGAGCTCCTGACCTGAGCTGAAATCAAGAGTTGTACGCTCAATCGACTGAGCCACCCAGGTACCCTTCTCTCCCCCCCGCCTTTTTTTTTTTTGATGAACCTTCAAAGCTTTTGAACTTAGTCTACTGCTTTTGATCTGAAAATCTTCATTTCTCTTAAAGCTTTCATTTCCCTTCATCTCTGTCCCCTTTGCTAGCTTATCATCTGGAAGGGAAGTCACTTCCTCCTGAAGTTATACTTCCCAGCTTCATTGTTTTTATTTATCAAATATTAGTTGAGCACCTGTGGGCTTCACAAGCCAGGACAGTAAGATAAGACACATTCCTTACCTGACAAATCTGATGGGGGTGACAGGCATGAAAAGAAATTCTTGCAGAGTAATTATAAGAAGTGTCTAGAAAAGGATGCTGGGATTCTGATGGCAGAAAGGAGGAAGTCATGAATGGACTGAGGGTCAGAGAAGACTTACAGAAAGCCTTTGACCTGGGCTTTGAAGGGTGGAAAACAGCTTCCCAAAGAAAGAAGTGAGGAGAAAGCATTCCAGAAACTAGGAGCTCCATGCGCAAAGACCCAGAGGTGTGAGATAGCATGTCCCACCTGGGGAAACTGTTAACTTGTTTGGTTATTCTTGGAAGCTGGCACTCAAATAAAGGTGCCACTACAAGTGAGGCTGAGGAGGTAAGAAGAACTAGATGATGAAGGACCTTACATCTTTTCCAGGTGCTTTGGGTTCTATCCTGAAGGCCAGGGAGGTTGAGTGAAGGGTTCTAAGAAGGAGAGCCACAGCAGCCAGATTTAGAAAGACTGCTTGAATTCTATAACAAGGAGAATGGATGACTGTGGGCAGTGGCCGGCGGGGAGATGAGACGAGATTATTGTCATCTTATAAGCAAGAAATCAAAAGCAATGGTAGTGAGGTCAAAGAGGAGGGAAGAAATATTAAAGATGTTAAGAGATCAAATGGACATGGCTTAGTGACCGACTGGATATTGGGAGTGAGGGCAGGTTTCTGGACAATGCAGCCAGATGGGATGATGCCGTTAACTGTGATGGGGAAAGCGAGGAGGGACAGATCAGGGAGGTGAGGTGGAAAGGCGCGACTGTGTGATGGGAGGTAAGGTCCAGGGTGTGGATACCACTTGGACATATTCATTGTGTTTTGCAGCCATGGCTGACGGCCTTCAAGTCACAGTGCCTGACAAGAAGAAGGTGGCCATGCTCTTCCAGCCCACCGTGCTTCGCTGCCACTTCTCCACGTCTTCCCATCAGCCTGCCGTCGTGCAGTGGAAGTTCAAGTCCTACTGCCAGGATCGCATGGGGGAATCCCTGGGCATGTCCTCTCCCCGGGCCCAGTCTCTCAGCAAAAGAAACCTGGAGTGGGACCCCTACTTGGATTGTTTAGACAGCAGGAGGACTGTTCGAGTGGTAGCTTCCAAACAGGGCTCGACCGTCACCCTGGGAGACTTCTACAGGGGCAGAGAGATCACGATTGTGCATGGTAATGATGCCTCCGCTTGGAATCCAGGAATGGAGGGGAGATTAGTTCCACCCTCCCCCACACAAGGGGATGCCAGCGTCTCAGCCTTGCAACCCCTCAAGATTTTGATTTTATGGGAGATGGGAGCAATCAAGAAGCTTAGCGAATTACTTAATGGGACAGTGAGTATAGAAAGTGTAAAGGGTGTAATATCTAGGACAGACACAGAGATGAGCTTTGGAAATAGTCTTTCCCGGTCCCGACCTCTAGTCTGAGGAGCTTGTTATCAGAACTGAATTGAAACAGATTCTAGTGAAAGAACATCCTCAAAACCTTACACCTTGACATTAGCGTTTACGGCCCATTCCCAAACTCAGAAAACCCACTTCCCTAGGAAGTTGCTCTGCTGGGAGAAGGGATGAATGCATCAAGTTACAGAGCCGGGTAGATGCTATGGCTCAAGCCCCAGGTGGTTCTGCATCAATTCTACCCTTCCTTCTGCTCCCTAAAGCTTTGGACAAGAAAAGGGCCTAAGAGTCTGACGTGACCCGTGAATTTTGAAGAACTCCTGTGAAGCCAGCCCATTTCTGGGAGTCCAGGGTAATTCTGGAATGTATCTGGCTTTCAGGGGCCTCTGCAGATCTGGTTGGTTGCAAGCAGTCATCTATTCCCAAACCTGAACTGGCCCTAGACCAGTTTCTGGGGACACACTAAGTGTCTCACCTTAGGGATGCTATTGTTTGCTATCGGGTTTTTGTTTGTTTGTTTGACATAAAGCAAACATCTCGTCAGCTGCCATCTAAGTGGAGAAGTAGACCTGTAAACAATCCAGAAGGGCCCTTCTCTCACCCTCTAGTGTTCAGTGTTTTCCTTTCAGGGGGCAGTTTTAGGACTGGGCACTTCTTTTTGTGATCACAGATGCCGATCTTCAAATTGGAAAACTCATGTGGGGAGACAGCGGACTCTATTACTGTATTATCACTACCCCTGATGACCTGGAGGGCAAAAACGAGGACTCGGCAGAATTGCTGGTGTTGGGTAAGTGAAAAGCATCAGCAGCACCTGTGTCTTCGACCGCCTCACTTCTCCCTCCACATCCCAGCAGGTGCACACGCAGGCTTTATCGTTTGTGCGCAAACTGGTTTCAGTACATGTTCTCTGTGAGCAGTAGGCGTTATTGTATCTTGTTTCTTGGAGGCTGTGCCCCCCTCCCTTTTTTTTTTAGCATCGTCCTGAGTGTTTCTTCTGCTTTCTTAGAGTTGTTTTTCCCTCCTTTCCACTTGTGTACCTTTAACCCTGATTTCTCTTTGCTCTTAAGCTTTACTTACCTTTTTCTACGCTAAGTGTTTGAAGAAAATGCCAGAGGCTTTTGAAGCAGAATAGAGACAATTGAGAGAGAAGAATTTGTTGGTGAGTCAGGATCTCCTGAGACAATGGGGAATCGTTTCCCATACAGTTACAGACACTTAGGACAATCATGAGGAGGGGGGGGGGCTGTAAACTAGAGAGTTTAACAATAAAATGTTCCAGGTGAAAAGAACCATCGGAGAGTCTGCTAGTGTTTATTGGAAGGCAAATGTCTTGAAACCTAAAAGTGTCTGAGTCATTCTCAAAGCAAATATATCTAATCCTCATTAATATTAATTTGTTCATAAATGAAAACTCACTCTTCTTGGCGACTTTTCTAGTGGATTGGAGGAGTGTTAGTGGGAGATGACCTCCTTGTGATGAAACTGAAAATGGAGCACATATTTCATGTTCTGTAAGTGTTGGTTGAACAAGAAAATTAGAGTCAAATATACAGAAATTGAGAAAAGAAAATGCATTAATTGTAGGCGAAAGATTCAAGCAGTTTTTAAAAGAAATGACATTTTTTTGTAGTTTCAGAGAACCCAGGTGATAACGATTTTTAGGAATGTTTAAGGGCGCTTTCTTTTAAAGGCAAGTGAGGTTGAAGGTTCATTTTTACCCTGTGTGGGAAGCTCAGTGCCTAGGGAGAAAGTCGAGGTTGCCATTTAGGGTTTTTAGTTTTACTCTATTATGACTGCTTGCCTTTGGCAAATCAACGGTTTTGTGGCCTTACTTTTACGGTTTATCAAATGGATAATTTATTAGTAATTCACCCTCTAATTAATGATAACCCCTATTAAAGGGTTGACTTAATTCAACTACATACTCCTTGGGTCTAATATATAAAGCGTAGCTGCTGCGGTTGGTAAAAGATCGGAATCCAGATACACAAAAGGAAGTAAAGTAAAAAGGCTTAGATTCACATTGTAAGAGAATGCGGGGAAATCAGATTTGGGATCTGCTGTGACTCTGTAAATCAGAGGGGAATAGAAAGATAAATTTCTGCCCAATCACACCACTCTAACGGCCAAGTTTGAAGGAACAAGTGGCTCATTGAACCTGCAATTAGCTAATTGTGGACACGGTTATTTGGCTAGTGCAGCCATTTGCAGAGAAGTAATTGCCTGTGCAGGAAAATGAGGCCAGGTGAAAACCACTTTAAATAATTTGTTCCCAGTTCTGCAAACGTGGGGAAACAAATGGAGTGAGAAAGCCTTGTCGTCTGAGGATGTGCGGCAAGTATAGGAAGGGCATTTCCCTGGATCGAAACACACGGTCGCTAGGGGGACGATGCGGTCTGTCCGGAGGACAGAAAGAGGCGGGTGAGAGAGAGGCTCAGCTGAAAATGGTCACCAGTGATGAGAGAAAAGATGAAGAACAGAAATCCGTGTCCCTCCAAAAAGAACAGTAAAAGAAAACTGGGGAGCCTGCAGATGAACTCATCACAGAAGGAGCTTATCTGTGAGATGAGCAGATACATGCTGGGGTTCTCGCAGGGGAGAAACATACCCTTCTGCTGTGCTCCACATTAATTAGAAATGCTCAGAGTGTGATATATTTGCCATGTAAACTTTTTTTTTTTAATGTTTATTTATTTTTGAGACAGAGAGAGACAGAGCATGCGTGGGGGAGGGTCAGAGAGAGAGGGAGACACAGAATCGGAAGCAGGCTCCGGGCTCTGAGCTGTCAGCACAGAGCCCGCTGCGGGGCTCGAACTCACGGACCGCGAGATCATGACCTGAGCCGAAGTCGGTCGTTTAACCGACTGAGCCACCCAGGCGCCCCTAATTTGCCGTGTATAAACTTTTTAGGGCAATACTAGTTGTGATGTTTATTGAAAGAAGTTATTTGGAATTCTGTGAGAACTTTCTGGCCACAGAAACTACTGTATTTACTTTCCAGATGCAAAATTCGGAGTCGTCTTTATTTTGACACCCTATAGAGAATGAGTCAAAATATTGTCGCGGTTTCTAAAATTCTAATTATTTGGTTGTTACATCCTGCGGGCCTGATTGTTAGCTATTCCTTTTATGTGAGCCCAGGAGAGCAACCTGATGTCTGAGGTCAATCTCAAGGAGTCATGAAATCCTCAGGGATAATATAACTGGGTCCCCAGATTGCTAATTACAACCTCCATGGAGCCACTGGTTCAGTCATTGAATTTTAATGAGGAATGGTTGGTTGGGAGGAGCTGAGAGGGTTCGATCTGATAAAGCGGACTTGGGAAAGGGATTATGGGAAGCATGTCCACATGTCGGAAGTGAAATTGCACCGAAGAGGGACTGGAAGCTTTGCGTGGCTGGGTAGGACTGGAACCAGGAATAGAGGTTACCAGCGGCGGGAATCCGTCTCAGTATGAAGAACTAACTCGTAGCCATTGGAGACATTCCAGATGGAATAAGTGTTCTGAGGCACAGTGATTTCTTTGTCCCAAGAGGGCGAAAAATTTCTTACGAGTTGTTATAAGTGAGACATTGATGTATAGGAAATGGTGTGTAGGTAACTTTCGAGCTTCATTTCAATTTTAAAAATTTTGGACTGAAAAGTAGAGAGACATGAGGGATGTGACTACCTTGACACATGAGCAGATGGCCTCCCAGGACTTCAGTCCTCGTGACAGAGATAGAAGGGGTACAGGTTGGTTACGAGACTGTACAGGGTGATGCTCATTCACAAGGAAGCCACAGAGAATAGACTGTGGTCTTTTGCAGTAGGTCAGGGTCCAAAGGACCAATCCCATGAGAATGAGGAGAGACCATTGATGGTGCCTGGAAAGAGCTGAAAGTAGCTTTCCTTGGAGATGGTCACAAAGTGGGGAGCAGAAAGCTGGTTGGAGTTTCAGATGACCAATCAGTAAGGAGAGATGAGTTAAAGGGGTCAATTAGAGGCAAAGTTGAGTTTATTTTTCTCACCATACTCACAAAGTGGGAAAGTTGACCGAGCACAGTTGTGAAGCGGCTTCTATGTCAGACTAAGAAGTTTGGACTTCATCCTGAAGACTTTGGGGATCCGGTAAAGAAATACTAAGAAGAATGAAGTGAGATTTTAGGGTCAAAACTATAATTAGCAGCAGTGTAGACAACGCAAAAGGAATGCTAGAACAGAAGGATGGGCCCTGGGAGTGCTGCAGCAGTGGGGATGAAAGCATAGGAGATTCTGAACCAGAGCAGTGAATTGAGAACAACACAGAAGCATTTCTGAGGTGGAAGGTGACGGATCCTGGTGACTAATGTATAAAAGGAGAGAGGAGAGAGGAGAGAGGGAGGAGTCAAAAGGATACCATGATTTCTGGCTAGCTGGGTAGGCAGGTGTTCCATCAACTAAGAGAGGACGCAGGTTGGAAACCAGGTTGGGGAGGCAGGAGAATGACTTTGGTTCTCGACAAGTTGAACAAGAGGCCTATGGGAACCAAGGTACGGATGTCTTGCTGACTAGAAACGTAGGTCTGGAACTCAGTGGAGAAGCCAGGAATTAAGAAGACAGATTTGAGAATCCTGAGTGATAATCAGAACCATGAAAGAGTAGATGAGTCACCCGGGAAGATTTTATAAAGTGGAAAGGGCCAAGGACAGAGCCTGTCAGTCTTATATTTCTAGTTTTACCTCGTGTGAGTAGTAACCCTGCTACTGCATGCGTACTCGCCTTGCTTTCTCCCACAACACTGGAAGCTTCTCAGTAGCACTGGACCATGTGGTCTTCAGATATAGGACCAACTCTCATTTGTCTTCATATCTGCAATGCCCCGCAGAGTGTCAGGTATAAAGAGGCTGGTGTGAATGTTTTTTTGTATTTAGTGATAAACGGGCAGAATCTGTACCTAATACTTTATGCTTCTTAAACGTTAGTCAGTGCTGAGTATATATTTGTTGCTTTATAAAGGGTCAGTGCAATCAATGCATACAGTCCCAAGTGAGATAACATGGTTTAATCTCACTGGTCATCATTCTTCATCTGGCTGTTGAAATCGTTACTGGTGATAGATCCATCAGGGATGTGGTTGAAAGCGACGGAGGTGAGCAGCTTCCGCGGGAAAAGAATTTGTTGGAAGGGTATCATAACTGAAAGGAAGCCTGGAACGTCTCTGAAAAGGATAGTATGTGAGGGTGACACTTGTTAGTTTCTGTAAAAACACCCCCCCGTCACACCTCCCTTCTTACTACAGAAGTCTATTACTTCCTCTTGTTCTAGTCAAATGTGGGTTAGGAGACTCACCTGGGTAGCTCGCTTCCAGGTAGTGGAATGGGACTCTAAGCTTCTCCCTTGTTTGGCTCAGCTGTACCGGAAACATTGACTCTCAGCTGTTTAGGAAGAGAGAGTTAGAAAGGTCATGTGAGACTTTTCAGCTGCCAGGTCTGGCGGTGACATGGGTCACTTATGCTGTTACTTTGTATTTCCCCAGGAAAAAAGTAAAAGTCTTTTTTAGTGAACACAGCACAGTCCTTGTGGTGCCAGAGATGCTCTACGGTCTACGTAGCAAGAATTAATAGAAAATGTCTTTAGGGCTCCATAGCCAGAAAAAAAAAAAAATCAATTCAATTATTTTTTTCTGGTTTTGCATTTTCCAGCTCAAGAATCAGTTTCAGGAGAGAGTCTAGTCGGCCCAGTTTGGACAGGTGTCCAGTGCTTAGCTTTGGGAGACCAGGGGCTCTTGGCGGCTCGTCCATCCAGATATGGAGAAGAATTAATTCCCCAAAGTAAATTGAGGCACTGTTACAAAAGAAGAATGGATGTGAGATGCCAAAAAAAAAAATGTCCACCAAAGTAATACCATTATTCTGTCTGATACTAATATTAACATACATTTCCTAATGATACTAATATTAACATACACTGATAATAATTTGTAGTTCACAAATTTTTTCTATAATGACCATGTAATAAGGTAGGATAGCAGGTATTTTTTCCTCATTTTCCAAGTGAAGAAATTAATGTTCAGGTTTTATAACAATCATCCCAGTAAAAAAAAACAAAAAACAAACAGTGTTGATGATCAAACCTAAATGTTTAAAAAAATTTTTTAAATGCTTATTTACTTATTTTTGAGAGAGAGAGAGAGAGAGAGAGAGAGAGAGAGAGAACACACAAGAAGGGTAGGGGCAGAGAGAGAGAATACCAAGCAGGCTCTGTGCTGTCAGCACAGAGCCCAATGCAGGGCTTGAATTCATGAACATGACCTGAGCAGAAATCAAGAGTTGGCCACTTAACTGACTGAGCCACTCAGGCACTGCCCCCCCCTTTTAAAAAAATGTTTTTTTAATGATCAAACCTAAATGTTTTGATTCCTAGCCTCATCTCTTTCCACAGTACCACATGACCTGTGTATATTGAGAAGCTATGGAATGCTCCCCTGCATAAACCATGTTTTAAAAATTGTGATTGCTGCTTTGAGGTCATGGGCAATCATTTTTACTTGTCCCAGATTAGCTTTCGTATTTCACTTTATTTCTAAGGGCAACTGCGTATAACCGTTGACCTAGGCACTCACTTCAAAGGCATAGTTGCCATTGCCTGGATTGCATACCTCTCCCTGAGTGTGACCCCACCCTCCTTTCCCCATACATCTGAACCCTCTACCAATCGCTCTGGATGCTTCTTTCAGAGGTTTCAGAAATATCTGAAGACAAGTGATTCAGAGAAATGGGAGGACAACCGCTGAGTCAACATTAAACGCAAAAACTATACTGAACGTTCTTTAATCTCTTTTTGATGATTCAGAAAGTAAAGTCATACTGAAGTTGGAAACGCACTTGGTGTTTTGGGTGCTTTGAGATGACTGTGCCAGGTACCTTAGAAACATTTAGATGTTTGGGATCATAGGGCCATACCAGCAGACAGAAGAAGGGAATGTCCAGGAACCTGCCACCCTGAGATTAGACATTGGTCTAAGATCTGTGGCAAGGACAGGATGTTTATAACCTGGAACCATGCCACTATTTGGATAGAAGTAAAGTTCCCTCGGGCAGCTCCAGCTGGCAGGAAAGGACTTCACCATTCAGGAAGGCTCAAGCAGAGAAGTTATTATTTTAAAATCTAAAAGCAGCTTGCTTTGCTCTTACTTCTCTCTACGCACAATACGAGGGCCTGACCCCTTCTGTCTGATGTCCCATGTGGTAGCTTGTTTTTGAAGTGCCTTCAAATAGAAAAAATGAGAGAAAGGGCCCCTGTGGAAACACGGGTGGATGAACACTCCTGCTTCTGGACCGAGAATAGAGGAAGAGAACATTACCTAAGGGGTGTTTAGATTAAAGCTAAGGAAGACTTTGCTAATGGTAACTTTTGGAAATTATGGCTGGCGGAGGAAATGACAGAAACTCCCTCTCTGATGAGCTTTCAACATTGAACAGGTTCTCTTGTCTAGAATATTAGGATAAATAAGATCGCTTTCAGAGTCCTTTCTAGGATTTTGATTTATTTAAAAGATCCACAGATTGCCGGGGCGCCTGGGTGGCTCAGTCGGTTGAGTGTCCGACTTCAGCTCAGGTGATGATCTCATGGCTTGTGGGTTCGAGCCCCGCAACAGACTCTTGTGTTGACAGCTCAGAGCCTGGAGTCTGCTTCAGATTCTGTGTCTCCGTCTCCCTCTCCCCCTCCCCCTCCCCACTCAGGCTCTGTCTCTCTCTTCTCAAAAATAAATAAAAACATTAAAAAAAAAAAATAGAAGATCCACAGATCGCAAAATTAATTCTCTATATAGGGTGATGCCTAAAATACCGCAGTCTTGTTTTGCTGTAATATTGTTTCCGTTTTAGAAAAAATGATATATGTGTATTGTAAGCATTTCAATCAGAAGAGAAATGTAGAAAAGAAAAAAATGTCTCCTAAAATCTCACTATCCACAACTAATGAATGTATTCTTCAGAACTCTTCTGATTGCAAGGGATAGACACTTAACCTGGCTTAGGGGACTTTTTTGGCTTAGGTAATTGGTAAGTCCAAGTCCAAGTATGTCTATGTTCGGATTACATTGTATTTCAGTTATTTTTTTTTTTTTTTAATTTTTTTTTTTCAACGTTTATTTATTTTTTTTGGGACAGAGAGAGACAGAGCATGAACGGGGGAGGGGCAGAGAGAGAGGGAGACACAGAATTGGAAACAGGCTCCAGGCTCTGAGCCATCAGCCCAGAGCCTGACGCGGGGCTCGAACTCACGGACCGCGAGATCGTGACCTGGCTGAAGTCGGACGCTTAACCGACTGCGCCACCCAGGCGCCCCAGTATTTCAGTTATTTATGTAAAAATTTTTTTTAAGTTTATTTATTTTGAGAGAGAGTGAAAGAGCGCACACAAGCAGGGGAGGGGCAGAGAGAAGGAGAGAATCCTAAGTAGGCCCCATCCCAAGCGCCATCAGAGCAGGGCCTGATGAGGGGCTTGAACCCACAAACTCTGAGACCGCGACCTGAGCCAAGATCAGGAGTCGGACACTTAACTGACTGCATCACTCAGACTCCCCTGATTTATTTATTTTTTTAATTTTTAAATTTTATTTTAGAGAGAGCGCCTGCTTCTGGACCGGGGAGAGGGGAGAGGGGCAGAGAGAGAAGGAGAGAGAGAATCTTAGGCAAGCTCCACATGCAGCACGGAGCCCAATGTGGGGCTTGACCCCACGACCCTGGTGTCAGCCTGGGCTGAAGTCAAGAGTTGGTCACTCAACTGACTGGGCCCCCCAACTGCCCCCAGATTATATTTTAAAGAATCGCTGTCTCCTCTGGGTTAGCTTAATTCTCAGGCAGGCTCTCCGTTTGGGGCAAAGGTGGCCCCAAGCAGGTCCAGAGTTAAATGGTCTTTAATGCCTTCCATCTCAGGAGGACAAAGTGCCATTCTTCGCAGTGGCGGGCAGAAGTCCTGTTGCTGGGGGTGGCTGTGCTCTGGCAGAGGAGCATACAAACGGGCCACCAGCCCGCGTTGAACCGTATGCGTTGAAGGGAAAAGGGAAAAGGAGTAGCTTCCTAAAGGGAAATTGGGCAGTTGTTTCCAAATGAAGAAGGCAGGCAAAAACAAACACTGTTAATGTTTTGTGGAATTCATCCATTTCGGCTTCTTCACAGGCCAAATGCATTGCTATTCCAGGAAGCCAGAAATAGGTTTGCTCCCAGCAGGTCCTTGTGAGGAGGTGCTATGTTGGGATTGATTCTTCCCTGTGACGGTAATGCCACAGAGTTACCTTTGTTTTTCTGTCATGCTTCTATTTTTCCTTCCATCTCCTTCTGTGACTTACTCAGAAGTGCAAGCATATATTACCTAGGCAAGGGGTGAAGGAACAGACATACATGAATTTTTATAAAATCAACTTATTCACAACACCGTGCCTGAAATTGTTACTGTGGTCTAAAATAAACCTTGTAGGCTGTTAGTATTTAAAAAAATTCTTTTTAAATGTTTATTTATTTTTGAGAAAGAGAGAGAGAGAGAGAGCATGAGCAGGGGAGGGGCAGAGAGAGAGAGGGAGACACAGAATCCGAAGCAGGCATCAGGCTCTGAACTGTCAGCACAGAGCCCGGTGTGGGGCTTGAACCCATGAACCGTGAAATCACGACCTGAGCCGAAGTTGAATGCTTAACTGACTGAGCCATCCAGGTGCCCCCAGCCTGTTCGTATTAAGAGGCCATTAAGGGGTGCCTGGCTGGCTCAGTCAGTTAAGTGTCCCACTCTTGGTTTTGGCTCAGGTCATGATCTCATGGTTCATGAGTTCAAGCCCCTTGAGTCCCGTGCTGGCCTCTGTGCTGACAGAGCCAGCTTGGGATTCTCTGTCTCGCTCTCTCTCTCCCTCTCCCCCACTCACACTCCTCTCTCTCTCTCTCTCTCCGTCTCACTGCCCCCCTCAAAATAAATAAATAAACATTTAAAAAAAGAAACCATTAAGAACACAATCAGAGGGGCACCTGGGTGGCTCAGTCAGTTATGCGTCCGACTCTCGGTTTCAGCTCAGGTCACGATCTCATGATTTGTGAGTTCGGGCCCCGCATCTGGCTCTGCACCGACAGTGAGGAACGTGCTTGACATTCTCTCTCTCCCCCTCTCTCTCTCTGCCCCTCTCCCACTCAGCTCACTCTCTCTGTCTCTCTCAAAAATAAATAAATAAACTTAAAAAAAAAAAAAAAGAACATAATCAGAAATCAGGGAATTCTTGGGAGGGGACATCTCAGAACTTGCCATTGACCTTAGGGATTTGGACAGGTGTTTCTAAGCCTGAGCGGAAATGCTCTAGCACTCATCCCGGTGTCAATGCCGCCTCAATCTGAATCCTATTGTGTTGCCACCCCTGTGACGTTCTGGCTGTTAAGAAAGGCTACTTGTTGCCAAGGTTCCTCCTCCTCCTTCTCTTCCTCTTTGCCAGCCCCAGCCTGGTGCTGCTAACCAAGGAGATTTGCCGATTAAAAGGGCTTCAGCTCCCAGGGTTCCCATGGCAACAGCCTCCTTGGAGGTCTTTGTTGCTTGCTAAAACTTTGATCCCTCCGAGTGGCTGCTGCTGTTTCTCTCCAAGATTTACAAACAGAAGAAGAGGGAAAAAGAATTGGGGGAGAAGAAAGAAAAAGTTTACTCGTGGCAGAAAGGAGAGAAGGAATTAATTACAGAACCACACTCTAGCCATAAATCTGGGGGTGACTCCTCTGGAACATCTTTGCGTTCGGGCTGTGCCCATATTTTCATTTGTAGACTCGGTTATACCTCAGTTATCTTGGCCGCGCTTGAAAGACCTCAAGTGAACTTGATTCTACCAGGGGGGCGGAGCCATCTTTTCTATCTTCAGTGGACACCTGTGCCTTCAGATATCCAGAAGAGCCAAGATAACCGTGCCAGGTCCCGTGGAAGGAGAGCCAGAGAACTAATGAGAAGTGAGCTCTTAAGGCTTCATCCCCATTGCCTCTTTTCCCAGTTCTCTGTCCTAGCCCTAGCCTGCTCTGCCCTGAGCATACCTAGATGCCTCTGGGGGAAGAACTAGAAAGTTAGCCAGGCATCAACTAGAATATGATTCTGGTTAACGACCATGAGTAACAACCATTCTACTGTAGGAGCAGTGGAATGGGGGTGGTGGTTGCTCCAAAGAATTGGGATCACGCCTTTTACTCTTTGCGGAAGGCCTCCTATGGCCTTTAGACCTCTCTGGTGCATAATCGCACCCTTGCTGTATGATAGGCACCATGCAGTAGAGTTAGTTTTGCTTCAAGTATGGTTTACATTGAAATTATGATTTACATTTAACTAGTCTTTTCTGCATACTATGTCCCTAGCACAGCAAGGATACAGAGTAAATAAATGACACCATCTTGTCCCTATAAAAATTACAGTCTTTTGATAAAGATGAATGTTGTATTTCTGAAGCAATTAGAGAATATGAGAAAAGGTTAAGACTGTATTTGATATTAAGTATCTAGGCTATTGGTTCGCAACAGGGTGCTATTTTGCCCCCCAGGAGACATTTGGCAGTGTCTAGAAACATTTTGGTTGTCACAACTTACGGGGTGCTATGGCATCTAGTGGGTAGGAGCCAAGGAGGCTGCTAAATGCACAGGACAGCCCTCCTACACACAATTACGTGGCCCCAAATGGCCATAGTGCCAATGTGGCAAAACCCTGATCTTGACCCAAGGTCCGTGTGGATACTTGGCAAGGTCTGCTGTGAAGAGCTTTGGGGTCAGATACCCCTGGATTCAGTGCAGCCATATAACCTTGGGTAAGTCAATGTTAATGAGCCTCAGTTTTGAGCCTCAGTTTCCTCATCTGTAAAAATGGGGAAGGGGTAATAAAAGCTACGTGGAAGGTCTATCGTGAGGATTAAATGGCACATGATAAGTAAGAACTCCCACCTGTTCCCACCCCTCACATTTCATTGCTGGTGCAATGCTTGATCTGAGGGAACGCTCTGCAGGGAGTTCTGCGATCCGGGGCTCCTGCTAGAAGAGCTGATTTCCCTTTAGCCCATTCCATAGGCAGAGGCTGTAATGAGCCATCTGTGCATTGGCAATCCTATTACTAATAGATTCACAGTTCCTCAATGACATTTGGGCAATGCCTTGCCAGTGGTGACCCCAATCAGCCCCGTGGGAATCTTCGCGCTAGTGGATTTCAGGACATTCTGTCCCAGCACGCTATGTTTTGGTTGCTCTATTTTGGTTGTTTTGGAAGCCCCTATTTCTCAGTGGATGGCCCCGAGTTAATTACGCGGCGTTTAGTGCCTGAATGCAAGGAGTACAGCACACAGGCCATTCGCTGAAGTCTGGAGGGGTCTGGGGAAACGCCTGACTTGGATTAGGCCCTGGATGGCTCCGGAAAGGCTTTAGACGGGGCGACTTCATAATTTACTGTCCAAATCAGGATCCTTGAGAGGGAAAGGGGGAAACTTTTAATAATTTATCTCAAGACAACAGGCATAAACGTACACTGTCCGAACTGGTATCATGGTCGCCCCCATCAACGTGACCGCCTTGAAGGTTCTCCTTTCGGTTGAAGAGAACAGAACAGAAGATCCAGGGAAACTGGGGGCAAATGAGGGTCGGCTCCTTCCTTCACCTGCCGGACCCTCGCTGCTAGTTGGCGTTTCATTTGCGGGGCCCCAGGGATGTACACATCGCCGTTCATTTACCAGGACCGATCAAAGGGGCCCAGCACAGAGATGGTTAAGGACCGTTCACTGACAGTTTTGCGCCAAGATGTCTGAAGGGTAAAGGGCGTCCACTTAGCTCTTCACGACCCTGGGTGGCGAAGAGAACAGACGAGGTCTCAAGGCGCCCTTTGCCTTCCCCCGTCCCCAGCCACCCAGTCCCGCGCTGCGCCTGCTCTCCCCTCCACCCCCTGCGCCCTCGCAGCCTTCATCCCGCCTCACTATTTTTGCTTCACTTGTTGCTCATCACTGTGGGAGGAAACTCGGCCTTCAATTAGCGCGCATTCCTGAAGCCTGCGGTTGCCGTGGTTACCCGGGCGCGAGCTGAAGCAGCTGGGTCAGCCCGCCAGCTTCATTGTCGTCTCTGGGCCCCGGGCGCGGGCGCGGGCGCGGGAGGGAGGGCGGGGACGGGCCCGCAGAGGGGAGGCCCCGGGGGGCCGCGGGGGAGTGGGCGTCACCGAGAAATCGGCTCAGCCCGGCCAAGAAAGAACTGGGGCCCCTGAAAGCCGGGCGAGAAAACAGTCGTTGCATTTTTCTCCAGAGCCAGCTGCTGCCATTCAAGGCTGCAGGTTCGCGTTCACACGCCGGCGGTGTCTGGACTTTGGTCTGGGAACTGCCCCCAGGTGGAAGCCCCTCAACGCTGAGAGGAAAGGGCAGAGACCCCCACCGCCCAAGACCCACAAGGAGTGGGGCCCTCCGTGTCTGCTGCAGACCATCAGGGCTTTGGGGGTTGAGGAAAGTGGCCATTTTGAGCACCTTTGTATTTAAGTTCCCTCTGCCAGCCTGTTGGATGGAGCCCGGTGAGCTCCGAAAATCACACTGGGTACCGAGGAAGCCCATTCCCTTCTTCCATGAAATCCCAGCCTGCCCCGGGTCGTTTCGGAGTCAAATCCAGCCGCCTTCTGCACTTCATCTCAGGCCAAGTTGTGCACGCTAGATTACAAATAATACTTGGCATCTCTTCCCTCTCTGGGGGCAGGGAACTGGTTCACTGTAGCACTTTGCAAAGGCAGAGTGCTTTGCAGTGGTTTTTATTATTGTTTATTAGTTTGTGGCGGAATGGCGAATGCCTTTTAATTAGCTCATACTGCGTTAGGATGTATTCAGTAATCACTCTCTGGTCACGACTTTAAAAGATGCTGAACATTTTAGCCATCTCTAGCATTTCCTACATCCCAAAATTATACTTTAATTATGTAAGTGGAGCAATAATGCCACAAACAGAAGTTTCAGGGTTGCTGCCTGCAAATACTAGGAGACTAGAAAGCTGTTGCTATACATTTCTAAATTACGGCTAAGCAAAGCTTGAGGGGGAATGAGATATTGGGGGGAAAATACTGGACTGGGGATGAGTAGGTCCAGTTTCTTCTGGTTCGATTATTAGCCGTGCGACTTTGAGTACGGTTCTTAACCTCTCTGAGCCTCAGTTTCCTGAAAACACGGAAAGGGTGATGGAGTCGATGACCTCTGAGATTCTTTCTAGCTGTAAAATCTAATTCTAGAATCTATGTGAATAGAAGAAGTCAGTGCCTTAGGCCAAGCTTATAATCACTGCCAAAAACCCGGAAGCATTTATTGACAGTTAATTGCAGACGGTCCAATACTAGTCATTTTGTGGAGAGAATTCACTGTCAGAATTATTCACTGCGGTTTAAAGTGACCTGAAATGTAAAAGATAGAAAAAGAAAAGAGTACACGCACGAAATGCTTAAATACAGTTTATAAATATATGTAAAAGAAGGAAAACTATACCCACATTTCTGATGGATAATCATAAATTATATTTATTGAATGCATGGTTGCTATGGGAACATAGAATAAAAACAGGGATGTGTGTGCACTTGGGAAATTTCCAGTCTATTTGGGATTCCAAATAGCCATAGAAACAACTCTACACTTGAGAGGGCCAGAGAAAGCCATCTGCTCTCCTAAAAGCCTTAGGAGAGAAACATTTTGGATGGTCAGGAGCTGAGAGAGCAGGGGGTGGGTCACCCTGGTCTCTGAGAATGGATCTGGGGCATGTTCGGGAAGCCCAGAAATGGGATGAAGCCCAGAGGTGCATTAAACAGAAGGGAGAAGAAGGCAATCTCAGGAACTGGGGAAGGAAAGTGTTCTAGGTTGTCCCGAGCAGAAAGTTCATTAGTATGGAATATTGGCAAACCGGAGGAGGACTCCGAGGTAGTAAGTTCAAAGGAATGAACGAAGATAACCGTGCTGTCAGTCTTGGTGACATCATAAGTAGGAAGGACGTGTTGTTTTTTCCTCCTTTTGGTAGGTTCCAGCGCATGACAACCTTCCGTTGTCAGCAAGTAATTGAATGGCAGATATGGGATCTGAAAACAAATTTGTCCTAAATCCAGAATTTCGGTACCTTCCATTGCACTTTGAAGGTTTGGACTAATAAAATCAGAGCTTAGATTTAAGTTTTAAAGGTAGAGACAAAGACGGCTTTTTTGGCTAAACTTTGTATGCATGTTGGATCTCTCTGTAACGACTGCCTCTCAAACAACATAGCCTGATAGCTGTCAACTTGTCCGGTGGGGTTGTGCTTCAGTCCTCCCAGATAGCAAGATGGCCTTTGGGGACGTTCAAGGACTAGAGGACACTAGTGGCATTGAGCCCTGAGTCCAGGGGCGCTAAACATTCTCCAGTGCATAGAATAGCGCTTAATGAATGAATGAATGTTTCCTTCGTGTTCTTATTAAAAGCCTGTTTCCATCTGGGACAAAAAGCACTCTCATGAGCAGTGAACCAGAAGTCCAGCCAGAAGCTCAGCGTACCAGACAATGGGGATTTGCTACTGGAAACGTTGCAAGGTCCTGATGGGTGAGGACCTTGCTGCTGGTCAGGGTGTCAAACACAGAACACAGTCTCTGCCCCCGAGGGGTACCCGTCCCGTTAGCGGAGGCGCACGTAAAGGTGTCACTGTGGTCCAGAGCCACAGGGGCTGTCTTGTAGGTGTGCACAGTGGTCCTTAGGAGCATGGAGGTTCCTCCCAGTGCAGCATTCTTCCAGGGCTCTGTCGCAACAGATTTCAGAGTCTTGTAGACTGTGCGTGGCAAGGGTTTGAACAAAGCAGGAGATTGAGAAGTGTATTAGCTGGTTATGTGAGTAAAGAAGGTAAGTAAGTCCTGCCTTGAGGAGACTGGTTTACCAAGAAAAGAAGCATTTGGACCTTGGGGAAATGTCACTGGGACCTTGTTGTGAAATGTGCAAAGATAAGGCCACGAGTAGACGAGAAGTGGGAAACCAGGCAAAGGCTGTGTCTCTGGGGAACGGCCTCGTACTAGGTGGAACTTGATGTCAAAAATGTAAAAAAAGAAAAAAAAAACCTGATGAGAATTGGATTTGGCAGGAGGAAGGCGCTTTGACCTTAGGAAGCTTTGTGAAACAGAAGCAGGTAACTAAAACGGGGTTCTTAAGCTGACGCTGTTAGATGAGCTGCATGGGCCAGTCAGCGAGCCTCCCCAGCACAGGGTTCATGTCTATTCCTCTGTGTCCCCACCTGGCACAGGACACATTTTTTTGTTGACTGAATGATGAATGAATGAACTGGAGACATTCCAGAGGTGAGCAGCTTCTCAGGAATACGTACAAAGAGAGTTGGGGATAACTTCACTGTGTCAGTGGCAGAACACGGCTGAGATGGGAATTGTACGGGTCAGGTACAGAGGCCGTTTTATTCACAATGCATGTTTCTGCCCTAATCAGTCAACCGAAAGCATGTGAATGTTTTTGGCTACAAACTTAGTGATGGTTTTGTACGGAGCCAACACTTGTGTGTGTGTGTGTGTGCATGTACCAACTGTTAGCATGCCTGATTTGTTTGGTCTATTCATGGGGAAATTTCTTAAAAGTAATGGATGCTGCAAGGTTTGGGGAAAACTGTTTGAGTGCTTACATCAAAACTGTATTTTCTCCTGATAGTTTGAGCTGCGGTTTGAAAAGCATAAATGTGGCCTTCTGTTTGCAGGGTCTGCTTTCTGTCCCCTCCTCAGACATTAAAGTGACTTCTAATTGCCCCTCTTCAACTGAATCCTGGAAGAATAGCAATGATTCACAAGTGTTGGTAAAGTGCTACTGAAATCTGGAAAGTATTTACTGCAATTGTTTGGACTTTCTAAGATCAGACCTTCAGTGGATGTGGTAGAAAAGGAAGAAGAGATAGAACGTTTCTAACTGGCAACAGCATTTCTTAGAAATTGTTAGGCAAGAAGCTGGAAGCAAATGGTTTTCAGAAATATATTATTCCAGCATAAATCTACTTTAAAAAATGCCTTTAGTCCCAATAAAATGTAAGTGTGGTATAAAAGCCAGAGAGCTTTGCACTCTGTCTGCTGTCGACATGATACAGTCATATTGTCTGCTACCCCAAAGCTCCTACTGTGTCCCGAATTCTGAGGACATTTTTTTTAAAAATTTTTTTTCAACGTTTATTTATTTTTGGGACAGAGAGAGACACAGCATGAACGGGGGAGGGGCAGAGAGAGAGGGAGACACAGAATCGGAAACAGGCTCCAGGCTCTGAGCCATCAGCCCAGAGCCCGACGCGGGCTCGAACTCACGGACCGCGAGATCGTGACCTGGCTGAAGTCGGACGCTTAACCGACTGCGCCACCCAGGCGCCCCCCGAATTCTGAGGACATTTAATTCCACCAACTATGGCAAGATTCTGTCACCCACGCCATCCTGGGGCTAGCGCTACACAGGTGCATTATGGGAAAGCTTCATCTTCTTCTGAAGCATCAGCTATTGGTTGTTGCCTTAGGGAGAATGAGAAGCTCCATGTGTGTCTTTCGGGTGGAGTGACAAGTTTTGTGACTCTCCTGTCCATATTTCTGTGACCACCGTATCCTTAATTTTTTTCGTTACAAATGTAAAAAAAAAAAAATCTAGAAATGAAAATCTCTCCATTATTTCTCCACGATGCCCATTCCGGGTCCCCAGAAATAAGAAAGGCACACAATTCTGTGTGTAGTGCTGTCGCTTACAGATTTTAGCTTGAACATAGGTTCCTGGAGATTATATTCGCTGACATTCTCGGTGTAGAAACAATGTCAGAACACCAGCCTATGGGGAAATCCAGCTTTTGTATTTTACCTGCTCATAAATATTTTGGTTTATATATGCCCATCAGTGGTTGCAAGTGTGTGATCTCTGGGCTCCATACAGCCCCCAAACATGCTTTGTATGGCTTGTCCGGTGTTTAAAAAAATACCTATGGATCAATCGCCAACACTGAAAATGCAGATATTTCACACAAAAACCTGGGGTCTGGCTAATCTTGAAAAATAGGAAGACCCACAACTGTGAAGACACATTCCTGTGGGGCAGCGATTGGCCAGACTTGAGTAGTAGCAGCCTCTAGAGACATATAATCTGCTGTTTGCTACACCTCGTATTCCATTCGGCTGGCTGCATTTACTTGTGTTACCCGCTGTCCCTGTAAACATACAGAGCCGAGTTTGCAACTCTAATCTCTAAGTATCAGATTTGAGAACCAAGAATATTGTAGGCTGGGTGACCATATAATTAATCGTCCAAGATAAGACACTTAGAGAATAAAAAGTAGTGCTATTAGTATTTACACAGGTACAACAGGCACAAACGAGGATATATAGTCTCCCTATTTATCGATCACTTTATTCAGTCACCTCATTTGATTAATGAGAAAACTGAGACCTAGAAAGAGGAAGTAATTTGCCTATAGTCACCAAGTAAACTAATGGCAAAGGTGCCCTAAGTACCCTGATTCCCAGTTCATTGCTTTCTCCAATATAATGTGTTCTATATAAATAAGTATAAGCGCCCTATTTTCCTTGAATATATAGATTTTTTATAGTTAATAATTATCACATGGCTAATTTCCTATGAGTGTACAAGTTGGTAGTTTATATCATCAATAACATTTCTTTTATAAATGTAGTTAATTATGGGCTATAGCGTATCTAGAGATGTTTAAAACATTGGTAGGCTTGAGAGCTTAAGAGTAGACCCAAGAAAAGCATTTCATTTTATTAGATACAATAAGAGATACATTCAGAAGTGCTAATTGTCTGGATTTTAAAACAATCTTTTAATGTTTATTTTTGAGGGACAGACAGAGTGTGAGCGGGGGAGGGGCAGAGAGCAAGAGGGAGACAGAGAATCAGAAACAGGCTCCAGGCTCTGAGCTGTCAGCACAGAGCTCGATGCAGGGCTTGAACTCGGGAACAGGGAGATCATGACCTGAGTCGAAGTCAGGTGCTTAACCGGCTGAGCCACCCAGGCACCTCTGGATTTTTTTTTTAAGCCACCATTAAGTAAGCATCCCATAACTAGCTTGTGAAAAACATTGTATATTGACTTTTTTTTTTTTTAATTTTTTTTTTCAACATTTATTTATTTTTTGGGACAGAGAGAGACAGAGCATGAACGGGGGAGGGGCAGAGAGAGAGGGAGACACAGAATTGGAAGCAGGTTCCAGGCTCTGAGCCATCAGCCCAGAGCCCGACGCGGGGCTCGAACTCACGGACCGCGAGATCGTGACCTGGCTGAAGTCGGATGCTTAACTGACTGCGCCACCCAGGCGCCCCTGTATATTGACTTTTTGATCAACTATTGGCTGGTAATTAATATTAATTATGTCTTCAAGAGATGGCCAACATCCCAAATTCCCCAGTCCTTGACCAGCTGTTCCTTTGTTGAGTTTCCAACAAGGGATTCCAAGGGATATTTGTACACAGAACACTCCAGATGAGACCAGTGCATGCTGTGAATCACTTGCTCGGAATTTGGCCCCAAATTCCTGTCTGGTATCCCATCCTAGACCACACGTGAGTCTTAGAGGCACCTCTTAGCCTACCAGGAAGGCTTAGGTCAAAGGCTAGCCTGAGAAGTCTCCTTCAGGGTACACCTTTCTCCAGTGCCCCACTTGGCTCTCGTGTGTTCTTCCAAGAGACCTCGCAAGCAGCAGACCATCCTTACCAGGTCAGCTGCACAAGCTAGAAAGACAGAAAGAAAGAAGCCTTTCTTGCCAAGACCTAAAACAGAGCTAGCCTAAGTCACTTCATTCTAGACTTCCTTCGCCTTGGAATGTGTTGTGGTCCCAATGAATTTCTCAGATGAGGAACCATTACCCAAGCAGGAGACATGGCCAGGGCACCTTTTACCCCGTTGGCCTTGTATAGTTAGGGAGCGCCAAGAAAAAGTCAGTGTCCTGGAGGGACTCCTTTTTCTTTGACTTTTGTCAGACCTTCTTTTCCATAGAGTAGTTTGACGGAGGCGGGGACCAGTGACCGATCATGATAAACCTTTCGATTGAAAACATAAACTGCACGTGGGTAATTTTTTCTCTGATGCACCTCAATAAACTCGTTTTCTAAATGGGCCCACTCCACATGCATGAAACAGACCCCTAAACCTGTGTGTTCAGCAGTGACGTGTGGCTGCTGAGCCTTTGAAGTGCTGCTATGAGTAAAATATAGTATTCAATTAATTTCTTTTTTTACTCTGTGATGTGATGACTAGAAAAGCTAAAAATTACCTGTCGCTCACATTATATTCCTAGTGGATAGAGCCGTTCTAGAGGCATATGTTCTGCGCGTAAGTGAAGTAAGATTCAGTTGCGTGCTTAAGTGGTGCCACGGCGACTTTTTGCCATTAGAAGTCGGAAAGGAGGGCAGTTTGCCAGTCGTTTCATAATGCAAGACTTGTTTATTAGCAAGGCCTCCGTGGGGTAGAAACATCTGGTACAGGTACAGAAGGGCCTTTATATTTACGTTGATACGGGAACATGGTGAAAGCATTCAGTGCTTCTTTCTATAAATCAGGCCAGTTTTTTTTTTTTTTTTTAAGTTTAATTTATTTTGAGAGACAGCATGAGCGGGGGAGGGGCAGAGAGGGAAGGGCAGAGAGAGGGAGGGGCAGAGAATCCCAAGCAACCTCAACACTGTCAGCGCAGAGCCCGATGTGGGGCTCGGACTCACGACCCGTGAGATCATGCCCTGCGCTGAAACCAAGAGTCAGATGCCTAACTGACTGAGCCACCCAGGCGCCCCTAAATCAGGCTAGTATTTAAAAGGACTAACCCCCTCCCCCACATCCTCTACAGTCTTGGTTCCTGCGTAGCTCTTTGCCTCCCAGAACCCCGAGGGGGCGCCTGTTCTGACACCAGCCGGCTCTTAAGCTCGTATGCCGAACCATGCAGAAGGCGCTTGGGTTCATACAACGCCAGCTGTGGGTCCCATATGGAAAATCCATACCATATACATATGTATGGAGTATTTCTGAAACCAGAAGGAGTGTAGAAGAGCGTGTAACTCATCTAGCTTTATCTTTTCCTCGCCTTTGAACATTTTAATCATTGAAACATCTTTAGGCTATAAATAGAACATGTAGTGAGACAATTCTGAGTTAAAACCAAATATGTACTTTTGTTTTTATATGGACATAGGACTGTGTATGGGTGTATGAAAATGTAGGTTGAACGTTTGGATACAGATGGGTTTGACTTTCCAATAAAATGTGTGGAGAAGAATGTATAAATGAATGGAGATGGTATGTGTCAGTCTGCTCAAGCAGGGTTTTTCATATTTGAAGCAGAGAATTTCCTCCTTCTATAAATAGTTGGAGAGAAAGTTCTGTTTCTGCTTCCATCTGGTTTAGGTGCAGAGTTCACTTAGATGGCTGCCAAAGAGTGATGGAGAAAGTTATTCTCTTGACTAAGCCCCGCCTCAGCGACTTGCCTCTCCTACCCCAAGGAGCGTGGGTCCATGGCCCTGGTGTAGGGACGGCGCCACGTGGAGCCAGCCTTCAAGCTGTATTTTCCTTTGGAGTAACCTCTTGCCTTCTTCTTTTCCTTCCACCTCTTCCAGGCAGGACAGGGCTGCTTGCTGATCTCTTGCCCAGTTTTGCTGTGGAGATTATGCCAGGTATTCACTCATTTAACTCTTTATTTGCTTAATTTGCTGTCACTCCGTCTGTCTTGCTTCTGCATTAGTCGCTAATCGTTCCTTTAATTTGTTTGCACATTTGTCTGTGTTATTTCTGTGTCCTTTTCCAGGATGAACTGAGCCCAATGGAAGAGCCTTTAGATGGTATTTCTTCCATTAGTAGGTCCTAAAAGGATAATGATTAAAAATAAGCTGCAAGGGGGACCCAGTCCTTCAGTGTCAGGTGTGCAGGCTCTTTGGCAAACTCCATAACCATTCAGCATCTCAGCTGTCCCCAGGCAGCTAGAAGTATCCCTAACAAAGTAATTACTTATCTGCATTTCCTTATTCCCTAAGTTATATGTTTACCCATTCGTTAGTGTATGACCATGTTACTCTGAATTGCGTTTTGTAACTTTACCAAAACAGTTTTTCAAACCTCATGAAGTCAGTACACCCCTCCTTCCTTGAAAAGCACCTACTTACAGACCTACATTGCTTTGTATACAATTTCAGGGGCTCCTTGGGCCCCATAAGTCCCTGGGATCCACGGACCATATGTCAGGGAAACCCCAGATGCACAGCTCTGTCATTTTATATAGCTTAAGTTGAATGCACCAGCCTAGACAAGCCAGCATCCGTTCAGTGCAACACTATAGTCCGTGATGGAAGGAGGTTCCATGAGAAACGGGAATGAACTACGGGAAAGGACATATCCAAACTCAGAGAATACTAAAGACTATGATTCATTCTTGCTTTGGAGGGCTACTGCCAAAGGGTTGAGAGCGGCATAATAGTTGGGAGCAACAGAGAGATACAGACTATTCCCGGCCATAGGCTTTGACTTTATTCAGCTTTTAAAACATCCAAAGTCTTCACAGTTGAATTTCACTAATTATTCTTCCACGAACTCTCCTGTTTTGCCGTTAGCTGGCCAACCCAGATATAAACATGCTTACTGTTGATGTTGACCCCAGGGACACAAATAGATATCTGTTTGTGATCCCTCTTATCCAGAGTGCTGTCAGCTTGTACTCGTTTGTTCATCACCCGCAAACATACACATACAATGTTACGAAGCATCGCTTCAAACTAGATGTTATGTTCCCCCAGTCCCAGGAAAGAGTTACTGTATTTTTCATATCTGGTCCTGGTCCCTTGAATATCCCTCCCTTTTGACTCCAAGAATCCTTGCGTGGATAACATTCTTTTGTTTCTCCAGGGTAACCCGCCAGTCCTTTATCTTTGACTGCTTGACCCAAGACCGTTGTAGCCTCCATGCCACAACACTCATCTGATCCTCAGAGCTCATATCTGTCTCCAGAGACAGAATGTTACTGGGTTATTGCTAAGGTCCAGGACAAAGCCCTGAGCTATCTATGGTCCTCAGCAGGAATGTTTTCCAGACCATTCTCAGCAGGCGCAGGGCCTTCTCATTTCCTCACTGAAGAGATGGTGACCTGGTTCATTTGAATGGGGATGAGTGGATGGGGTGACGAGGGACGTTTCAGGAAATATAAGTTGTTGGGTTTTTTTCTCTGAGGAAACTGTGTTCTAGACAAAGGCCAAAGAATTTTATCATTATCACAAAACCCTTTATATAACAAAAATGTCATATTCTCAAGCTCCAACTGAATGTCCATTTAACTGAAAGAACATTTAATAACCAAAATTCAAGAAAAACAATATATACTTAAAGTTCATTGTAAAGGGACTTTTTGGTAGGCGGCTTTCGATCAAAATGAATTACTTTGATTTTTTGACTTTTAAAGGAACTCATGGCTCACTCTAGTCTGTCCAGTCTATAGGAAGTTGGGTCCTGTAGCCAAATCCCAAAAGCGTGACACAAAGTCACTCGAAGGTCACAGTCATTTTTATCTAAGCCAAATGGAATTTGTTTCCCTTCCCTTAATCTTTTGGATGAGCAAATGCACTAGAAGCTGTGGTC
The DNA here is from genome assembly GCF_016509475.1 of Prionailurus bengalensis. Taxonomy (NCBI): domain Eukaryota; kingdom Metazoa; phylum Chordata; class Mammalia; order Carnivora; family Felidae; genus Prionailurus; species Prionailurus bengalensis. Next base: position 9,576,929 of record NC_057360.1, on the reverse strand, counting down.
ATCCTCTGGCAGAGGTGGGAAAGTAACAGGAGTTAACACACATAGCCAGTATAGTCCTCAAAGCCCTGAGCCATTTTCCCCGCAGCTACGCTGGCTATTCAGCATGGTCAACCTGAGCGTGATCCAACCGAGCCATTCTTGGGGGCGTGGCGACATCATATTCTCCACCTGAGTCTTTGTCTCTAGATTTCTCTAGCCATGGTTTGTTCCACAGGTTTTGTTCCAGAAGGTTTTGATCTCAGCCTTGATGCTGAGTCCGGGAAGGGTGTTACGGGGTGGTCAGCAGGGAAAGTAGATGAACACATAAGGAACCTGGACTACTTAAATATGTGCCGGTTTAGACCGTGGAGACATAGAGAACTTTCTCTCAGGACTTATATATATATTTTTTTATTTTATTTTTAAAAAAAAAATTTTTTTTTCAACGTTTATTTATTTTTGGGACAGAGAGAGACAGAGCATGAACGGGGGAGGGGCAGAGAGAGAGGGAGACACAGAATCGGAAACAGGCTCCAGGCTCCGAGCCATCAGCCCAGAGCCCGATGCGGGGCTCGAACTCACGGACCGTGAGATCGTGACCTAGCTGAAGTCGGACGCTCAACCGACTGCGCCACCCAGGCGCCCCTCAGGACTTATATTTTTATAGGAAAGAGTAACTTGGCCGCAAAAGGAACATATTCACAGAACCCACCTCTTCGTAGATCAGCAAGCAAGGTTCCTCCTTTCCCCAGCCGGGGGGTCCTTTTGTTCTTGTCCCATACTTGTTCTGACGCTACAGTTGATACTGTGAACCTTTTGCCCAGGAGGGGGCCCCGAAGCTCCCCCATCACTTTGTGCCGGTCGTTACGTGTGCCCGGTACGACCTAGGCGACCTTCTCCCCTCTTCCCCATGACCCCCCCCCAACCCTGTGAAGTCTGCACGTCTCCCTCTCAGAGTTCGCCCTGAGTCTGGGGGCTCCGTGCCCTGTTACCGGATACCCCCCCAGATCCCTCCCGCCCACTCCTCCCACAGTAGACAGCCACGAGAGTGTGCCTGTCCCGACAGCGGGCCACCTCAACCGTGGGTTTCTCTGTGCGTCCTTCCAGAGTGGGTGTTTGTTGGCCTGGTGATCCTGGGAATCTTCCTCTTCTTCGTCCTGGTGGGGATCTGCTGGTGCCAGTGCTGCCCTCACAGCTGCTGTTGCTACATCCGCTGCCCGTGTTGTCCAGATTCCTGCTGCTGCCCGCAGGCCTGTGAGTAAAGTGACTAGCGGGGAGATGTAGAATGATCGCGAGAAATGTCACCTCACCATCAGACGGCTGTGTACCCTGAGTTCCTTCTCCGCCTCCTTTCCTTCCACCTTAAAAGCTGGTCGTTCCAGGCTCACACCTCTGCTGGGAGCCCCCGGCATCCTGAGATGCCCATTGCTGTTTGCCTTCTCACCTGCCTGCACCTCTCCATACTTCTCATCCACACCAGTCACCCCTGCGTTTGCGACTCTCATTGGCACTATTGGTGAAAGGAAGGGCAGCTTCCAGATGTCAGGTTGTGGGTAAGGCTTTTGTCCTCTCTTCAGGCCCTCAGGCCAGAGGAAAGGCCATGCCTCTCGGATGCAGAGAACTCCTCTTTTAGCAAGCAGGGTATGCAGACTGCAGCCTTTGAGTACCATCCGGCCACGGATGAGTTTCATTTATTCCCGTGACAAAATGGTCCACAAAGGGACCAGTCCTTACTTGGGGATTCACAATTTTACCTGAATGGCCGAGCCCGTGTAGCCACTAAGTTGGGCACCCCGGCCATAAGCCGAATACATCTTGAAGGAGAAAGACATACGTGCATCTTTAATATCCTTAGGATTAAAGCAGTTTCCAGGAGGACCCAGGTTATTTGCTCTGCCTTTGAGAGCACAGAGCAGGGCCAGGTGCAAGCTCATTACCTGCTCTGCCTCTCTAGAAGAGGTTTGGGGTCCTCCTGGAACCCAGGAGGGTGGCACGGTGCTAGGCCTCCTCCGGAGGGACAGAGGCAGCCTACAGACAGTGTGGTTAGCGATGGGCCGTGCCGTCACCGCGGACTGCCATGACAGCTCCTAGTATTGCTTAATTACTCAGTTGCCAGCTACTGAACACTGTAATTCCTTATGTCATTGCTTTTGGTGGAGCTGGAGGAGTCCAAGGGGGTAGGGGGAGAATGGTTCTGATGAATCAGTTCAGGCCTAGGAGAACACACACACACACACACACACACACACACACACACAGAGGCATACATCCAAGAGCTCCCGTAAGCGCATCCTCAGGGAGTTTTGGTGTGAGGGTTGTGGAGGGTGGGACAATAATATAATCTCTTTTGCTCTTCATCTCCCTCCACAGTGTATGAAGCAGGGAAAGCAGCAAAGGCCGGGTACCCTCCCTCTGTCTCCGGTGTCCCCGGCCCTTACTCCATCCCCTCTGTCCCCTTGGGAGGAGCCCCCTCATCTGGCATGCTGATGGACAAGCCGCATCCACCTCCCCTGGCACCAAGTGACTCCACTGGAGGAAGCCACAGTGGTAAATGTAGTTCCAGCCCGCCCTGCCCCATGCTCCTCTCTGGCTTCCGCTCTGGTTCCTTCCTGATAAGAACCATCAGCTCAGTGCTTCTTCTTTGGAAAGTGACGGTCTCCATTCCAGAAGTGGGATCTCTCTAGCTCTATCAGATGTCATCTGGAACGCATGTCAGGCTCTCCAAGGGCTGCAGGATGTAGCCGCCCCTGCTTTCTTCCCAGACTCCTCAGTAACTAAGATGATGAGGAAAAGAGGCAAGGCACCCGTTGAATGTGGGTCATCCAGTGAATAAATAGTTCTTTCAGCCCTACCTAGGGTTCAGGACTGGTGCACTACAGTAGGTGCTGTGAGGAACACTAAGAAGTTTAGGACACGGTTTGCCCAGGAAGCGGTACGGCCCAGCCAGGGAGAGACAATAGACTTTTATTAGGACAATTAGATGCTGTAAAGAGTATGGTGCTGGGAATTCAAAGGATAAAGAGCTGGAGCAGTTACAGAGCGTTCAGGGAAGAGGTGGATTTGAGCTGGGCCTAGAAGAACACAAAGGAAAAGGAGAACGGACAGCGGGTTGCTGGGCACCCCCAGGAAGGACACATGGTGGAAGCCTGGGGCTGGAAGAACAGGGTGTGTGCTTGACGGTCTCCAACTTGGCTGACTGGAAGAAAGTGGGAGGCTTTAATGGAGCCTCACCCAGGTGAGGGAGGGCCTTGAAACCCCTTCAGGAGAGCCGGGACTTGGTGCCATAAGGGAGTCGGAGCCACTGCGGGCAGGTTCCTGAGTTCTTGGAGAGGTGCTGTGCCAACAAGGCCGGTGGGAACGGAAGTGAGTGGGATCAGCGATCCCGGGCTGAGGGGTGACTGAAGCCGTTCAGGGGGTATGAGAGCATCTGGGTCGTGACGGAGGCCATGGAAGTTGAAATGAGCAGGTAAATCTGAGAGAGACTTCGAAAGAGGAAGCAGGTATGGCTTTAGGGAATGCAGGAAAGGGGAGGCTTCAGGAGGAGTGCAAGCTGTCCAGTGATACGCACCACAGACAGAATTAAGTACTTGGTAGGGAGAGCTTATTTGGATGGAGATGAGCCCTGGTATCTAGGGCATGATGCATTCGTGGTTACTGGCGAGGGCACAGGGGTAGCAGGGGCGGAGAGACATTAAAATGTAGCTTTCCGGGAGGTGTCTGAACAGGATTACAGAGTCGTAGCGATTAGACGTGTGTGAAGTATATTTGGAAGGTAACTTAAATCCCTAGGTGTGGATGAGCCAGCAGGGTTGGTAAAACAGACACTTCTCCCCTGGAGGTATCTGGACTTCTTCAGTGGGTACGGGAAGAGTATCCGGCCCACTGAATGACCTGTCCGTGCTGGACCCTGGAAGGAATGGATATCCTCAGTGAGCAATTGGTATTTGTGGGTTTGTTTTTTTTTTTTTTTTTTTACCCTCTCCCTGGAACTATTCGTAGAATTCTGACGTCTGAGCCTGGGAATGAGTCACAGACTGAGAAGTAAAAGTTAATGATCAAGGACACACAGAGAATTGGAGAGATAAAGACAATATAGTTCGTTTCTCCCAAGGATGGAATGGGAAGAGAGACGTTAATGGAACTTGTCTCATAATCGGTTTGTGGCTTCCCCTTTCTCCAGTCTTTTTATCCTTCCTTCCCACCAGAACCCATTCCCTCTTACGTTTGGAAATGGATTCTTGTAATGAAATGATTCTTACTCATCGGGTGACAGACACTTCCTCTCTCCTGATTTCAACCTTTTCCTGGTTCCTGCCATACTAACCAACTGCAGTTAGAAGTGGCTGGAGGGGGGCGCCTGGGTGGCTCAGTCGGTTGAGCGTCCGACTTCAGCTCAGGCCAGGATCTCATGGTTTGTGAGTTCAAGCCCCGCATCAGGCTCTGTGCTGACAGCTCGGAGCCTGGAGCCTGCTTCGGATTCTGTGTCTCCCTCTCTCTGTCCCTCCCCCGCTTTGCACCGTCTCTCTCTCTCAAAAAAAAATGAATAGATGTTTTTAAAAAAAGTTTAAGAAAAAAAGAAATGTTCCTTGAAACGTAGGAACACTTATTATTTCAGAGAGCAAGAAATCCCAAGGAAAAGTGGCTCCGGGGTTGCTTAATCGATCGGTTCAGGTAGCACCACTGAAGGTCTGAGTTCTTTATAGCTTTTGTTCTGTCCTTCCAAGCTGGCTCCCCTTAGGATCCTGTGGTGACTGGGATAGTTCCAGGTACTAAATGCATTCGGAGAGCGAAAAAGATACGCTTCTCCCTTGTGCTGCTTTTCTCAAGAGTGAGGAAGCCTTTTCCAGAAGCCCCTCCCCCTTCTCACAGACTTCTTGGTGGTTTTATTGGCAAGAATTGCGTCCTGTGCCCGTTTCGGTACCAGATTGGCTTGAACTAATCGAGACGCGTCTCTTAGGCCAAAAACACCTAATCACCTTGGAACTGAACAAAATCAGGGTTCTGTTAGCCGGCAAAAAGGGGAAGATGCACAACCCATGTTAGCCACAGCTAGTCTGGCCCAGGTTGTCATTGTGTGGTTCACTGAGTCAGGATAGCATTCCTCATGACCCCTAGTGGGCACATTTCTGTACTCATGGCCCCATGGACAGAATTATTGATGGCCTCTGGTTATTTGTTAAGAAAAAGGTGGCTTAAGCCAGTGTTCTATGTACGTTATTTGTTAAAGAAGGTTAGAGATGTTAAGAAGTGCTGATTTATAAAGATGTAAGTTTAGCCTATTTTATATTTATATGCTAGCTCAATTTTAGGGTAATCATCTAGCAATAGTGATTTTTCAGGTTACATTTGTGTACAGTGCCCTTTTGAACCCTCTGGGTGGTTGGAAAGGCATCTTTGATGAGCTGTGTGTAGTACAGCCAGTCAGTTACCCACTGGGAGAGAGAAGAGGCGCCTTGATTCCCTCCCCCGTTCTTCTTGGCAGCTACTTGAGACCTCTGTTACAATAGAAGAACTCTCTCCTCCTGTCCTGCCCTGGACTCAGCCTCTTCAGCTTTGTCAAGGTTCTCTCTTTATTGAGTACCCCACATTCCATCCCAGTCTCCCCTCTCCTTGCCGGACTGTCTTTCTCTAGAGACTCCTTCCTAGCAGCATTCAAAGCGTGCCTGAATCTCTCCATTAAAATAAAACAACAATTTGCAAAAACCTCGTAGTCCTTGGATGTTGCTTCCCTACCCCTTTTCTCCTCTTCACAGCTGAACTCCTTCAGCGTTTCGGATGTTTCACGTCTCCATTTCCTCCGCTTTTCGCCAACTCCTCGACTAACTTCCACCTCGCTATCGCTTTCACTACTCCAGAAACAGTGCTTGTGAGGATCGCCTTGTGGCAAACCTAATCAATGCTTCCCAGTTCTTAACCTCCCTTGACTTCTCAAAGCGTTTGCCACCCCTGCCCCACCCCTCTCTCTTTGCCTTCCCCAACACGTTGGTTAGTAATTTTTCCTACTTCTTTCTCTCCACGCTGGCTGGCCTTCCTCCTGTTTTGTCCAAGGTCCTCTCCCTGGGAAATGTTATCTACTCCCACGGCTTCAATCACGTTTTCTATGCTTATGGCTCCCAGTCACTGTCTCCAGCCCCTCTCCTGCTCCTCAGTCCCATGTACCCAACTGCCTGGACATCTCACAGGCATTTCAAACTCGGACTCTAGGAAGTCGAATTAGTCTGCTGTTTTTTGACTGCAAACCAACTCCTGCATTTCTCATCACAACAGGTGGCCCCGTTGTCCACCCGGCAGCCCCCACCAGAAGCAGGGACCTCGTCCTCATCTCTGCCTCACTTCCCTCATCCGGTTGGTCACCAGGTCCCTCGGATTACACCTCAAAATAACCTTGAATCGGTTTACTTTCCTCCACCTGTATTGTGCTATCCTAGTCCCTGCTACCCTTATCTCTCACCTTGATGAACGCAACTATCTCCGACACTGGCTTTCCACCGCTACTCTTGCCTTGTTCTAATTTCTTTTCACATCCACCTGGCCTCCCCTCATTCTTCTTACAAAAGAATTGAGTAGGCAAGTAGGGTTTTGAAATGTCATTTTCAAAACTAATAAGGATATGCGTCTATATATATGCCTACTGTATGTATACAGAGGATATGCAAATTTTAAACATCACTTCTCCCACAACTGAGCTGCTATCACCCTGGGGGTGGAATGTGGCAGCTGTTCCATCATCCATAAACAGCCTTACTTAGCTCATTAAGATAGGGCAGGAAAAACAAGGCTATATCCATGGGTATCTGCCTCAGAGACTTCTTCTGCAAGTTTTATAAGCTAGGCTTGGCTGTAAAGGAGAGATGAACTGAAAAGTAGCTGATTTCCAGTCAACTGGGTCAAACATATCAGCTCAACTACTTTAACAGTAAGAATTTTTGTAGGTTGGCATCAAAATGAACATCCCAATATTCCCTCCCCGCCAGAACCAAAGTCGCCGAGGCTAATCCATTCGAGGAGTTGAAGTATGAAGAGCCACAGCAACGAAAGGACTTGGGCCAGACAGAGCTCGAAAAGACAAATAGATCCCCCATCCATGCTAAACTGAAACATCACTGGGGGGAAAAGTCATTTTCCAAAAAGGGCTGGACTTTGGCCAATGGTCCAGGACCTGTCTTTTCAAACTATCGCCACACATCAGAGAGTTCTCGGATCTTCAGGCAAATTACAGATAAAAATCAACCTGACACCATTTTACTTGTTTTCACGTAAGAAAAACTTGATGAATGCCTACGAATTTTCCCTCACAGAATTTGCTGTCTAGCAAAATGGGCATTGGGGGTTTGTGAATGGAAATAAAACAAGTAAAGAAATACAAAGCAGTGTATGATAAGACTGCTCTCTGATGCAAGCTCAGAGAAGGAAAAGTCTCATCTGCTTGGAGGGATGAAGAGAGGTGTTCTGGTGTTTTAAATGCTCCTGAGCATATACGTGACACAGAGCCAGATTCTGCCAGGATGAGAGAACTTGTTTTCGTTCTAGTTTTAGTGTGCTACACAATCAAACTTACAGTTTTCCGTTGAAAAAAAGAAACACCTTTTTGCAGGGAGAATGGCCTAGCTTTTTAGCTACTGAAACCAAATAGATGATACGTCTAAAGTCTAAATATCAATAATTCGTCCTCGTCCTTCTCGGCAAATCGGAGGGATTTAGATTTCTGAAGACGTTAGCTGAAGTCAAGGCAGAAAGTATCTATTCTAGCAGAGTCTCTTTATAATGCCAGGATTGGAAGGTGAGACAACTGTCTTCATTTGAGGCTGTAAATAGTTACTGTAACTTTTCAGGGACATGATAACCTGTGCATACATCATCAAACCTGTCTCACAAGGAGGAGTGTGATTTGTTATAATGACACAGAAAACAATCTATGCTCTACTCCGAGTTGCAATTAACGGAGAGGTTTCCAACTGTTGCTCAGAGAGGCGGCCATCTCTCACCACCAGGGGACAGCTGGGACATTGTTCCATAAAGCAACACCTCCCCACCTCCCCTTGATCTCAGTATGACTGAATGTTTACCGTAAAAGTGCTTCACGTATTTAAAACACCTGGCTGAAGCCATAGCTCAGGTAGGGTAGGCCCCTTCCCTAATGCCTATAGCACCTGCTAGTGTTCTCCTTTAAAAAATAACCATCAGTAATGGCAGCAAAACTGACCTAAACCTTGCTGCTCCCTCAAGCCATCGTTCAAGTCCTCCCCTTCCTGGCCAAAACCCTCTGACCAACCAACCACATGGCTGCTTCTGCCTTACTCTGCAGTCCCTTGTCATATAGTTTCTATTTCTGATTTCTGTTCGTTCGTTCGTTCGTTCGTTCATTCACTCATTCATTCATACAAACACATGTTTCTAGGGTCTACAGTGTGCTAGGCTCTGTGCTTGTGCTGGAGATGCAGAGATAGAACCGGTCCTTGTCCTCAGGAAGTTTAGAATCTAGAGAGGGAAACTCTACAGGAAATACTCTTTCCGAGGAAATCATTACCCCCCGCACCACCCTCAGACTAGCACCAATTCAGCTCAAACGTTTATTTATTTAAAAAAAAATTTTTTTTTTCAACGTTTTTATTTTTATTTTGGGGATAGAGAGAGACAGAGCATGAACGGGGGAGGGGCAGAGAGAGAGGGAGACACAGAATCGGAAACAGGCTCCAGGTTCCGAGCCATCCACCCAGAGCCTGACGCGGGGCTCAAACTCACGGACCGCGAGATCGCGACCTGGCTGAAGTCGGACGCTTAACCGACTGCGCCACCCAGGCGCCCCTCAAACGTTTATTAAGTGCCTACCAAGCACTGTTCTGGGCTTTACGCTGATCTAGAATAAGACTTCTTTTCCTTCGAAAATCTTTGGGAAGATGAGACATTTATACAAATAATTTGGAACAAACTAGAGCGTCTTGAGGGTCCTAGTGAAACTTCCAAGTAAATGGTTTATAAGAGAGAAATGAGATGGAGAGAGAGAAGAAATAGAACTTTATAGCTATGAGAATCAGAGAAAGCTTTTGGGATGTGGTGCCATTTGAGCGGCCCCTGATAATTACAAGGAACTCAAAGAACTCTACCGATTAGGTCTTTGTTGTCCTCTTTTTTACCTTTAAAAATTTTTTTCTGTATCTGTCTTCCTTGTGAAGAGAAAGGTTGGGAAGATTTAAAGTTGGGGGAGTATTAGTTGCATTTTATACACATTAAAACCAGGTACTTGGTAGGTCATCATTTATTTGAGGCCCCTCAATAAACCAGCCACATGCCGACCAGTGCCCAGTTCCCTATTTCCTAGCCCTGTGTTTCATCCATCAGACATGACTGCCTCAGAACAGACGTAGCAGTTCTGTGGGATAATTGCATTTTAATTGAACTGTCTGTGCTACTCTGTAAACGCCTCTGCAGAGATGGAGGGAAGAGTGTGTAGCTTGATAAATGAAATCATTCCTGCTAATAATCGCTTCTGCATAAGGATTACGGATCTAACCTCCAGGAGAAGGTGCCACTTACAAGCGTGTGCTGAGATTCATTAGCTTTTTTTTTTTTTTTTTTTAAAGTGATTCCACAATTGGAGATGAATCCGAACTGCCCAGAATGTTCTCATATAGAAAATTGGTGCACCTGCAAATGGGTGTGGGGGCGTTCTTTCAGTTTTCGGTGCCAGGGCTGTGATCAGAGTGCTGCGGAATGCTGTATTTTAATCTTCCGTGGACATAGCTCGTGTGTGGGGCTTTGTCCACAGCCAGGGTAAGGTGACCAGAAAGCAGAAAGCAGAGTCCCCTCTGGAGGCGCATGCAGTCACGTGGTTTCCTTATGGCATTCGCCCTGCTTTGGGAACAGAGGACGTTGGGGGTTGGGTCACTTTCTTCCATCCCGTTGTAGAGTCCTGACTGGCTGGAAGATAGGACGACGGCTCAGATCCTCCCACCCAGGGCACACCTACGAGCATTTCCTACTCTGGGCTTTCTCCTCTTGTCTTTCCTACTACCCCTGACTCCTAGGCTCCAGGGAGGCTTCAGTCAGATAACATGGTTCCAGCCCTGGTGCTGCCAGTAATGCTTGAGCAAGTTATGAAATCCCTCTGAATCAGAGTTTTCTCAACCATAAAATGAGGCTACCGGAACTTCATTAGGGGTTGGGAGGAATGAACGTGCATGAAAGCATTTAGCACCGTACCTAAGCACATTGATAGTGCCCAATGAGTGTTGTCTCTTGCCATTATTGTTACATCCCCATCCCATCCCTTCCCTTCTCTTGTTTCCCTTATCTGTGAAGATTAGACGTGCCTGTGTCTGGTCACCCTTGAGGCTGGTATTGGACTTGGCTGATACTTAAGTGATATGGGGCTTCAACAGCCTTTGTAGCTGACAACATGAGTGATGGGAATGTAGGAGATGGTATTATCTCTCAGGCGTTAGTTTTGTTTCTTATTAAGCCCTGAAAATAGCACCTGCTTGTAACCACATAGCGGCAGGTTGAATTTATCATGTCTAGAATATGGCATTCCCTTTCCTAAAAGGAAAATGTTAAAGAAATAAATGGAACCATACTTAGCAATCCGTGTGGTTTGCACCTTCCTTGGCCCAAATGTATATCATAGTCTCTAATCCCAGTTATGGAGTTTTTGCCTCATCTCCCAGGACACTAGAGGCGTTCAGGCCACCTTTGTCAAGGTCCCTGATGTTTGGGTGTCTGTTTTATTTACATGTGCTCCTACCAAGTGAAGATGTGATCCCCAGATGGTATAGAATGATCTGTCTGGAAAGTGGTCTTTTTTTTTTTTTAGTGTGAGTATACTTCCCTGAGCTTTGAGAAGATGATCTTTAAGTGGAGCTCTAGAAGGTCAGAAAGCAGGAAACAGAATTTAGCAAGTGACCCCAAATACACTGTCCTAGAACTTTGTTATTTACCTGCTGTTCCTCCGTTCCGGGGGCACCGTCTGATAAAAGGGATCTCAGGTATGGTTCCATAAGTATAAATATAGATGACTGTCTCCCGGGTGATTTCAAAAAGAGTTGTCATAAGCGGGGACCATGTTTCTTTCACTTGGCAAAATGGAGGCCCGCTCCTGCTTTTTTCAGCCCACCTTCCTGTCCTTTCCTTAACAGTTCGCAAAGGCTACCGGATCCAGGCGGACAAAGAGAGAGACTCCATGAAGGTCCTGTACTACGTCGAGAAGGAGCTGGCTCAGTTTGATCCGGCCAGAAGGATGAGAGGCAGATGTGAGCGTCTGTTAGTTCTGTGTGATCTGCGCGTCATGCGGGAGTTCAACGCTTGAAGGGGGACTCGGGGGTTACCAAACCTGGGCAGCCCTGAGCTCTCAGGGTTAGAACTGGCAAGGGTGCCGGTGACATCCTGAGGACAGGAGCCTCAGGTACACACAAGGGAGAGGAAGGGCTTCTGGTGCGAGGAGTAGAGCAGACGTGTGTCCCTTGGCTTACGTTGTATCTCTCCACGGAGTAGCCAGCGCTGTTGGGCCTGTGCAGTCCTGGGGTTGGACATACTTGATTCCAAGAGTCTCTCCCTGCTACTCTCTTTAAAACAGATTCAGAATAATGACAAAAGATGTGCGGTTTTTTCCCAGCACGAAAGCCCCCATCATTGAACAACGGTCCAGCTGCTGACTTGCTAGAGGGGGGCCTCGAGGAAAGTGAACGAGCAAGTGTGCCAAATGAATCTACAAAAAGGAGGCCCGACGGTCCTCTGAGATCCCCAGCAGCAGAGACCGAGGGGCTAGCAAAAAGGGTGTCCCTCTCGTCAAGAGAACCTTTAAATCACTGAGTTGCAGGGCCCCAACCTTAACTCACTCGCAGCCCGTTGGATGCTTGGCAGCCGACACGGCTGATTATTTGGCGTGGATTCCAAATTACCTTCCGTGATGAGGGGCGGCACGGGGCAGGTCTGACGTAGATTCGCTGATTATCAAAAGGGTGCTGGCGGGCCTGGTGGTGAGGTCACAATGTCTGTCTCTCTTTGAACCCTCCTTGCCTTGGAAGCAAGGAGAGACTCGATAGAATTGTTGGGGAAACAGTCCCAGACTAGAGGCACTTTATTCAGATTAAGGACAACATATTCCTCCCAGTTTGCAATGCTAAATTCATCCTGTCTGGGCTGCATCCTCCCACCGCAGGGACTATAAAAAGACAATCTCCAGATTGGAATGTCAGGAATGCAGATGTCACTGCACTTGACAAGTTAGTTGTAACGTGTTGTCATGGAGCCCTGTGAGGGGACACAGATAGGGATCAAGGAGAAGGAGCCTGGGAGGAAATCTGTGAATCTCACGGCTCAGAGAAAAAGTTAAAACCTGAGGTTAAGCTAAAAGGATGGGTGCCGGTTTAGGTGATGTCTCCTGCCTACCTGGATGGTCTTGGGGGAATGACAGATCATTAATGTCATGGAATCTTAGCATCCATGGAATCTTAGCATCTTAAAGATGGCTGAGGTCAATCTTTGCAGTGTACAGATGAGGAAACAGAAGCCCAGAGGGTTGAAGTGACCGGACCAGGATGAGAACCCAGCTCTTCTGATTCCCAGTCCTGTACTCTTTACCCAAGAAATTTTTGAGCAAACTGGATGGCCCCGTGGCTGCCGCGGCTGTATCTGTTTAGAGATCACAGCCTTTTACCTCTTAGGACTTTAGTATGTTAGAGCTGAAGAGACTGAGGTTGTTGAATCCACCTCCCTCATTTAAAAAAAAATTTGGGGGGCACCTGGGTGGCTCAGTCGGTTAAGCGGCCGACTTCGGTTCAGGTCATGATTTCGCGGTCCGTGAGTTCGAGCCCCGCGTCGGGCTCTGTGCTGACAGCTCGGAGTCTGGAGCCTGCTTCAGATTCTGTGTCTCCCTCTCTCTGACCCTCCCCCGTTCATGCTCTGTCTCTCTCTGTCTCAAAAATAAATAAACGTTTAAAAATTTTTTTTCCAAATAAAAAAAAATAAAATAATTTTTTTTCAAATAAAATAAAAAAAATTTTTTAAACATTTATTCATTTTTGAGAGACAGAGAGAGAGACAGAGCATGAGTGGGGGAGGGCAGGGAGAGAGAGGGAGACACGGCATATGAAGCAGGCTCAGGCTCCAAGCTGTCAGAGCACAGAGCCCAATGGGGGGCTCGAACTCACGAACCACGAGATCATGACTTGAGCCGAAGTCGGACGCTTAACCGACTGAGCCACCCAGGCGCTCCCATCTCCTTCCTTTTACAGAGAAGAAAAGGGAGGCAGAGAGGAAAAGTGCTAGAACTGGAACCAGGATTTCCTGGAACCTGCGGGTTGACATTACAATAATTGCACAGAGATGAAGTAGGAATATAGTTCACTTGACTTTGAGAGGTTCTGTTCCTGAAGAGCAGAGTAAACCCTGGGGTGGATCTTGGACGTGGGACGGTCTTGAAGATCTCCTTGTAAAACGGATCTCCTGGTTTCAGGCTGGGGCAAGATTCTGTAAGAACTGGGGATTTCAAGTCCATGAATATGCTAGCCAGGAAGATCCTTCTTCTTGCCCCTTGTAAGTAGGGGGTTGCTCTTGGGATGTTTTTAGTCCAGAATCCTAGTGCAGTGATCTGTAGACAACAGCTACCAGGGCAAATATGTTCCACCTCCTGTTTTTGTAAAAAGTTTGTATTGGAACAGAGCCATGCCGGCTCACTTATACATTGACTGTGGCCGCTTTCGTGCTACAATGGCCGGGTGAAGAGTTGTGACAACACGGCTTGCAAAACCTAAAATATTTGCTATCTGGCCCTTTACAGACAAAGTCTGTCTCTCCTGTCCTAGAGTTACATTATTAGGTGTTCGTGAAGCAGGGACGTTGATGTGTATGCTCGATGCGGCAGAAATGTTAGAGCCGCAGACATCCTAGATGGTCCACCAGTATGAATGGTGAAACAGAGCTAGCCCTCACTGTGTGGAGAAGTGGGAAAAGTCCATTATTCCCTGAAGTTTAAGGAAAGTTCTGAGCCAACAATGTGATCGTTCAGCAGTTTCACTTGATGCATTTTATAGTTCTCTTCTTTTTTTAATGTTTATTTATTATCGAGAGACAGAGACCAAGCATGGGCATGGGAGGGGCAGAGAGAGGGGGAGACACAGAATCCGAAGCAGGCTCCAGGCTTTGAGCTGTTAGCACAGAGCCCAACGCGGGGCTCGAACTCAAAAACTGCCAAACTGCAAGATCATGACCTGAGCCGAAGTCGGACGATTTACCGACTGAGTCACCCAGGCTCCCCTGATAGATAGTTCTCTTCTGTGCTGTTCCCAGGAGATTCGAATTCACTGAGATCATGAGAAAAGGAAGGTTCTAGATTGTTTAATCAGTAGTATCTGAGTTATTTTTCTTTAAAATGGGCACTAACTAGTCCATTCTCCTCAGAAAGAGGAACAGGTTTAACGATTAGATTATAATCCAAAACCAACTGATTGCATGACCAAAATGAATGACATTTCCAGTAAGCCCAGATCTGGTAGAACAGGACAAGGACACTGTTTATGCAGTGGTGGGGAGGCCCTTCCTTTCCTCTATGGGTGGGACTCAGCAAAATTCTCTGCTCCTCCAAGGACTGTTGGGGGTAGGGAGGAGAAGTAGAGGGGAACCTGAGACGCATATTTGTGCTGCCCACATCCTATCTTGGCTTACCTTTTGCTCAACAGCCAGGCCTTACACCTTGTAAATGTTGATTTTGATAATATTTTGAAGTTCTAACCAAAGGATTGTAGAAAACAAATGGATCCAGTTACATTAGAAATAGATTCGCTAGATGTGTTTTTTTTAAGTAAAATGATATTCAATCCGTTTCGAAGTTCTATAAATAAATAGTTGGTTTTTTTCTTTTTTTTTTTTTTTCTTTCCAGACTGCGATTCTGGTCTTATTCACAAGTGCTTATGCAAAATGCTACTTAGGGCCCTTTAGGGGATGAGCAAACTGTGGCCATCCCCTCCTTAGAATTTTGTAGGAAGAGGACAAGTGGAAGCCCATAGACCATAGTATCCAGAAAGGGAAAGAATGGATACGAGGTATGCAGTCCCCCTGACCCTGTGGACTGTGCTCTGTGGTGAGGGGCACGGCTGCAGGAGGCTGGAATGGGGTTCCTCTAAAGCATGGGGCTGTCCCGGCTCCGAAGGCCCGTCTTGGGACTCAGGCAACAGTAGGGAAGATCTTGTGAACTATGACTTCTCTTTTTGCCCCTTTTGGCTCAACGTGCCTGGGATCGTCATGGCTTTCACCCAATTATACATGGAGAAAAACACTGGAACAAGGATGGTGATGCTCTAGGAGGAAACCAGCTGCAAAAGAGCCCAAGTTCTGGGAAGCCTGCCTTAGGTGGGGCAGTAACCACTGTTTTCCCATTCCACCAACAGAGAATGCGGGAAGCCTTCCTCCTGATAAGCAAGTGGGCTTTTGGGTGGAGCCGGTTCCCGCTGAGCTCGGAACACAAATCCCATTAGTTCAGGTCTATAACCAACCCTGGACAGGATTGAGGTCTTCGGGAGGGAGTCTCCCCAGAGCCTCGGTCTCAGCCCTTCACAGAGTTCCCACCCTAATACGTAGAAAGCTCTGTCATGTCTGGTTTTGTCCCTGCAGATAACAACACCATCTCGGAACTCAGCTCCCTGCACGAGGAGGACAGTAATTTCCGCCAGGCGTACCACCAGATGAGAAGCAAGCAGTTCCCTGTGTCGGGGGATTTGGAGAGCAATCCTGACTACTGGTCAGGTGTCATGGGAGGCAGCAGTGGGGCAAGCCGGGGACCCTCAGCCATGGAGTATAACAAAGAGGATCGGGAGAGCTTCAGGCACAGGTGAAGGTGGCTGCAGCAGGCAGCTTTGGTGCCGGGTGCTGGTGGCCGGAGCTCGGAGGCTGTTACTTTCTCATAGCATCTCTGTCTCCCCTTCTAGGTTGTCCTGCCACCTCTCTTTGGGCTATTGAACATCCCCTTCTCACATTAATTTTTTTATTAACTTTTTAAAAATCTTTATTCATTTTTGAAAGAAAGAGAGACAGAGCGTGAGCAGGGGAGGGGCAGAGAGAGAGAGGGAGACACAGAATCCGAAATGGGCTCCAGGCTCTGAGCTGTCCGCGCCAAGCCGGACGCGGGTCTGGAACTCACAAACCGCGAGATCATGAGGCTGAAGCTGAAGTCGGCCGCTTAAGTGACTGAACCACTCAGGCGCGCCCCACCCCCTCACATTTATTAAGCAGGGGAACACTTAAGACACCATGTGTAGAAGTAATCATTCAAGGCCCTTTGAAATGGGCACCGTACTGAACCTCAATGCACCTTATTAACTACGTTTCCTTATTAACCTTATTGACATTTCCCTGCCCTTCTCATAATATTTTATCCTATAACCTCTAAAAACTCCCACCCATCACCCCCATCATTTGATCATTGTTACGTGAAAGGTAAGATGCCAAACACGTTATATATGCTGTTGTATTTGATCCTCATAACTCTAAAAGGCAGGTCCTATTAATGTCCCCATTTTAAGTTGGGGTGGGGGGGGCTGAAATTTGCAGATGTTGAGGAGCTTGGTAGAGTCACCTGGCCAATGAATATGGGAGGCCAAGACGTGCACCCTGTTTTGTTGGGCCACTTCCCACTGAATAGGACCAACACCATTCCCCTGTCCTTTATCTTGAAGGACACTAGACATTGTCTTTCTCTCAGACTGACCAACTGCAGGTAACTTGCAGAGATAAATTGACCCTGGGCTCTGAGGGAGGAAATGGGCTCTTTGTACATCACCAAATATTACAGGGTATTCTTGGGCTACAACTGTGTGCATCCCAAGCCACCCCAACCCACGCTGGCTTTGAGGGTGTGAGGAGACGTGTGGCTGTCAACCAGAAGTCACATAATGATCACAAGGCCCCACTGTGTGTTTCAACACCATGTATATATCACCATTTTTACCTACAACTCCGTCTTGATCCTTGGCACGAATTCAGGAACCAGCCACGGCCGCCCTCGCTCTACTTTGAGAGTCCGGGGTGTCCGAGGTGTCCAAGGCCGCTCGGCCAGCCAGAGCACATGGCGCTCTCGCGTCCCACTCAGACCCCCCCCCCCCTGCTGGGCCCCCGGGGCCCCCGGCGGACGCGCAGACCCCGGTTTGGGGCGCCAGGGCCGGCTGACCGTCGTCTCCTCTGCCCTCTGCCCTCAGCCAGCAGCGCTCCAAGTCCGAGATGCTGTCCCGGAAGAACTTCGCCGCCGGCGTGCCGGCCGTCTCCATGGACGAGCTGGCCGCCTTCGCCGACTCGTACGGCGCGCGCTCCCGCCGGGCCGACGGCGACAGCCACGAGGCGCGGGGCGGCGGCCGCTTCGAGCGCTCGGAGACGCACGCCCTCGGGGGCTTCTACCAGGACGACTCGCCCGACGAGTACTACGGGCCGCGGAGCCGCAGCCGGGAGCCCCTGGGCGACGCGGGCCGCGCCTGGGCCCCCGGCACCCCGCGCCGGCGGCCCGACGACGCGCCCCTGCCGCGCCTGGTGAGCCGGACGCCGGGCACCGCGCCCAAGTACGAGCACGCGCCCCGCGCCGGCGGCCTGGAGCGCCAGGCGCGGCCCGAGGGCGCCAGCCGCGGCGGCAGCCTCGAGACGCCGTCGCGGCTGAGCGCGCAGCTCGGCCGTCGCAGCGCCTCCTACTACGCCTGGTCGCCGCCCGGCACCTACAAGGCGGCGTCGCCGCAGGGCGACGACGACGACTCGGCCGACGACGACGACGACGACGCGCTGCCGCCCTACAGCGAGCGCGAGCTGAGCCGAGGCCCGTCCTACCGCGGCCGCGACCTGCCCTACCACGGCAACTCGGAGAAGAAGCGGAAGAAGGAGCCCACCAAGAAAACTGTGAGGCCGAGCCTGGCGCTCCTCGTGCGGGGAGCCGTCGGTGGGGGCGGGGGAGGGCAGGGCAGGGCAGGGGGGCTGCTCGGGGAGGAGGGCCGGGAGCCGGGCCGCCGGCTTTGGGAGCGCGGATGCCAGGCCGGGTTTTGCCCACCTCGCTCTGCCCCGGACCAGGCAGGTGAAGGCAGTAAGCAGGGGGCCCTGGAGAGTTGCCAAAAGCAGAAATTGCGGGGGTGCAGATGTAGCGTCTCAGATCCTTAAGAGCAGCTTTCAGAAGCGTGTGGCGTCAGGGATTCGAGAATCGTTACCACCGCAGACGTTGGGGGGGGGGGGGGCTTCTGAGATCTGTGTGCAGAATGTGCGATGCACGCGTGTAGATGCGTTCCCCCCCCATCTCCCACCCCTTGCGGGGAGGGTTGCATAAACTTCCGGATGCGTTCACAGCCCAGAGAAGGTTAGTAGCTACTGCCGTGTTTGAAGGACAGCTCGCTTTCCTCCTTGACATTTTGTTGAATGTAAACTATAAATTGTGATCTGTGTATGTGAAGGAAACCTTTCGGTCCCTGCCCGGTTAATTGTCTCTTTTGTAATTGGCCTTACATAGATTTTATTGTTTTCTCTCTAAATGCCAAGGGCAGCCCGGTCCGCCCCTCAGCCCCCAGATGTGAGCTCTGGAGGTCAGAGAATCGCCAGGGGACAGCCCCAAATGCCCACTCTTGGTTGTCAGAATGCCTCTGCCCCCTGTGCTCTGAAGACCACTCTGCCAGCCCAAGGGCTTACCCTCCCTCCTCAGTGACCCTGCTTCTTCCACCATTTTGTTTTTCATAACTCAAGGTGGACCTTTCCTTTAGTGTGCAGTATGGGGAGAGAATATGAATGGGGAAAGTTCTGGCATGACTCGTAGCCCCTCCAAAACAATTCAGTATCTTTCGTTGTTCTTTAAAGAGTAAAATGAGATGACCTGTGAGGTACCGTGAGCACGGAATGAACTTTAAGGTTATGTCAGGTTTACGGTGCGCCGTCCGCACTAGCGGTTATGGGACTGTAAACGTAGTTAGCCCTAAAGGGCTGGGAAGTCATTGTGTGGCCACGGAACTAAGTTCCGTCAGATGCATGTTGGCTTCAGCACCAACTGAGGCTTAGGAACTATAGCCATAAGCCTGATGAAATGCCCTAAGAGTCAGGGTGCGCCGGGCTCTGAACAGTTAGGTTGTAGCCTCTGCCCAGGGGACCATCCGCTGTGTTGGGTTGGGGTTCTTTAACCATCTGTGGCTTAACATTGGGCTCTTTCTGCTCTTTTCCAGAGTGACTTTCCAACCAGGATGTCCCTTGTGGTCTGATGTTTGTTTTCAAGCTGTCTCTCTGGGTGACTAGAAATCAGAAGCGGACTATGGAGACAAGACACAAATCCAAGAGCCAGCAGGCCCGGGACCTTCTCTGGACACCACCTTGGAAGATTTGACCTTTGCTTTGGCAAGGGATTGGGGGGGAGCGTCCTTTAAGGGGGGGGGGGCTGATTCCAAACTTCAGCGTACATCTAACTGGTGTGAGAAACAAGACGACTACGTTGTGAGAACATTCCACGCACGGAGTGTCTCATCCACTGAGTTCATCCTGCCTGATGTCTTTCCTTAGCCAAACCGGGATTCCTTTTCCAATTCTTAAAGGGAGTTAGCTCTGGACCGCCGATCCCTGGAAAACGCCTCCGCCTACGGTATGCTCTTCTATACTTCCTGTGCTGTGCTTAGAGACAGAAGAACTTATTACTACCATTAGAAGAAGGCCTGATACTGACAACAGAAGATAGCTTTAGGCAAAGTATACCTTTTACCCCCCCCCCCCCCCCCCCCCCCCCCCCCCCCCCCCCCGTCTCCCAGTCACTAGTCAGTGACTATTGTTACGCTAAAATCAGAGGGCCTTTGGTGAGCTCAGTGACAGTGACCTGCTGGACGATCACAGAAATGACTTCAACTTGCCCTTCCGAATGACATGCCTTGAGTGGCTGTGACAAAACAAAAGAGTATACGTTTTTGAAAAGCTGTGCAAGTGGTATTTCTTTTTCCACTCCGAGAACATAAACTGCTTTTTCTCCTTCTGCCGTGCACAGTGACATCTGAGTCTCGGACATTAAGGGCTCTCCTCACCCTCCTTCTCCCGGACTTTTCACATGGCGGTGCCACCCACAGAGCCCCACCTCCCTCTGCACCCTGATTCACTTGTCATCAGGTGCCTTTTGATAAACGCTTAAAATACACACATGAAAGAGAAGGGGAAGGGGAAGAAAAAGGACAAAGCAGTAAGTAGAGAAGAATGAAAAAGAATTTAAGAGGAAAAGAATATACGATCTCATTATGTTTTGGATGTGGGCCATGTCCCCTACAGATTCCACGTGATCTTCTCTGGTTTTGTACTTCATTTACCGTGAGTTGTTTCTGCCATCCCAGCCCTGCCCTTCCAGGACACCGGAGATGGTGGAGTGTGCAACTCTTCGCCTCATCAGATTGCTGCTCTAGATGCTTTGGGAAACAAGTGATCCGGCTCTCTCAGGAAGCAACACTTCCTATTCCCACCCTTGCCTAAATGACAGATTTTGCCTAAATCCCAAAGCTAGATATCTCTGGATGTTGTAATTTGTGTAGATTGCAAAAAAACAAAACAAAACAAAACAAAAAAACCGGCCATAAATTCTTCCCTTCTCATCAAGAGGTGCGGCCTGTTTCTCTACCCCTTACATCTGGGATTGGCCATGTGATTTAATTTGGCCGGTGGCCCAAAACAAATGTAACACAAGCAGAGACTTGGAAAAATTTTTGTGCATGGGGCCTGTTTTCTCCTGCTGCTCTTGGAAACCCTGCAGTTGCCACTAGGTGCACAAGCCTGGGCTGTCCTGTCGCATGATGAGAAAAAAAGGCCCGGTCCCCCTGCCACCCTGACAGCCCATCAAGTCCCAGCTGATCGCAAACACCGGCGTGAGCCAGCCGCGACCAACAGAAGAACTGCCTCGCTGAGCCCAGCCCAAGTTGCTGATTCCTGCTCAAGGCTGAGAAGTTGGTGCACCTGTTACATGTTCCTTTCTCTTCGAGGAAAAGCTATTTCTTCTTGTCTGGGTGTTCTTCATCCCTGACTCCATCTAACCTAGGTGTCTCACAGTCTCCACTTTCTTTGGCAAACGTTTGTCAAAGCTTTTCACCCCACACCATTGTGGTGGGACACAGGGTTGGGTCAGATCCCCGGAGGACAATGATACCTGGCCTCCCAGCAGTGGTAAATTTTTTTATCTTTGAATCCCCGGGAAACCTACGAAGATTTCTTCTTCAGCAACTCCTTGGTCTTCTCCAGAGCCACCTGATTGGAGCTGGGCCCTATTCTCAGAGTACCATTCCACTGGTATCCACTTACTTCGTGACGTGTCCAAAACAGTCCTGCGTGTGCAGTGAAATAAAGAAGTGGCTGGTGGTGAGGGTCAGAGGATGAGTTGATATCACTGCTTGGAGGAGAACTGGCCCACCAGGCGACTTTGCAGTGGCTTCGGCCTGTCTGAGAGGAACCAGGGACGGTTCAGCCCAGCACTGGCACTTCCAAGGGTGGGGGACACAAGCCATAACCCTGGTGCTGAGTTTTAGACTTGCTGGTGTGTCCCTGGCCTCTAAGAGCCTAGGTCTAGTCTGTTTGTTTTGGCCCCAGTTCAGACGGAGAAGATGATTAAACATCATCATTTCTTAGTCACCAGCTTTGGATTTCAACTTGCTCAGGCAATTCTAGAGAATATTGGGTAGCTGTAGTAGCTATTATCTCTTTATACTGAGCACTGTGTCAGGCTTCTCTCCACCAAAGAGCCCCATAGCACCAGCTGCAGAGACCAAACATATTGCTTTTGTTAGCCGAGGGCATGTATGATTTTGGTGAAGGTTAGGGGAGTCGTGGAAAAGAATTATTAAAATTGGAAACCTGCAGTTCCAAAGACAACAAAACTACAGACAGACAACACAAGAAAAAACACAAAGGTGACAGGCTACTGAAATAACCTGGGGAGATAGGACCAGGTTGTCCCCTGTAGGGCTGCATAAATCACTGAAATTTCCAGGCCTTCGGCCAGGAGAGAACACCTGCTTCTGGGTATGGGGACGCAGACAGGGTTGACTGCACAAGTGAAGGTAAAGCTGGCCATCCTTGGCACCCCGGCTTTTCTCAGTGGGTCCTTTTGTTTCTTCCCTGAGTAGTGTTTCCCACATAGGACGGACTTAACACATATTAGCTTCCTTCCTAGGTTCCATTGGGTACAAAATAAGTCTTGTGGAAGACATGGTCTCTGTCCACTGGGACCCTGCAATTGAACAGGCGAAATAAGACATGCCCAAGAAAGAATTAGGAGATTTTATGCATATAATGTGAAATATTGCTATGGATAAATTATAACAAACCCAGAGAATTAAAGTTTTTAAATTTAAATGGGTATATTTTGATATTTAAATGTTGTGTGTGTGTGTGTGTCCATCCATTGTATTTAAAGAGATGCTCAGTGTCCTGAAAAGCCAGTGTTAAAAAAGTCTGACTGCAAGAGGTGAATTCGGATGGGGGAGGGGGGAGTACAAGGCCGAGGGCCCAGTGGGTTGATGGAGGAGCTGCTGTGTTTGCCTGTGAGTCACAGCTGAGTCAGGGATGTGTTGGATAAGGGGGCGTGGATGCAGGTGGCAGGAGGTATCCCCCAGGACTGCTTCTTGAGGTCCTGCGTAGACTCACCAGGAAGCCCGGGACGCTTGCGGTGGCCCCGGTGGTACATGTCAGCTGTCCCGCCCGGGCGTGCTCCCGGGGGAGCTCTGCGTCTCCTTATCCAGGGGCTCCATCCCGCAGCCGTGAGTGTTGCCACCGTCACCCGCACGGAGCAAGTCTGGCGGAGATAATGGGCCTCTCCTCTCCCTTCCCGCGACCGTCCCTCTGCACCTGGCACAGGACTGTGCAGAGTCGGGGTGGGAAGAGGCTGCCACTGGAGCCCGAGGCGCTGCGTGCTGAAAACAGCCACGTCGGTAAATAGTTCTAAATAGTCTGAAAGACTTCACGTAGGCAATCTGATTAGACGTCAGGCAGCCTTTTCGGGAGGCCGAAGTCACAGACACTGCTGTAATCCAGCCCCCCTTTCCTTTGTGGCTGGAGAAACGAACTGTCACTGCCATTAGTGAAATCACGAATCTGATTCAGCCTTTAGACTCCAAGCCGTTGCTGCTGGGTCAGTGTTTCCCCAAATTGCCTAACCGTACAAATTACTTGATTGCTGTTAAACATGTAGTGTTGGGTCCTGTCTTGGAGATTTATTGGGTGGGTCTGCAGCGAGGACTTGTTCTTTTAACGTACGTTTCAAAAGAGTCCTGTGATCAGATGCGTTTGGAAAATGCTGCACTAGATCGTAACTAAGGTGCACCCCAGTCTCGAGGCCTCCTTGGGCTTTGAAATTTTTGCTTAAACATCTTGGGGAGGTCCCTTTTACTCCCTTGGGGCTGGCAGTGGTGAAGCACCCAGCAATCTGGCTGCCACGGTGGTAACTGACTCGCCAGGGTCCAGGGTTAGGAGAACTGTCTGAGGCAGAGAGAAAGGAAAGCTAGGAGCACTCCCAAGAACCCGTTCTAGGTGTTTCTAATCCTGGAAAAGTGATCTGTTGTGACAATCCCAGATCTGACAAGAATTACAGCTAATTTTCTCATTCCCTTGATGTCACTCCGAGCAAAACTTAGATCGTGAATAGAAAGGAAAAAGACCATTGGGAAACGGCAAATCATTTTTTGAAGCAAATTGCCAGCCTGGCTGTGGTCAACACCCACTGCCACCTTAAGGCCCAAAGTGGGATGGATGGGCAAGAATAACAAAATCTACATTACCCTTCCAAGGTCAGATTTAGATGATGCTAGAATCTTGCAAGAGTTGAAACTGATTTATAGGATGTAGAGATCCAA
This sequence comes from Prionailurus bengalensis, assembly GCF_016509475.1. Lineage (NCBI taxonomy): Eukaryota > Metazoa > Chordata > Mammalia > Carnivora > Felidae > Prionailurus > Prionailurus bengalensis. The sequence goes on along the minus strand of NC_057360.1, from coordinate 9,553,145 downwards.
GTGCACCAAAATAGGGCCTCAGGTACTTAAAGTCCTAGAGAAAAAAAGTGCCTAGTTTTTTGTGGGTTTTTTTTTTTTTTTTTTCCTGCCAGGATCCTACCTCCTAGTCACCTGGGAAGCTGATCCACAGAGCTTGAAGTGAGGGGCTTTTGCCACCAGAGTGGAACAGAGATAATGCTGAGCTGCTTTAAGGGGCAGCCTGAGTTTTGGCATTGCCTGAGGGAGATAAGAAGGTTAATAGTAATGGTATTTGTGTTATTTTTGTGGCGTATTACTGTTTGCAGAGCACTTTCACATGCATTCTATCCTTTGATCCTTACAACACCCTCCTGCCTTGGAGGGAGGGAGGGTTGATGTCGTGACCTCACCTAACAGAATGTAAAGCCGAGGTTGAGAAAAACTAAGTGATTTGCCTATAGTCCAAAGGCTTTTAAAGTCATCGAGCCAGGCCCTCTGTCTTGGATTCTTCCCGGGCAATTCCTACAACACCTGCAGGACGGGGATCCGGCTGGTTTGCACCCGGTGCAGAGTCCTGGACCCCGTGCCCACCCACACGCCGCCGGCGGGGCAAGGCTGCGAAGCCGGCCACTGGGGCTGCCCCTCGCTGCCCCGCGTCGCCCCTCAAATGTGGCTCTGCATGGAGCCAGCCTCCCTCCACGATGGTTTCTTTTTCATCAGCCGTGCTGTTGGGGGGGTGGGGGATGGGGGGGGGGAGGACGTGACAAAAAAGGCACTTGAGATTTCAGAACCCTTCCTGAAGAGGAATTTCTGAGCCAAACTAGAAATTCATCTAGACTCGGAATTCTGGGGCTTGGGGGCAACCTGCTTAGGCGTGAAGTATCTGGCACCGTCACTGTATCTCGGGGATTTTAGGTGGCACTAAGGGACTAGAGGTAGGAGACGATGCAGCTGTTTAGTTAGAAGTTTTGTCAGGGTTCCTCGCTGGGGCTGGACACGCGCCCGTGTGGTCCGGCCCCTCTCTTCCGGGAAAGCGAAAAGAGGCACGGATAACTTCGCTCTTACGTTGGCTGTAAAGGCAAAGCCACTTTATTAACAAAGGCATTAGACACGACCCCGCGAGAGTTTTCCTTGTGGGACCGCGCAAGAGGAATCGAAGGAACGACAGGGCCGAGGGGTCCGAAATCTGTTTCATGGGAGTCACGTGCCCGGCTATTTTGTGCCTTGTCTGTGGCATCAAAACTAAACTGTTGTTGTATCGCTGTTGCCCGTGATTTTTTTCTCGGTGTCAAACATACAGAGTGAATTTGGTTGTAATGTTTTCATCTAAATAAAGTGTTTCACCCACGTTTGTTATCAAGAACTCGTAATTAATACCTATGTCTGATCGTGATCTGACGTTAAAAGACGTCAGCAGGAAAGAAAAGGTTACATAGGACTGCCTCGGGTTGTTGTAAGGACCGTATCAGAGGGGTTAAGGACTGTTAACAGAAGGCCGCGGGACCGCAGGGGAGTCAAGTGCCAGCAGCAAAAGGATGTTGTCACAGACTTTCGTAAGCTATGGGCTCCAAAGCTTCTGTTGTCACTCTCCCCGCTCCCCACAGGCCTACATTCAGGAGGAGATCAGGGGTAGGAAAGACGGCAGGACAATGTGATGGTACCTGGCTCCTTTTCAAAGAGGGCACGAAATGGCACTTGGTGAAGGGAGGGGGGAAAAAAGCTATTTGTGGGCGAATGTTTTAAGTTCTAAAGAGATCTGAAAAATTCCAGAGATCTGAAACATTTTTTTTTTATTAAAAAACAAAATTTTTTTTTAATGTTTATTTTTGAGAGGGACAGAGCACAAGAGTGGGAGGTTGCAGAGAGAGGGAGACACAGACTCCGAAGCAGGCTCCAGGCTCCGAGCCGTCAGCACAGAGCCTGATGCGGGGCTCGAACTCACGAACCGGGAGACCATGAGCCGAGCCGAAGTCAGATGCTCAACCAACTGAGCCACCCAGGGGCCCCTAGATCTGAAAAATAATTAAGAGAAGGCCACTGAAAACCCTTGTGGGCGGAAGAAGGGATCAGTACCTCAGGGGTGTAGTAATCCTCTCCTTGGCTAGGCCTTCTCAAGGGAGTCTCAGATTCTAGGGTCCTGGTTGAATGGAAAACCTGTCATTTCTTGAAGCATCTGGACTCAATCCTCTCAGTAGCCAACTTAAAAACGTTCCCATGTCGGGGCGCCTGGGTGGCTCAGTCCATTGAGCATCCAACTTCGGCTCAGGTCATGATCTCACGGTTCGTGGGTTCAAACCCCACATTGGGCTCTGTGCTGACATGTCAGAGCCTGGAGCCTGCTTTGGATTCTGTGTCCCCCTCTCCCTCTGCCCCTCCCCCACTCATGTTCTGTCTCTCTCTGTCTCTCAAAAGTGAATACAGATTAAAAAAAAAAAAAAAGTTCCCAGGTAGATTTAACTTAAAGATAGACCCCAAAACAATTTAACTCTGATTATCTCCTCTGGACTTACTGCTGTTTTGTCCATTGTTTTATTTATCTTGATTGGCCAGCTTTATAAAATATTGCGTTTAGAAAAATAAAATATTGGTTTATAAAATGTTTATTTAGAATCATCCACATTTTTTCTACACCTTTTCTTTCTGCATTTCAGACCTTCTTTAGAAATCTTTTTGCTTCTTTCTTTTTTAAAATTAATTTATTTTGAGAGAGAGAGAGAGAGAGAGAGAGGGAGAGAAAGACAATCCCAGACAGGCTCCGTGCTGTCAGTGTGGGGCCCATCATGCAGGGCTCTATCTCAGGAACCTGGAGATCACGACCTGAGCTGAATCAGTTACTTAACAGACTGAGCCACTCAGGCGCCCCTCCCTTCTTTCTAAAGGAAGTTTTCTCTAGTGATGGTCTATTGGTAGGATATTCTATCAGTTTTTGTTTAAGTCTTTACCTCACGTTCTTAGGAGATAATTTCACTGAGTATACAATTTTATTTATTTTCTTAATATGAAATTTATTGTCAAATTGGTTTCCATACAACACCCAGTGCTCATCCCAACAGGTGCCCTCCTCAATGCCCATCAGCCACCCTCTCCTCCCTCCCACCCCCCATCAACCCTCAGTTTGTTCTCAGTTTTTAAGAGTCTCTTATGGTTTGCCTCCTTCCCTCTCTGTAACTTTCTTTTCCCCCTTCCTCTTCCCTTCCCCCATGGTCTTCTGTTAAGTTTCTCAGGATCCACCTAAGAGTGAAAACATATGGTATGTGTCCTTCTCTGTATGACTTATTTCACTTAGCATAACACTCTCCAGTTCCATCCACGTTGCTACAAAAGGCCATATTTCATTCTTTCTCATTGCCAAGTAGTATTCCATTGTGTATATAAACCACAATTTCTTTATTCATTCATCAGTTGATGGACATTTAGGCTCTCTGACAGCTGCAGCAATTTCTTACTTGACACATCTCCAAAGGCAAGGGAATTAAAAGCAAAAATGAACTATTGGACCTCATGAAGATAAAAAGCTTCTGCACTGCAAAGGAAACAATCAACAAAACTAAAAGGCAACCAACGGAATGGGAAAGATTTTTGCAAATGACGTATCGGACAAAGGGCTAGTATCCAAAATCTATAAAGAGCTCACCAAACTCCACACCCGAAAAACAATCCAGTGAAGAAATGGGCAGAAAACATGAGCAGACGCTTCTCTAAAGAAGACATCCAGGGGCGCCTGGGTGGCGCAGTCGGTTATGCGGCCGACTTCAGCCAGGTCACGATCTCGCGGTCCGTGAGTTTGAGCCCCGCGTCGGGCTCTGAGCTGATGGCTGGGAGCCTGGAGCCTGTTTCCGATTCTGTGTCTCCCTCTCTCTCTGCCCCTCCCCCGTTCATGCTCTGTCTCTCTCTGTCCCAAAAATAAATAAACGTTGAAAAAAAGAAGACATCCAGATGGCCAACAGGCACATGAAAAGATGCTCAACATCACTCCTCATCAGGGAAATACAAATCAAAACCACACTCAGATATCACCTCACGCCAGTCAGAGTGGCCAAAATGAACAAATCAGGAGACTATAGATGCTGGAGAGGATGTGGAGAAATGGGAACCCTCTTGCACTGTTGGCGGGAATGCAAACTGGTGCAGCCACTCTGGAAAATAGTGTGGAGGTTCCTCAAAAATTAAAAATAGATCTACCCTATGACCCAGCAATAGCACTGCTAGGAATTTACCCAAGGGATACAGGAGTGCTGATGCATAGGGACACTTGTACCCCAGTGTTCTTTTCCTTTTTTCTTTTTTTTATTAATTTTTTTAACGTTTATTTATTTTTGAGAGAGGGAGAGAGACAGAACGTGAGTGGGGGAGGGACAGAGAAAGAGGGAGACACAGAATTGGAAGTAGGTTCCAGGCTCTAAGCGCTCAGCTCAGAGCCCGACGCGGGGCTCGAACTCACAGACTGTGAGATCATGACCTGAGCCGAAGTCAGACACTTAACCGATGGAGCCACTCAGGCGCCCCTGTACCCCAGTGTTTATAGCAGCACTTTCAACAATAGCCAAATTATGGAAAGAGCCTAAATGTCCATCACTAATGAATGGATACAATTTTTTTTAATTAATTAATTAATTTTTTTTTTCAACGTTTATTTATTTTTGGGACAGAGAGAGACAGAGCATGAACGGGGGAGGGGCAGAGAGAGAGGGAGACACAGAATCGGAAACAGGCTCCAGGCTCTGAGCCATCAGCCCAGAGCCCGACGCGGGGCTCGAACTCACGGACCGCGAGATCGTGACCTGGCTGAAGTCGGACGCTCAACCGACTGCGCCACCCAGGCGCCCCAAATGGATACAATTTTAGATTAATAGTTATTTTCCCTCAGCACGCTGAAGATATTATTCTGTTCCCTTCTGGCTTTTATTGTTGCTTATAAGTCAGTTACTAATCTAATTATCCTTCCTTTGTAAGTAATCTGTCTTGTCTCCCTGGCTGTTTTTAAGATTTTCTTTTTGTCTCTAACGTTCTTTGGTTTAATTAACATGGTGTTGGGGTGCCTGGCTGGCTCAGTCAGTTAAGCGTCAGACTCTTGATTTCAGCTCAGGTCATGATCCCATAGGTCGTGGGATCGAGCCCTGCCTTGGGCTTCAGGCTGACAGTGCAGACCCTGCTTGGGGTTCTCTCTCTGCCCCTCTTCAACTCTCTTTCCCAAAATAAATAAATAAACATTAAAAAAAACACCCAAAACATGGTGTGGATTTCTTTTTTACTTATTCAGGTTGGGATTTGTTGTGCTTCCTGAATCTGTGGATTGGATTTTCCATTAATGATGGAATGTCAAATATGTCATGTCATATTTGTCAAATATGTCTTCTCTTTAAACCCTCTTTTGAGAATTCCAATTCAATGTCTGTTAGACCTTTTCATTCCATCCTCCATATTGCTTAATCTATCTTTTGTATTTTTCATCTCTTTGTCTATCTGTGCTGTGTTTTATGTAATTTCTTCAGATTGATTTTATATAGTCCACTACTTTTCAGTTGGCTCTGATCTTCTCTGTTTTAATTTTAATTAATACCTCTTTCTTTTTTTTAAGTTTATTTATTTTGAGAGACAGAGAGAGAGAGAGAGAGAGAGAGAGAGAGAACAGGTGGGGGAGGGCCAGCGAGAGAGGGAGAGAGAGAATCCCAAGCAGGCTCTGCACTATCAACATGGAGCCCGACACGGGCTTGATCCCACAAACTGTGAGATCATGACCTGAGCTGAAATCAAGAGTCAGAGGCTTAACCAACTGAGCCACCCAGGTGCCCCTAAATTTTGCATTTCTAAAAGCTTAGTTCTTTTTCAAATTTGCATAGCCATCGTTGGCACTGTCTTGCTCCTTATTCTTGTAGACAATTCTTAGATCTAATTTTATACCTTATACCCAGTAATTCTATCTTCAGTCTTTATAGGTCTCATTTTGAAGTTTGTTACTTCTGCTAACGCTCACTTATGAGTGTCATCATGTTTGGTAGAATGCCATAATGCATCGGTGGCAGTCGAGAAAGACCTTTCTTGCTCCTTGCCTGCCCTCCCTCTCTCCATAATGACTCTACATACACACAGTAACTGTGAAGGGTCCAAGAGAAATGGGTAATTGAGTGAAGAGGGAATGAAGTGCTAAGTGGGATAAATCTCGAAGGTACATGCATTTCTCTTTAATGCAAGCTTCTAGACTAAAATGAGCCTAAGATAAAAGAGAACAAGAAGCTTTAACTTTACATATTGTTAATAGTTCGATCACTCTAAGAGAATTTCTATTTCAGTTATAGAAATAAGTCTATTTGGGGGTTAAAAGTGAACAAAAGGCCATTTATTAGTCAAGAGCGACCAAAGGAAAGTATGGATCTAGATTTTATTCAAGAAGCAAGGAAGGATTAGCTCCATATGATGGATTATAATTAAGCAGTTGTGGGGAAAAATACGTTATCTTTTGTTTGCACCCTATCGATTCCCATTTGTTTAATGGAAAAGTCATATTTTTATAGACATTTAAGAAATCAAGAACTAGGTTGAGCTAGTTTTCAGAACTAGGTTCTGAAAAATCTTGACAGATACACCCTAAATCACACCATTAAGGTGAAAGATTTTCTGCTGAATTTGGTTTTAAGCAGTTCCTGAATGCTTATCAGGTGGTCTGAGGTGACTCACCAAGTATGGCAGGAGGTGTAGACGTCGCTTGCAAGCCTGCTTAAGAGAAGGGCAGTGAGTTAGCCTGACACGCCACCTAGCGGCTCACATCCATGGGAATACCTCTGGTCCAACCTCCCAGGATTCCAGGTATTGGTATTCTTTTTTTTTTAATGTTTAGTTTTGACAGAGACAGAGACAGAATGCGAGTGGGTTAGGTGCAGAGAGAGAGGGGGAGACAGAATCCGAAGCGGGGTCCAGGCTCTAAGCTGTCAGCACAGAGCCCGACACAGGGCTCGAATTCCCGAACCGTAAGATCATGACCTGAGCCGAAGTGGGGCGCTCAACCCACCGAGCCACCCAGGCGCCCCTACGAGGTGTATTCTTAAAAAGTCATGTATGAATTCACTTTTGGAAAATAAAATTAAAGTTAATTAGGAGTTTGTTTGTTTTAGAAGCGATGAGTTTTTCTGTATGTTTTTCAAGTGTAGACCTTGCCATGTTGTATTTTCAGGGCAGACTTTTGTGGATACCATGTGGGGAAAATCTCATGTCACTTCCTTGGGACAAGTGGGAATGAAGCACGTGCCTCCCTTGATTTAAGGCTATGTTAAAGTGTGCTTTTTAAAACCGTTGAGTTAGAAGTCTTTTCTGAAGTCAGGTCAGACTCTGATGCTGCAGAATTATGGTGAAGCCAGTTTTTCATTAACAAGCAAAAATTATGTCACTTAAATGTGCAACCAAAGGATCTAAATACTCCATTCCCTGGCCTTTGGCTATAAAATGATGAATCAGGGGCGCCTGGGTGGCGCAGTCGGTTAAGCGTCCGACTTCAGCCAGGTCACGATCTCGCGGTCCGTGAGTTCGAGCCCCGCATTGGGCTCTGGGCTGATGGCTCGGAGCCTGGAGCCTGTTTCCGATTCTGTGTCTCCCTCTCTCTCTGCCCCTCGCCCATTCATGCTCTGTCTCTCTCTGTCCCAAAAATAAATAAACGTTGAAAAAAATAAAATGATGAATCAGTCCCTCTCTTTCTCCAAAAAACAAGCAGAGAAGATGCTATGGCCTTTTATATCAAAACACTTTTTAATTACAATCCTTGCTCTCAGAAGATGTTTTCCTATATTTCGTTTACATATCTTGTGCAACAGCCTGGCACCAATGTATTCTTCCCGGCTTATTTTGGTTGTTCCTGATACGTTCAGGGTCCAACAGAGCAAAGCCAAAAAGATACAAATGCCAACCGCTGTTTAGCCCTGTGCTTGTAAAAGATCCTTGTTCAACTGAATGGAATTCATTTGTAATAGACATGCTAGCATCCCTCCTCCCCCATAGCCTCTTGGTGTTGCTGCTGTGGTCTTGGAAATTGGCTTTTCTCATTCCTTCATGACAGGGAGACGTGAAGTCCCAGCTGAAGTTTTTCTTTTGGCAGAGATATTAGTCAAAAATCTTTTGGTCGCAAATGACAAAAAGCCAACTCAAACTAGCTATATATATATATATATATATATATATATATATATATATATATATATGGAGGGCGGGGAGGGAGTTTATTAGAAAGATCCCGGGGGTAGCTTAGAGGAACTGAGGGAAAATCTGGGTCTTAATGTAGTCAGATTCTCCTGTATCCATCGCTCACATCTACTGGTCTTTTTTTATGTTTATTTATTTATTTTGAGAGAGAGAAAGAGAAAGAGAGAGAGGAAGAGGCAGAGAGAGAAAGAATCCCAAGCAGACTCCACGCCCAGTCAGCATGGAGCCCGATGTGGGGCTCGATCTCACGATTGAGAGATCATAACCTGAGCTGATATCAAGAGTCAGATGCTTAACTGACTGAGCGAGCCACCCGGGCGCCCCTCTACTGGTCTTTTTACACCTATATTTTTTCCCAGTGAGGACAGGCATTCTCTACAAGGCAGGAATCAAGCCACTAGCAGTCCAAGAGTCACAGCGTTCCAGCTTACGTGACAAGACAGGTGAAGGGCCTTACTCACGAGGACAATGAAGAAAGGCTGTGATTGGCCCCTAGTGAGTCATGTGCCCATCTTTGACCCAATCGTTGTGGCCAGAAAGATGGCAAGTCCACTTACGACCAGGAAGATGAGATTCTGTCAAGTGCTGGAGGCTGGGATGAGAACATTTCTCCACAGGAGAGAGGAAGGTATGAGTGGGAATGGGAAATGGGATGCCGGGCAGACCAAAGACAATAGCAACAACAGGTATGCACTACTACATCCAAAAAGATTCTTCACCTAGAGTCGTAGAGGCCCGAACAGCCCTCAGACATAACATGCCTACCCGGGGCATTGGGGAGGCTGTTTTCACTGCAATTCATTAAAAGATCCCACCGGCCCCTTCCACATACCAGCACGTCTCCTTGGTTACACTCAGCTCATTCCGAATTCAGAAATCCAACTCTGTGTCACCGTGTTAAGACTTTTCCTCTCTTTCTAGGGTTATTCTCCTTTCTTCTATCCTATCTCCAGCCCTGTCCCCTGATAATTCACCCTTACTTGTTGCCAGAGGTTCTAGACCATTTCAAGACAAACACTTGACGTTGGGCACGGGCTTCCCTTTTCCTCTCATAGTTCCGTAGAACTGGAGACTTTTTTGCTTCCCTGTCCACATTTTCATTCTTTTCTGTACAAGCAGGAAAGGGAGACTAACTAGATTCCCGAGAGTCTGAAGTTTCGCCATGCCATATTTCACAGCGTAAAGCCCCTTCTCCTTGCTGGTCCCACGTCCCCTTTCATTTCTTGTTCTCAGGGATGGCTGGAATCTCTGTGTTTCCTTCTCTCACCGGAGGGCACCCTTGGGTAGAGTCATCTCTAGGCACCTTGGTTTCAGACCAAGGCGGCATTCTCTAATACGGGTCCCCTGCATTTGGGGACTTATCTGTCCCTTGAAACCCTCATTTGACTTGTAATCTTTATATATATGTATGTGTACGTGGCATTGGTCATGAAACAATAGAACTGTGCCACCTCAAACCCCTAAGCCTTGACGGGACATTTTGTGACCAGAAAATTTTGGCACTTGGTACGGAAAGTTTCTTGATGGGTATTTATATGTAATTTTTACATTAAATTATGTCACCTTTAAAATATGTATTTTCAAAAAATTCATTAATTATTTCCAAGCAACCGATATCTCACACCCATCGGACTATAAATTACACATGACATTACACTTCCTTTCTAGTCCAGCATTTGGCTCAGGAATTCAAAGTATTGAACACATTTTAACAAATTTAGAGCAGCAGATTTTTCTGATGTTAGAATATTATTTTTATTCGAGTATAATCAGCATACGGTGTTATATTGGTTTCAGGTGTACAATATAATGATTTAACAATTTTATACATCTCTCAGTGCTCATCATGATAAGTATACTCTTAACCTCCTTCACCTGTTTCGCCCACCCCCCAATGACCTCCACCCTGGCAACCACCAATTTGTTGTCTGTATTTAAGAGTGTGTCTTTTGTCCGTTCTTTTCCTTGTTGGTTTTGTGCCTTGAATTTCACATATGAGTGAAATATGGCATTTGTCTTTCTCTGACTGACTTATTTCACTTAGCATGATACCCTCTAGGTCCATCCATGTTGTGGCAAATGGCGAGATTCGTTCTTTTTTATGGCTGAGTAATATTCCATAGAACATATATAACCACATCGTCTTTATCCATTCATCAATCAATGGACACTTGAGTTCCTCCCATATCTTGGCTATTGTAAATAGTGTTTCAACAAACACAGGCATGTATATGTCCTTTTTGAATTAGTGTTTCGTTTCTTTGTTTTCTTTTGTTTTCTTAAATACCCAGGAGAATTACGGGATCATCTGGTAATGCCATTTTTCATTTTTTGAGGAACCTCTATACTGTTTCCACAGTGGCTGCACCAGTTTGCATTCCCCCCAGCAGCGTGAAAGCGTTCTTTTTCCTCGCACCCTGTTGTTATTTCTTGTGTTTTTGATACCAGCCATTCTGACGGGTGTGAGGCGATATCTCATTTTGGTTTTAATTTGAATTTACCTGATCATTAGTGACGTGGGGCATCTCTTCATGTGTCTAGAGCAGCCGATTCTTGAGGGGGAAAGATCTGTTTATTAAGAGTTCTTCTCTCAAGAGAAGCGAGCACCATGTCCAAGGTGCTCCTCACGATAAGACCTTGGGGAGTGCTCACTTTCCCATGGAGACTCTTCGGGGTGGCTCAGTCGATTAAGTGTCTGGCTTTTGATTTTGGCTCGCATCACGATTTCATCGTTTGGGGGATCGAGCCCCACACAGGGCTCTGCGCTGACGGCGTGGAGCCCGCTTGGGATTCTCTCTCTCCCTCTCTCTCTGCCCCTCCCCCTGCTAGTGCTGCCTCTCTCAGAATGAATAAATAAATAAAGTTCTCCAGGCACTTGAGGGCTGTCGCGTCCACTTTCAGTGCTTCAGAGGGAAACATCTTCAAGATTTGGCAAACAGCTCTGCCTCACAGCAAACATATCTCTCATTCCAAGAAATTTATCGACACATTTTTATCTCTCAAGAAAATTCAAAACTAAATAAAATATTTTAAATTCTTGACTTTAGGAAACCAGCTTTTTTTTTTTTTTTATAAAGCTGCCAAATGCTCCTCACAGTTTGAGAAAGAAGAAAAAAAATTACCTCAAGACTCTCACTGTAAGAATTGAGGCATAAAAGGGAGCTCTCTGATTCTGCCTTGCAGTTGAAGGTGCCTGCCATGAGGCAGTGTTGGCCCACACAAAGGGGGGCCCCGGGCCGTGTGCCACGAACCGATGGGCTCCTGGGCCCCTGGATCCAGCCCGTCTCCCCCAAACAAACAAAACAAGCAGCGCACAGTTCACCCAGGGCAAAGCCTGAACATTCACATAACAAGCCACATAACACCTTGATGATCACCCCCAGTTAGGAAATTCCACATGTGCAAATATGTCCTGAGCAGAAAACTCAAATGACAAATAGTTAAAGACCAAAGTAATGACTTCGTCGCTCCCTTCTTAAAACTTTTCTGGCTCTCCACAGTCTTTGGGACACAAAATCAGGTCCCCGAGGACACACGAGAGGTTCTCTGTGCTCTGACCCTTCCCGCCATTGCAGCTTCGTTGCCAGTTTCTTCCTTCTGCTTCTTTTCTAGGTCTTTGCTATGCTCTCAGGTGTAGACCCATTTGTGGCAACCGGATGGGCGTATTGTTTTGCACCTCTGCCCTTATTGCAGGATGCCCTCTTCTGTCTTTGTGCCTTTTCTTAGGCACGCTTTAGGGTTCATGTTGGGTGTCACATCCTCCAGGAAGCCCTGGTCTCATCAGGCTGAGCTAAGAGCCCCAGGTTCGTGCTCCCCAGCACTGTTCGTCCTGTTGCCGCATTCAACCCGTTATTTCAGACTGGTCTCTTTTCGTGTCTGTCCACCCACGGCAATGCAAGTTCTTTGAAAGTATTTCTTTTCTTTTCTTTTTTCTTTTCTTTTCTTTTCTTTTCTTTTCTTTTCTTTTCTTTTCTTTCTTTTCTTTTCTTTTCTTTCTTCCTTCCCTTCCCTTCCTCCCTCCTCTTTCTTCTTTCTTCCTTCCTTCCTTCCTTCCTTCCTTCCTTCCCTTCCCTTTCCTTCCTCCCTCCTCTTTCTTCTTTCTTTCTTTCTTTCTTTCTTTCTTTCTTTCTTTCTTTCTTTCTTTCTTTCTTTCCTTTAAATCACTATGGTGCATGGCACAGCATTGGTTCTTCAGTGTTAACTTCGCTAACCCAAAGCAGGATCATGTATGACAGGCTGAAAGCTCTGACCTCGGGAGGGCTGGCCATGTGGTTGAATGTGCCCAAACACTTTTACATCCAGGTCACATCTCAGCCAATACAAACGATCTCCGTCACGTGAGGCCTTTCCCCTTGGGGAAATGTTAATGTTAATGTTTAACGTTTTTGTTTTTTGTTTTGTTTTGCTCACACCCAGCAGGAAAGAAAGAGAAGTCATTCCTTTCAGCATGTAATGCAAGTCCTTTCTGCTAGCCTGAATTTGTTGTCTCAGGTCCGCCGTGTTCTGATTAGCTTAGATGAATAAGTGCTAGAATTGGAGTCACTGTCCTCTGAGTCTGGAATGCTTCACGGAGGGTAGTAGATGACATAGGTGGGGAGGAGTGGCAGACTGGGGGATCGAGTTCTCTTGGGAATGACAAGAGGAAGGATTGATTAAGGGTGTACGTTCTTGCATTTCAGCTCTTTGTTCCTTTCTTCCAATTAGAGAAGTGGGGGAAAGATTTGTGCAAGCCTTAGCAGACAGAGGGGGAGAGATTTTTGCCTCCATCAGAAGAAAGAAAACTAGAGCTGAAGTCTGTCTGGCACCAACAGGAAAGGTTCTTTCTAATATCAAAGGGACCCACAGGGCAAAACTGCGGCACGAATGATGGCATGTGAATACCAGTGACTTTGTTTTGGTGACGCAAATGCGCTGTCTGAGACTGATGGGTCCATGTAGCCCTGTAGGGGATCTGGGCAGGAGGCTCAAAATAAAGCCCTTTCTCGTCCTGGTTTCCGGGTCTTAGAAACCCAGTCTTTTGGTTTGGAGGATGATCACAAAGGATTCTAAAACTGTCTCTCTTTTTTTAAGTCAGGCCTGTGACATTTTTGGAAACCAGGTCTTGAATACAAAAAATAAAGTGGGATTGTGCCATAGAGGTCAAAAGGAGCCTCCGTCCAGAATGAGGGGAGTGTGAAGAGAGGACTGATAAGAATAATACAGTATTATAAACCATACTTGATCTCCAGGGAGGCCCAACCTGGGTGAGTTGCTTTCTTGGTTACCATTCTATGAATAGGAAATTTGTTTCTCAGGATCCACATAAGAGTGAAAACATATGGTATCTGTCTTTTTCTGTACGACTTATTTCACTTAGCATCACACTCTCCAGTTCCATCCACGTTGCTACAAAAGGCCATATTTCATTCTTTCTCATTGCCACGTAGTACTCCATTGTGTATATAAACCACAATTGCTTTATTCATTCGTCAGTTGATGGACATTTAGGCTCTTTCCATAATTTGGCTATTGTTGAGAGTGCTGCTATAAACATTGGGGCACAAGTGCCCCTATGCATCGCACTCCCGTATCCTTTGGGTAAATTCCTAGCAGTGCTATTGCTGGGTCATAGGGTAGGTCTATTTTTAATTTTTTGAGGAACCTCCACACTGTTTTCCAGCGTGGCTGCACCAGTTTGCATTCAGATCCTGAGAAACTTAACAGAAGACCATGGGGGAGGGGAAGGGGAAAAAAAAGTTAGAGAGGGAGGGAGGCAAACCATAAGAGACTCTTAAAACCTGAGAATAAACTAAGGGTTGATGGGGGCTGGGAGGAAGGGAAGAGGGGGCGATGGGCACTGAGGAGGGCACCTGTTGGGATGAGCACTGGGTGTTGTATGGAAACCAATTTGACAATAAATTTCATATTAAAAAAAATTTGTCTGAAAGCTGTTCAGAGTTTACCATGGAAAGGTGCTGTTAGGAGTCAACCTTTGTGATAACCCTGAAGCACCAATGATTGTAATATTGATGTGGGTTGGGGTCATCTCTTTTCCCCCAAGAAGAGAACAGGGTTTATTCCCTATCATAGGTGTTGCTACCAAGAACCTAACAAACCCAGGGGGCATGAAGCATTTGGGCAATACACAATTAGCTTGCATCAGACACACAGAGTCTGAACCCACTTTAGTCCCAGACTGCACCCCAAGCCATCAGCTTCAATGCTAAGGATGGAAGGGTAGCCAAAGAAACCAGGCAAATCTATGAAGCTATCAGTGCTTCATTTCTGATTTTGACTCTTCTTTGGAGTGCCCCATCTATCATTTTATATTTCTTCAGGAGGATTTGGGGGTGTTGAATTTTAAAAATCAGAGTTAACCGTTACTACGAAGATTGAACAAAGAAGGTAGGAAAATAGAAAACAAGCAGTCTTGGGGCGCCTGGGTGGCGCAGTCGGTTAAGCGTCCGACTTCAGCCAGGTCACGATCTCGCGGTCCGTGAGTTCGAGCCCCGCGTCGGGCTCTGGGCTGATGGCTCGGAGCCTGGAGCCTGTTTCCGATTCTGTGTCTCCCTCTCTCTCTGCCCCTCCCCCGTTCATGCTCTGTCTCTCTCTGTCCCAAAAATAAAAAAAAAAAAAAAAGAAAACAAGCAGTCTTTAGATTTAACCTTAGAAATTAAGTGGGAGTTTTAACATGGCGTAACAGTAACTTAGCATGGCCCATGACCCTCCTGAAACCAAAGGCCTGTCTTTTCCCTTATTCTTCCTGGCTGTGTTGATGACCTCACCAGTCCCAGTTAGTTACCCTGAGCCCACAGTCAGACTTCTTTGGTTCAAATCCCAGCGCTGCCATTTTATAGCTCTGTTGATTTAGACAACATGTAGGGCCTTTCTGAACCTTGGTTCCCCCATTTTTGAACGAGAGTAAGAACATTACTTCACAGAGTAGCACCGGCCGTGACAGGTTGTAAGAATAAAATAAATGTTAGAGAATGTTACGATTGACCAACCAATTACTGAGTCCTGTTGATTTTACCTTTGAAACATCTCATGCATTTAGCCTCCATGGACATCTTAAAGTAGGTGCATGGAGATGAAAGGCTCTATTTGTGTCAGGCACGCTGCTTGTTGTGAGAGGAGAAATCAGAGGGAACTATACTCATCAGCGGGCAAGGGGCAGACATGGACAGCTCAGACTTTTTGAAGGGGGTCCTTGTGAGGCAGCAGTGGGGTGGAAGGTATGAAAGGACAGCAATAGGAGTGCCTGAGTGGCTCAGTCGGTTAAGCGTCTGACTTCAGCTCAGGTCACGATCTCACGGTCTGTGAGTTCAAGCCCCACCTTGGGCTCTGTGCATACAGCTCAGCCTGGAGCCTGCTTCAAATTCTGTGTCTCCCTCCTCTCTCTGCCCCCTCTCCTGCTCACACTCTGTCTCTCTCTCTCTCAGAAATAAATAAACATTAAAAGAATTTAAAGAATGGACAGCAACAGAGAGAAGAGAAGCTGAGACTGGCAGGTGTGTGGAATTTGTTGCAAGAGATGCCTAAAAGAAAATGTTTAAGATTTTTTCGTTGTGATGCTCATATAAACATCTGTATTGTGACTTCAAGAAAACCCGGAGTGAAGATCTACATTATTTTTAAAGTCATTTGGAGTGATATTTGGGTTTCTTTTAAACATGGCACCGTCCAAGATGGTCTTTAATTGATCTACTTTTACTTGGGGCACCTGCAGTGCCCAGAATGGAACACAGCACCATGGGGGTGTTCTCCATAGTGACAGGACATAGCACAGGACAGTGGAGGACCATCGTCTTTCCTGAGCCAGAGACCAGATTTCTTCCGGCACAGTGTAAGACCACACAGACGCCTGTGACAGTCACATCACAGTACTGACATACTGTCAACTAAAATCCTGCAAGCTTTTGCACATATGCTGCTACTTTTCGTTCTCCGTAATTCATTGATCACGTGGAAGCTTCAAGAAATCTACTCCAGTCTCAGTGGCCTCCTGTCAGTTTCTTGAACTACCCTATTCTTCGCTCCTCCTCAATTTTAATACCTTAGCTTAAAGGTCCCTTCCTTGGAGAAGCCTTCCTGGTCAACCTCTCCGGTGCCTCTCTCCATCGCTCTATTTTCTTACACGGTGCGTGATGCTAGCTCGAGTATTTACTTGTTACTTCTTTATTGCCTCTCTTTTCCAGTGGCATAAAATGTGAGCTTACATGGAATGTAAGTTCCAAGAGGGCAGCAGGAATCTTATTATTTCCTTTGTAACTGTATTGCAACACCTTGCTGAGAATTGTGTCCTGGTCCAATACTTGCTTAATTAGTTAATTCATGTAAAAACAGCAAGCCATAAAGATTAAAAGATTTTAAAAGACTACTTTACAAAAGTAAATACTTGAGAGTGTTTTCTTTATTTGTCCTATTTTGCCTAGGGATAGAACTCTCAAGTAAAAGACTCTTAGAGTCACAAAATGTTGGTGCTATAGTTCAAGAGATCTCATAGATGAAAACCCTGAGGCTTAGGGGTCCTGTCCGGAGCCACACAGCTTGCTGGGGTCTGTAGTGTATTGAATGGTAGCTCCCCCCAAAATATGTCTATGTTCTAACCATAAGAATCTGTGGATGTAACCTGATTTGGGGGGAAAAAATCTTTGAAGGTGTAATGGAGTTAAGGATCTCAAGATGAGATCATCCAGGACTATCTGGGTAGGCCCTGAATTCAATGACAAATGTCCTTATAAGAGACAGAAGAGAAAAGACAGAGATAGAGAAAGCCACCTGAAGACAGAGACAGAGATTGGAGTTACGTAGCCTAAAGCCAAGGAACACCAAGAGCCACCAGAAATGGAAGAGTCAAGGAAACGTTCTTTTCTAGAACCTTCAGAATGAGCATGCCTTGCAGACAGATTGGTTTCTAACTTCGGTCCTCCAGAACTGTAAGAAAACACATTTCTGTTGTTTAAAACCCTCAAATTTGTGGTGATGGTGATGTATTAATGCAGCCACAGGAAATTAATACAGGGGCACAGCAAGGACCTACAACCCATATATCTTAATCAGTGGAGTTTCCATGAGCTCCTGGTTCCCAGAGTGACTGAATAATTATAATATAATCAAGTTCCAAGAGACAAACCAAACCATTAGCCCTCGAGTCCGAAGGCATCTAACTCAAAAGAAGGTACACATCTGAATCCCAAGCAAAACCTTTAAGAGCTGAAACCCAAGGAAAGAAAATCTGAATTCTGAATTCTGAAATCTGAATTCTTAAGTCAGCAAAAGAGAGGATACATTGTGCTCTAAAACAGTCCTGACATTCAGGTAGTGATAAGTGAGTCTTGTCGCTCATGTGACCAACTTCTTCCCCCAACTCCATCCCAAGAAATGGAGAAACTGAGTTCACTTTGCTCAGGGCCACCTTGAATACACAGCCCATCTGTACAATTGTGCTGAGCAAAGAAAGTTCCTTCTTTCAAGATTCTTCTCCACATTTAAGGTGGGAGAATGTGTTTAAGCAAGAGGTAGCTCTTTTCTCCACCAGCTCATTAAAAATGATCACCACCACATCAAGAGTCTTTACCAAGCAGTCAGTGTTTACAGTGGGACTGAAATTTAATTTCCCTTGCATAGTAATAGCATTTCACAAAACTCCACATGAAATTCTCTGAGCAGTGCTTCTCAAATTTTATGTGCAAATTTTATGTGCTTCTCAAATTCTAAATCGCTGGTGATCTTGTTAAAAATTCAGATTCTGGGGGCACCTGGCTAGCTCAGTCAGTGGAACCTGTGATTCTTGATCTTAGGGTTATGAGTTTGAGCTCCATTCGGGGTATGGAGATTATTTAAAAATAAAATCTTAAAAAAAAATACAGATTCCGATTTAGTAGGTCTTGGTAGGGCCTGAGATTCTGAATTTTTTAAAAGTTTACTTTATTTTGAGAGAGAGAGAGAGACAGAGACAGAGAGAGAGAATGAGTGGAGGAGGGACAGAGAGAGGGAGAGAGAGAATCCCAAGCAGGCTCCTCACTGTCAGTGCAGAGAGGGATGTGGGCCTTGAACCCATGAACCATGAGATCATGACCTGAGCCAAACTCAAGAGTTTGATGTTTAACTGACTGAGCCACCCAGGCGCCCCTGAGATTCTGCATTTCTAACAAAGCTCCAGGTGATGTGGATGCTGCCAGGTTTTGAACAGTCCAAAGCAGCAAGAGAATAGAGCCGATTCTCACATCATCCTTTGACCTTGATGGCGATCTTTGGAACTCCTATAGATCTATTTGCATTATGTTTTCATAGAGCTTATCCCAAAATAACTTTCTTTTTCCCTAGACCACTTGTCCATATTCACAGTAGTGCTAGAGCAGTGGAAAGGGGGTTGGGTAGGGAGAAGCTTGTATAGATAGATGATAGATTAGATAGATAGATAGATAGATAGGATATGAAGAAATGCTAAACAAACAAACAAAAGAAATAAACATTTGGTGTCAATTAAAAAACCAAAAATTAAGAAACATTTAATTTTCTGACATCCAGTTTCTTCCATGGGCAATTCTTGAGAAGTCAGCAAAACGGTTTCATCTTGAATATACTAACCCCTGTCAGCTTATAAAATGGATTTATATTAGATAGCCTCCTCAAATAAAATTTATACATAATCAAACGATCAAAAGAATTTGGTGAGCATATAAGTGTTTGAATTCCCTCAGACCGTGAACTCCTTGGAGGTCGCGACCGTGTCTTTTCATCTTTATGTCTTTAACAGTAAGCACACACTAGGTGCTCAAATATTTGTTTGGAAAAAGAAATATGAATGCCTTTGGCATTCAAAACAATGAGCTATCTCATCATGTTATGTAATGTACGAGTGATAAGACAAGCTTAACCTTGCAAAGGTTCAAAGATGTGTCCTCACCATCCAGAAGAAGAGGTGAAAAGGGAGTCGCGTAGGCAGATTATCAGATGCAAATTGGTATGAGCAGATGGGCTGCACACAGGGTGGGGAGGGTGTGCTTCCAGCCACCTGGTTATCTACCCTATCCAGATCATTGGCTCAACACTTGGGCAGGAGGGAAGTTCTAGGGATCACTTTAGGCCAGAGTGGGAAGAGCACGCAGAGGAAGGAATAACTTGGATGCAGTTTTGGTGGAAGAGGCAAAGGCGCAGGAAGATCTGTCTAGCAGGAGGACTGTGGATGGGAGGAGCAAGGGGGCTTTAGAGGACACAAAGGCAGAAAAATCCCTATTTCCACATCCTGTACGTGGGGCACTCCAAAATCTTCTTCTGCAGCCCAGATTCTCTCCTGAACTCCAACTGTGTAGCTTCCTAGACATCTCAACAAGTCTCCTGAAGACAATGGCCTCCTCAAAGTTGACAGGAATAGCACTCAATCCGTCCTCCCTTGCTGTGACTCAGATCTGCATCTTCTACTGAATTCCCTACATTTTTAATTTAGAATCTGTGGAATCATCCTCAACCTGTTCTCTCTTACCCTGCAGAGCAACTCCGACACTAGCTCTACAGAATTAGATTAGATTTCATAGGTTAAGGGCACATCCCCCCATTAGACTGCTCTCACTTCAGATGCCAACCACAATAGGCTAAAAATGGAAGGGTTTTCCATAGCCCCTTCAGGTTTGATAATTCACTGGAATGACTCACAGAACTCAGGAAAGTGTTATACTTCTGATTATAGTTTATAATAAAGGATTCACATCAAGACTAGCCCCCAAAAGAAACCATAGTAAAAGGTCTGGGAAGGTCCCAAATGTGAAACCCTCCTTCCTTCCCCAAGGTTGGGAGGTCCAGCTGATATCACTTAGCTCAAAGCCCCAACCCCCAATCATATGGTGGGTCTTTCTGGCATGGTTAGCCCCCATCCTGAAACTATCTAGAAGCCCACCATGAGCAACTTCATTAGCATAACTCAAGTGTGGTCCAAGGGGTCCACCATGAATAACAAAGACACTCCTATCACTTGGGAGATTCCAAGGGTTTTGAGATTATCTCCCAGGAAGCAGGAACAAAAGCTAAATTCTTTTATTGTACAACACATCCCCAGAGCCAATCCATTACTAAGCCCTCTCAACTTCCCTTCCTAAATATATTTTCAGTATAACTCCTCCACTCTATTCCTGCTGCCTCATGTATGTCCTTATTGACTCTCAAGTGAACCCTAGCGATAGCCTTCTAACTGGTTGGTCACCTTACTCCCAGGTGCCCTCTCCCACCAAGCCGTCCTTCACTCCACTCTCAGATTTGCAATTACAAAATCCCAACTTGATCACATTCTTTCCTCTGCACAAAAACTCTCAATGATTCCCAACTGCCTATGGCAGCACTGTCCAAAAGAAATATACATGAGCTAAACATGTAATTTAAAAATTTTTTAATGTTTATTTATTTCTCAGAGACAGAGACAGAGACAAAGCACGAGCAGGGGAGGGGCAGAGATACAGGAAGACACAGAATCCAAAGCAGGTTCCAGGCTCTGAGCTGTCAGCACAGAGCCCGACATGGGGCTCGAACCCACAAATCCTGAGATCATGACCTGAGCTAAAGCTGGATGCTTAACTGACTGAGCCACCCAGGCGCCCCTAAACATGTAATTTTAAAGGTTCTAGTAGCCTCATGCTTAAAAGGTAAAAAGAAATAGTTGAAATTAATTTCAATAATGTATTTTATTTAACCCAACATATCTAAAATATTATCAACATGCAATCTACCTCTACTTAGTTTAGACTACTTCCATTTTTTAAAGTTTATTTATTTTAAGAGAAAGCCTGTGTGCCCTCAAGCGGGGGAGGGGCGGAGAGAGAGGGAGAGAGGGAGAATTCCAAGCAGGCTCCTCGCTGTCAGCACAGAGCTGGCTGTGAAGCTCGATCCCAGGAACCACGATATCATGACCCCAGCCGAATCAAGGGTCAGATGCTTACCCCACTGAGCCACCCAGGTGCCCTAGAATACTTCCATTTTTAAATTAAAAAGATTCTGCCCCTCAGCTGCACTTGCCACATTTCCTACACTCAAGAGACATGTATGGTTAGTGGCTATCCTGCTGGACAGCACAGGTCTACTGTACGAGGTCAACTTCTTGCCCATGATGTAAAAGTCCTTTAATCCTTTCTTGTACCACCCCATCCCTCCGGCCCCTCCCAACACAGACACCTTTTCTTGTGGCCACTCCCGACCCTGTTCTTTCTCCCAACAGACCATGCTCTTTCTCACTTCCACATCTTTGCCTATACTGACCTGTCTGCCTTAAAACCTGTCTCTCCCCGTGCTAGGAATGGTCAATATACGGTTGAGTATGTTGCCTGCTCTGTGAAGACATCTCAGACCCTCCAGGCTGGGTCAGTCATGCTCATTGCTAAACTTCTGTGGTTAATTCCTCAGTTAGTGCCAACCATATTTTCTGCATCAAACATTGCAATACATGATTTGACACATCAACTGACAACCAGGCAGACTATTTAAACATCAACAATAAATGGTTTTTGCAATTATAGTACTTATGTTATATCAAAAGTGTGTTTGTACATACCTGGGTGGTGAGTTCCACAAGGACACACACTGAGCTCTTCACCTCTGTATCCCCCGTTCCAGTCCAGAGCCTGGTGACTGTTAGCTCCTTCTCCGTTTATTAGATTAAACGGGACCAATCTGTCTCTCTGGATACAGCAAACACTCCTGGGAGAAGAAGATAGACCAGTTGTATATACTGTACTTCTTCCCCTTAACCTTCACTTCATGCTTTATCAAAACACTCTCAGTGTGTTTATTCCTGTTCACAATATGCCTAATTGATAACAATGAAAATTGTTACCGATTGTATAGGGGTTTGCATTTTGACAGAGTTCAAAGACTCAAACTAAGAATATGGAACATAAGGGCAGAGGGAGAGCCATCTTCAGTGAGAGGGAAAACGTTGTCTGAGCAGGGAAGTTTCTGGAGTCTCTGAAAGCATAACCTCTTATAGGTACTGTGGGGACAAGACGAAGTCATTTCAAAAATACACTGTGCTATACCACTTTTGAAGTTTGGTGGTTTCTTACAAAACTAAATATAATCTCACCATACAATCCAGCAACTGCACTCCTTGGTGTTTACCCACGGGAGCTGAAAAGTGATGTTCACACAAAAATCTGCACGTGCATGTTTGTAGCAGCTTTATTCATACTTGCCAAAACTTGGAAGCAACCAAAGATGTACTTCAGCAGGGGAATGGGTAAATCAGCCGTGGCATACCCATACAATGGAATATTATTCAGTGCTAAAAAGAAATGAGCTATCAAGCCTTGACAAGACATTGAGGGAACTTAAATGCATCTTACTAAGTGAAAGAAGCCAATCTAAAAAGGCTGCATGTTGTATATGCCGATTATATAACATTCTGGAAAAGGCAAAACTTTGGAGACAGTGAAAAGATCAGTGTTGCCAGGGATTAGGAAGTAGGGAGGGGATGAATAGGCAGACCACAGAGGGCTTTTAAGGCAATGAAATTATTCTGTATGGTTCTACAATGATGCCATAATGTCCTGATGCATTTGTCAAAAACCATAGAACGTACAACACCAAGAGTGAAACCTGATATAAACTATGGACTTTGGCTGATAAGGACAATTACAACGATGGTAACAAATGTACCACTCTAATGCGGGATGTTGATAGTGGGGGGACATTATGTACGTACGGGCAAGGGGTATTTGGAAACTCTGCGTATTCTTCTCAGTTTTGCTGTGAACCTCAAACTGCTATAAAAAATAAAGCCTATTAGAAAACACCCTAGAATGAGGAAAATTCTGTCCATGCACTGCTGTGGGTGCTTGAGGAAAAAGCAGGTTCAGAAGTCCCCTGAATCCCAAGTTGGGTGGGGTAGGTACTCACTGCAAGGACCACCCCGACCACATACATTTACTCGTTCCTCTCCTCTGCTAGGGCGTGAGCCTCCTGAGGACAGGGACTGTTTGATTCAACATTTCGTCCCCATTTGCCTGGCACAAGGCCTGGCATCTGTTTGGTGCTTAATGCACATGTGCTCAATCAGTGAATCAGAGAGTGTAGGCAGCTAATTAGCTACGAAATTTTATGCAGTATGTCTTTACATGGAAAGATGTGAATTATATATAAATTAGGAAAAGCAAATTGCAGAACTATATAAATCCCATTTTTATAACAACAAAACACTGTCATTGTGCATGTGCAAAAATGCATATTTGTATCTTTCTTATCTACATATAGAAAAAAAAAGCTAAAAGTAAAAAGTATCTCTGGGCATTGCTGTTGGAGAAGTAGAGAAAGGGAAACTCCTGTGGTCAGTTTTTGAAAGGTCGTACATGAAACATGTATAAGATGGAAAATTTACCAAGTGAACACATACATAAAAGTGAACATTTTTTTCCTTTCTTCACACCAGCTCACATCCCACTGATAACTGTTTCCTGTAATTTATTGCCAAAAAGTATTTAAAATTTGTTTAACATTTATTTTTCGAGAGACAGAGCAAGACAGAGCACGAGTGGGGGAGGGGCAGAGAGAGAGAGAGAGAGAGAGAGAGAGAGAGAGGGAGGGAGAGGACACGGAATCTGAAGCAGGCTCCAGGCTCTGAGCCGTCAGCACAGAGCCCGACGTGGGGCTTGAACTCATGAACGGTGAGATCATGACCTGAGTGAATTCAAATACTTAACTGACTGAGCTACCCAAGCACCCCTATTGCCAAAAAATATTTTAATGCCTATATTCACATCACATATACATTTATTCTTGTAAAAATGTTACTCGCTGTCCTGCTACTTGTTCTTTTGACTCTTGAGGATATAGAACTACCAGGGTCATCCTTAGTCCATTCTATAGGTTTACTGTAATTCAGTTAGTTTGACCCCTACTTTTGAACACTGAATGTTTCCAATCTTTTGCTGCTTCCAAACAATGTAGCATTACATAGGTAAACAGGTACGTACATCTTGCTCAACATTTGCAACTATATATGGGGTAAATTTAAGGCAGAGGGATTAATGGTAAAAGGAGATGGGCATTTTTAGTTCTGATACATATTGTCAAAGTACCCTCCAGAAAGAATGCACCAATGTACATTTTCACCAACAGTTTATGAAAAGGCTCCCTTTCTCCTCAGTCTTGCAGAAACAGGCACCACTAAAAATTGATGTTTGCCAATCAGATCGGTGAAACAACAATCTCATATCTTTATTCACTGTAGTTTATTTGCATTTATTTAATTATGAGTGAGGTTGTGCATCTTGTCGTTTGCTTTCTGGAGTATTGCCCCTTTCCCGTGCAGCTTTAGCAATGTTTATATGGTCAAATATATTTTGTTTCTTGATGGCTTCTGGAGTTCATTCTTACTGAAAATGATCTTGCTTATCACAGATCATAAATCCTTCTAACTTCTTTCGTTTTTTATGTTTACATCATTGATCCAGCCAGAATTAATTTTGGAGAGGAGAGGAATGTTTACTTTAACTTTGTAGACATCTGTATTGTTTGAGTTGTCTAAAATGAGCATACGTTTGCTTTGGCAATTTGAAAATTCCAGCAAAGGAAAAAAAAAAAAGGAAGAAGAAGAAGATAAAGGGTAAAAACCCACAGGACAAAGCCTGGAGGTGGAAACATCAGGTAAGAGCTATTTTAATACAGTGACCACCTATTATTTGTCAGGTTCGGTGCTAGGTACTGAAGACATAATAAGCACCTGGACTGTGGCATTGACGATGGTAATGGGAAGGAAGGGAAGAATTGATGGAAGTGTTTAGCTCATAGAATGATCACCATGGCAACGGGAGCCTGAATCATCACTATGGAGACAAAGTGCTTGAAATTATGACTAGAGGGATAGCGAGACTCTGTTGGTGAGGATTTTGAAAAAGGTAAACAGGTTGTTACAGATGTTTCAAAATGACACTGTTTCTCTCGGTGGAGGTTATTGGCTCTTTTTTCCCCAGTGTTTTCATTTCAGGGAGGCCAGAGACAAAATAGTTCAAAGACAATATGGATTCAGACAAGCATGAGCTTGACTCGGTCATTGCTAGTCATGAATGCACCAGCCAGGGAACAGCCTTTTAGTCAAAGAACTTACTATCTAATATAACATGTATTACATATAAAGTGTCCTGATGGTTTGGAGATCTGCTTGCCAGGATACCTTTTTTGTGTGTGTGGGGAGAGAGTGCTACTCACACACTTTCTTCCCTGCAGCAATCATAAAGATGCCTATCCGACACTTACGGCCCCAAGAGAAACTTACGCATGGTTGGGAGTGGGGCTTTGTTTTAATGGGAAATCTGAGTTGGGCTTGAGGTATACTCCTGTGCCATTTGATTATACCAATATGCGGTAGGCTTCACCGGCTCATCAGTACAGGTGGTTAGCAACGTCCGGATAATAACGCCTCCTAGCCCCTCTCTCCCATCCATTCACACAGAACCTCCAGCCCCACGTTCGGGGATGAGAGGGACTTGGGCAGTCCCCAGGGCAGGGGGATTCATACAAGTGCTAGTCAGCCTTTGATGCCACTGTGTTTCTGCCACACTGGCTCTGGACGCTGCTCCTTGCCCCGCCTGTGACCCCTGCTCATGTCACCGCGGACTGTGTCCCGCGATGCCCAGCCACCCTGTCAGCCTAAACAAGGTAGGTCACTGCTCCTGTTTTACCAGTTCACCCTGTACTCGTCCCTGATCCCCACAGCTTAGCCCCAACCGGATTTTCACTTTGGGTGGGTATTTTCTTAAAGTTCAAGGACAACCAAAGGGCAGCGTATAGCTGGTTATCAGAGGAGACTACTTTTATCAGAGGAGCCAGGCCCAGGCTCAGTCTCCACCGCATGACCGAGGCCAACTCACCTCCAACCTCGAATGTCCTCAACACATCTATATTCCTTTGCATAAAGTGATCCTGTAAAATTGGTCTCTGATTTGAGCCGTCGCAAACACCTTGGAACTTGCCTCTTTTAATTCAGTCACAGCGGCATTCACTCCCTCCAGGAATGTTTGAGGTTCCCGGCCCTCAGACCTCTGCTCTAACAGGTGCCATAGGCGCTCTGCATCGTAAACCACTCGGGGGGGTTTAGGAGGAAAACCGTGAGGAACGGTTGCACACTGAAATCACCTGGTTGGGGGAGGGGCGCTTCGAAACATACCGATACCTCGGTTTCATTTTGCAGACATTCTAATTTAATCAGTCTGGAGTGTGGCTTGGGCATGGAGTTACTGGAAATTTCCTCAGGTGATTCTAACACCAAAGCTGAGAAACTACTTTCATCAAAGTTCTACTGGGGCAAATTAAACACAAATAATTCTGTTAGAGAAAGCAAACTCCAGTCATCTTGGGCCTTACCAGATTTCAGAAATGGAGGGTGGATACCTTTCATGTCTCCCCTAGGTCCCTTGGAGCTCCCCAGAGTAAGCAACTAGAATCAATTCTATTGCCCTGGGCTGTTTGGTTCCTAGGGGTCCCCTCATGACATGGAAACCACCTGACTGGATTGGATATGAGAGTAATTTGTGGTGGATATATTAAGTGCTTGGTAACTGGTTATTAACATTATCATCTGATCAGAAGCTGGCGGTGATGGGCCTTAGGTAGACGGTGCCCTCCTTCCAACTGGCACATAAAGAAAAGGCCGAGGCCCCTGTTACTGGCATCCTACAAAACCCCGTCGTCCCAGTCTCCCAGCAATTCTGTAGGTACTGTGGGGTATGAGGCTGCTTAGCAGCGCCTCATAGCTAGTAATGAAGTGACCTCCCGTTACTGTCCATTTGGTATTAGACAGACGTCCCTCAAAGTCACTTGTCCTAGAAGCAGCCAAATTTCATGAATCTGGTTTACACCGGCCGTAACCTTCTCCACACACAAATTTAAACAGAGGGTCCCAACAGATCATAATGATGGAGGAGTAGCATGTTTTATTTGCTTGTTTTCGTTTTGTTTTGAAGTCCCAAGCCTCGAGAACCCTACCGGGGAACCTAAGAGTAAAGCCAACAGATACAATGTCACAGAGTTTGCTTCAAATAACACATAGAACAGGCAATAGCTCTACTTCCATGTGGGAGAAACCTGGATGGAACTTGCCTCGTGTTCCTGGACTGGAGTCAACCGTTCAGACATTATTTTCTAGGTTGGGACTCTTCAGGACACGTGGTAACTGGGGGAGGCAATAAACCCAGGCACCAGACATTTTTTTTTTTTTTGCTAAAAATAAAAATAAAAATAGAAAGAAAGAAAAGAATATTCTGCCTAAATCTCCTAACCTGGCTGATGTGCACAGGCTGAGGCCAGGGCAGCACGTAGAGGAGTCTATTGTAACACGGATACAGGATGTGCATGAGCTCTGTCCCCACAGTGTGCAGGAATCATGGGATTGCAGGGAGCTAATGGCAGATGGTTGAAAGGATGACGTCGGCTGTAGTGGTTGGAGGGCATCGGGAATTTTCACTGTTCTTCAGCTTGTCTCAGATGAAATCCTTGGGAAGAGGTGGTCTGAAACACCTGTGAGAAATCACCCTGCCGACCCAGTCAAAGGAGGGATGCGGAGACTCGGAGCACAGCAAAGCAAGGCTTTAATCAATGTTCTTGCAGGAGCGGGTGTCTGATGGACAGGCACACTGGGGCAGTCACAGCAGACAATTTATCTCCCAGCACGCAGGTCCCTCCCCTGGTTCCTCATTGGCCTAGC
Source organism: Prionailurus bengalensis (assembly GCF_016509475.1). Classification (NCBI taxonomy): domain Eukaryota; kingdom Metazoa; phylum Chordata; class Mammalia; order Carnivora; family Felidae; genus Prionailurus; species Prionailurus bengalensis. The sequence goes on along the minus strand of NC_057360.1, from coordinate 9,525,337 downwards.
ACTACAGAGGTTACAGCCTTACCTGGGTGTCGCCTATGCCCATGCAAGGCAAAAAGTAGTCTGTTTGGAACAAATGTACATTCCCTGAGGTGACGCAGGGACTTTCAGTTCCTCCTCCCTCTGCTCGTTGCAAAGCCTGTGAAACAAAGGGGGGGGGGGGAGGAAGAAGAACCAGGAAGCCTGTGAAAATAAGCCTCTGAAACAAAGAGGTTGGGGGGTGGGGCGGGAAGAAGAACCAGGAAGTGAAATGTCTAAGGTTTGGGACTCCATTGTAAGGCCGGGGTGGGGTGGGGGCATGGGTTCGTACATACTTCCAATAGGTTGTAAACCTATTGTTAATTAGACAGCACAGCTTTTATTTGCTATTTCTGAAAATGAATCATCTCCCTTACTTCGCACAACCCATAATAGAGTGAGCACTAGAACACGGTAGCTAGCGTATCTGCTCGGGAGTGGGACTGGCTGGGCTCAACTCCAACTATGCCAGGGATTAGCTGTGTAACTAACTGCAGGCAAGTTTCTCACCCCTCCAAGACAATTTATCTCCCCGTCAGATAAGAGTGATAAGAATGGTACCCACCTCAGAGAGTTGTGGGGGGGATGAAACAGAGTACTATGGTATTAACAAGGTACTGTACCTGGGGCGACCTGATTGGGTGGAGGCCTGGGGCACGCGTGGTGAAAGAATTCACCCAAGGAAGAGCAAAGGAGATAGAAGTTTATCGGATACACCGCGAGGGAGCAGCGGGCAGGATAGCAAAGGAGAGACTGTCTGCCGGGAAGCAGCCGTGGGTGGGGGCTGTAGTTAAAGGGCAGAGTGAGGAGTTATGGGAAAGTTCGCAAGTGTCCTTTTTTGGTAACTGCCTGGTTGTAAGTGGCCTATTGGTCAGTTAGGGCCTACGGAGGTCTGCAGGTGGGTGGCTTAATTCATTCAGCTCAGGTGGTGGCTGTGGGCCCTGCCTTGTTCAAGTTTCCATTGCTCAAGTCTGTTGCCTAAAAGTGGCCCCTACGTGATGTAAATGTAAGGTAGTGTGATAATAACCGCACCTTCCTCATAGGGTTGTTGTGGAGATTAAACAAAGCATTACGAAAACATTCCGCTCGATGCTTTGGCACACATTAAGTGCTCAGGGGAGTTAACGTTTATTATTATGGTTATCACGGCAAAGGAGATAAGTCCGTGGGCTGGGATCAGTCAGACCTGGGTTCCAGTCTTACCTCTACCACTCATTTTATAACCTAGGACAACTTACTTTTCCTGGGCCTCAGTTTCCTCCCCTGTGGCATGCAGATAGCAGCCGTTGGTACCTCCAGTGGGTTATGGTCTGGACTAAAGGAGGGAACGTCAGTAGCTTTGCCTGGCTCCTAGCAGGAGCCAGCTATCTTTACTGATTAGGGTCTGATGAGAAAGGCAGCTCACAGGGGACTTCCTGCTCTCTTTCTCCTTCCAAGCCCGAGCTCTCAGGGTTGGGTGAGCTTTGCAGGCCTTCACCATCCCCACCGCTCTAAGGCCCCTTTGGTCCTCAGCTCCCAGACTGCTCCCAAATATGGCAATTCAATTTCTTCCTGTAGGTAACAACCTTGTCGGGAGTTTGGCAATGCTTTTGAGTCCATCGCTGGCAGAAGCTTGATGGTGGCCTAATGTGCGGTCACTGTCGACCAGTTAAACCTGAACAGTCCAGTGGGCAGCGTCCTTCAAAATTCTTGGAGGGTCTGAGAACACCCACCTTTGGACGTCCAAGGTGTGGGGGTCGGAAGGCTTCAAATCCGATGGAGGAAAGCGGCGACCTACCAAGGGGCCACCCGAGCCCCGCCAGTGGCCAATCGTAGCTTCCAGAGGGGCGGGGAGAGGGGTGCGGTGCTCCGGACTCGGATGCCTAAGACCCGAAATCCTCGCCGGCAGCCCCGGCATCCCGGAGGAGGGATTAGCGCACACCACCCCCTTGTGGCCGGCCAGCAGCCACCGGCCAGTCGGTGCGCGCCCGCGCGGTCCCTCCCGCAGGTAGGAAAGACGGGCGGAGCTGCTGCGGGACGCCTCGGCCGCGGCGGGGACCAGCTCTGAATCTTTGCCTTGCTTCTCGGAGACAGGTGCTCTGGTGCCATACCCAGCACTGCCCGGCTCCGCAGAAAGATTCCTCTGCCCAAAGCCACCTACCGGTTCCATCCACGCCTGCGGGAGGCGGGACTTGAAATCCGAGGGGCGTGTGCGCGGCGCTAGGACCCGGAGTTCGCTGAGTCGCCCCCAGGACTTGGGCGACCGCACAGAATGTCCTTCCCGCGGGACCAGGCCCACCGACCTCGCCGCCAGAGCAGGTGGGTTCTTGGGACTTGTTAGAGCCCAGCACGCACGTGCGTCGCTGCTCGCGACACTCAACTTAGGCCAAGGGGACGGGACCGAGGCCAGCGTGTGGGCTGGCCCCGGGCGGAAAGGCCGTTCTGCGCTCGAGGCTACCGAAACCTGTGCGATGTCACTTCCAGTCCAACAGCCGGCTGGTCACCACTGGACCACCACCTCCTCGGGGAGGGGCAGGACCCGCCCGGGCCGGGAGGGGGTTCCTTTTTCTCCACGCAGAAATTATTGGGGGCTGCCCTAGAGCAGCCTTGGCAGGGTACCCTTGGGTGGGGCTGAACGTAGACATCCCAGGTCGGCGATCGCTCCAATTGCCCGAAGGGAGACCGGGCAACCCAAATTGGGTTTGCAAATCCAAGAACCCAAACTGCCTCTTTAGAAAGAAGTGGTGGAAAAGCTGGGACCCAATATTAAAGAACCTACAACTCGGGCTTTCCTTTATCACGTGACCCTCCGGAGTTTTCTTTGGAATAAAGCTTCCGTGAATTAGGCAAGAGGTGGGGGTCATTCTTTGAGGTGTCAGAAAAATTGTAACCGTGTTATCTTCCGTCCACCCATATGCAAAGCAGCCATCTACCTTCAGCAGCCCACCCTGACCCCACAAATAAGTACCTATCAACACAGAGCTCCTTTGAAAACTTAGGAAATGGACAAGTATACAGAAAAACACATCAATTAACAAAAAATAATATAAGAAAACATAGGAAACCCAAATAATCAGGGAATGGAATTGGAAATTAAAAAAAGAAATCTAGGGGTGCCTGGATGGCTCAGTCTGCTGAGCGTCGGACTTCAGCTCAGGTCATGATCTCATAGCTTGTGGGTTCGAGCCCCATATCCGGCTGTGTGCTGACAGCTCAGAGCCTGGAGCCTGCTTCGGATTCTGTGTCTCCCTCTCTCTCTCCCGTCCCCTACTCATGCTCTGTCTCTCTGTCCTTCAACAACAAATAAACATTAAAAAAATAAAAAAAAAAAAAAAAAGAAGGAAAACAACGTTCCCCTACCTTCAGACAATATGGTTGCCTACATCGAGCATCTAACATAAACTATTGGATAAACTTACACAAACTATTAGAATTACTAAGTTTAGCAACGTTGCTCTATACAAGATCAGCATAATAACAGCTATCACATGCTTTTATTAAGTGTCTGCTACTGTGTCAAGGGCTTTCACGTACTTTTACATAGTACAGTTTAATTCTTACAACAACCCTGAGGTAAGTACGAATACTGTGCCCACCTTTAGGTGTGGAAACTGAGGCAGAGTGATTAGGTAATTCCTAGGCTCCTAGAGCTAGAATAGGAACAGCCAGGATTCAAACCTCAGGCGGCCTGGCTCTAAAGCTTGCACTTTGAACCCTATGCAATGTTGCCTTCCTTGCGTTCCGTTACATGAACAAAACAAATTAGGTAATATAATAGGGGAACAGATGGAAAAGATGTCTTTACAAAAGCAACAAAAAATTTTAAAGAAATTAGGCATAAAGCTAACAAAAGGTATACGAGACCGAGCTCCTTACTTTGGAGGAAATGCTGGTTTCCTCCCAGCAGGCTTAATGCTTCTGACGAGGATAGTGAACTTGGGACTTGAGCAGCTGGATCGGACTGCAGCTGTAGCATCAAAGGACCTCCTGAATTTCAAACAATAAGCACTGGCCAGATCTAAAAATTTACTTATCAAGTTCTTTCCTGAGGCCAGGCTTTTTGGGACAACTGCAGACAGCGGTGTGTTTTTCTGGATCAGCACTTGTGGCTTTCCCTCTTTCCAGACGGTGAGGTGTGCAGTCTAGTCTCCACGCAGCACAGTCTGGATGTCATGTGCAACTCCAGGGCCAGTACGTCCGTTTGGAATCTCCACCTGCCCCAAGTGCCAAAGATCCCTCCAATGCTTGACCTCCATCACTACACAAAAATATTTTTTAGCACCCTGGAGAAGGTCTTACTCACATTCTGAGTAGTGGCCAAAGGTTTCGGCCAGGTTTTCCAAATTTCAGTTTGGCTAGCTGCTTACAGAGGTTTGAAGGGGTTGTTTTCCAACATATGCAGGTTAAGAATTTGTGCTCGAGACAGTTTACAGGATGGCCCCACAAATACCTCTGATATCCTTCATCCCTAATGGGAGCTCTCAGAGCTATCTGCTGTCTCATTACAGTCTGTAGTGTTTTTACTATCATCACAGAACCAAAGGGGTCTTACTGTCAGGCTCTCAGAGTGAGAAACAGCCAAAGAATGAAGAGCTGCTTGTGAGATTCCCTTATCCCAGGGAGATCTTAGGGGCTATGCCCAAGGTTGACCGCCCCTCTGTGTCCTCAGAAGCTAGTCTATGGTCCAGCTCTGGCCCCTGTTCTGCCCTTTTAGCTGAATAGTAAGCTCTACTGGGTCTCTATTCTCTTCTGATTGTCCTACCTCTAGCCATCACACCTACAGTCCTCTGCTCTACCTACTGAGCCACAGAAGGGCTCTCTCATTGTCCTAATTCTAAATCTTTTTTTAGTGTTTTACAATACTTGTATTTTTACTCATACTTCCCTAACTGGAGAAATTGTTATAGGGTACTTTTAAAAATAGATTTTCAAAACTAGACTAGGTAATGTTTGTAGAATTATTTACATTTCAAAGGGTTTTTAAAGTTTATTTATTTATTTTGAGAGAGAGAGAGAGAGAATGAGTGGGAGGGGCAGAGAGAGAGAGAGGGAGAGAGAGAATCCCAAGCAGGCTCTGTATCATCAGTGCAGAGGTGGGACTTGATCTCACGAACCTTGAGATCATGACCTGAGCCACAAAATCAAGAGTCGGACGCTTAACCAACTGAGTCACCCAGGTGACTTTTATAATATATAAGTATTGTACAGTTGACTGGTTCTTAATTTCTATCTATTAAAATTTTTTTTAATGTTTATTAATTTTTGAAAGACAGAGAGCACAAGCAGGGGTGGGGCAGAGAAAGGGGGGACATAGAGTCTGAAGCCAGCTCCAGGCTCCAAGCTGTCAGCGCAGAGCCCAAAGCGGGGCTTGAACCCACACGAACCATGAGATCATGACCTGAGCCGAAGTCAGACGCTTAACCGACTGAGCCACCCAGGTGCCCCAGACTGGTTCTTAATCATTGTCCATCTATATTATAGATCATACTTCTTTATTCTGTCCCCTAAATTCTGAGACTATTCTGAGACTAACTCCAGCAAAAATGCTTTGATCAAGTTAAGCTACAACCATGATAGTATCAAAACACATGTAAAAACAGCATTTACTTTTCAGTATTCTTGGGGTTGCTTAGGCATCTTTCATCTACTAGAATCCCTAGATTCTAAATTCTTCCATTTCTCAGAGTCCTCAAACTTTAATCTCCGAGAGCTTCTGAGAATGGACATGGGAACTATTGTTAACTTCCTGTAGTACTGTTTTGAACTGAACGTTTGTTACCCCGCCCCCTGCCCCCAGATTCATATGTTGAAGCCCTAACTCCCAGTGTGGTTGTGTTTGGGGATGGGGCCTCTAAGGAAGTAATTAAGGTTAAGTGAGGATATAAGGGTAGGACCCTAATCCAATAGGATTAGTGTCCTTAGAAGCAGAGACACCAGAGATGTGCTCTCTCCCACCCTACCTCCCTACACACACACACACACACACACACACACACACACACACACACTCATGAAAGGCCACGTGAAGATACAGAAGGATGATGATCATCTACAAGCCAGGAACAGAACCCTCACAAGAAACCAAATTTGCTGGCTTCCATAACTGTGAGAAAATAAATTTCTATTGTTTAAACCACCTAGTCTATGATATTTTGTTGTAGCAGCCTGAGGAAACTAAGTACCCATAGAGCTTCAGAGGGTTTGAAGTTGGGACCCAAGGATAGAATTGTGTTCCAATGAAACTGTTTAAAATGTAACCCTCTATGTAGTTCATGCATTTAGAAAGATTACTCTGAGAAGGGCTGCAAAGCCTTCACCAGACTGCTAATGAAGTCCATGGCATAAAAAAAGATTAAGAACCTCTTCACATCCTTCTGGCAGACATAAAATAAATACATGTGGTGTCAGGGTGACCTGCCTCTTTAATTGTTTTCAGCCATAAATTTAACTCGGGCCTAATATAATCTTGTCTATAACCTTTTTTTTTTTTTTTTTTTAACTTAAGTAGGCTTCATGCCCAGTATGGAGCCCAATGCAGGGCTTGAACTTACCACCCTGAGATCAAGACCTGAACTGAAATCGAGAGCTGGACACTTAACCGACTGAGCCACCCAGGTGCCCCACTAGTCTATAACCTTTAACTATATTAAACTCTGTACATCAATATAGATATGGATTAGGAAGAATACTATATAGAATTTTCTAAAGTATTTTGTTCTGACAGACACATATATTGAGTGTGAGCCCCTATGTACCGTTGTGTGTAACTGTATATAAATGCATAGCCCACATAGTAAGTATTACAAATTATAGTGAATGTTATAATGGTAAATTCAACAGGGCAACTAAAATATTATCAATACTATTTTAAAGCTGAACTGTAAGAGTCCTTCCAGTAAAGCAGAGCTGCTGATGCCTGAAATGGAAGAGCTCACACATTTGCTGGCAGTGCTCTGGGAAGAAGGTTAATAAGCCAATTTTAATGAATGGACTAAGAAAGTCAGTCAACAAGTATTTCTTCTGCGGTAGGCACCAGCCAGTGTAAACAAGGAGTCAGTGGTTTATAAATAGGTCTAAAAATTCTAAATATGGTACCTGGGAGGAAGAATGACAGTAATAACATAATCTCCAGAGCTGAGACATCTCACAACTCCACCAACATCCAATCCTATTGACAAAAATCCAGTGCTTTTGGAAGAATTCAGCAAGCAGGGGCCAGACTTTCATAGATACCTAAAAAAAATTGGTATGAAAATAAATTTTTTTCAGGGCTTTCCTTTGTATTTTATTGGTACACAATTATATTTATATACTCATATATTTATGATTTATATAATTACATGTTGAAAGAAGCCGCATAAAAAGAGGCGATCTATAAATAATACTATCAACCTTTAACTGTTCATCTGAATGAAGTGGAAAGAAGATATAGATAACGTAAATAATGGAAATTCTTATTTTGTATTGTCTGTTCCCGACATCCTACTGAGTTGGCTTTACTAGTTACTCTAAAACCAGCCTGCTGTTGGGGAAGAGAAAATTGCTATGGGATAGTCCAAAAACTAGATTTTTAAAAAACAGATGAAACTAACATTTGCAGAATTCTTTACACTTTATGCACTACTTTCACTTACATTCTCTGAAGCCATTTATTTATTTTTAAATTTATTGTTGAGAGAGAGAGACAGACAGACAGAGCGTGAGCAGAGGAGGGGCAGAGAGAGAGGGGGAGAATCAGAATCTAAAGCAGGCTCCAGGCGCTGAGCTGTCAGCACAGAGCCTGACGCGGGGCTTGAACTCACAGACCATGAGATCATGACTTGAGCCGAAGTTGGACGCTTAACTGACCAAGCCACCCAGGCGCCCTTCTCTGAAGCTATTTAATAGTTGTCTGCATGTAGTATGCATTGTGTAACTATTGCTATCACTAAAAGATTTAGAATTAGGTTCTTTAAATCACCAAATTACAAGTGGTTTGCATATTTATTTCTATTAAGCACATTGGTCAGATTTCTGTGTATGTTATATAGTCTAACACTACAGTTTCAATGGACATTTAACGGAATAATTATACTGAAATTGGTGTATAAAGTGTATAGGTGTATAAAGGTGTATAATAGGTGTATAAAGTGATGAGAGAGAAAGGAGTATTTCATTGAACTAGATGCATCCACTTAGGATGTTAACAAGGATAGATGGATGTAAAGAGATGAATGTCATATTTTTCTTAGGGGATAAGTAGCGATAGAGGTGAGAAACAGGGACTGTTCCTGGAAGATATACCTAAACATTTCCTTGTGCCCACGTCTAGTGCTGCTGAATTGGCCCTTTGACAGGTACTTACCTATGTTTGGACCTGTTTGCAAGAAACGTAGGTAGCCACCCACAGGTGTCAAACCCAGTAGAGGGAGAGATATGTGTAAAGGGACTGAGTGATATGGTTTGTTATAGAAAGTCAAGTAACTGGAATGCAAGTGCGTTCTAAGGGGTAGTGGGGACAGGCCCGGATGTATGCGGGTTGGACAGATAGGCAGAGTCCAGCTCGTAAGAAAATGCGAATGCCAGTTTAGAGAGCCTGAAATTTGTTCAGTACTCAGTGGTATGCACTCAAACTGCAATAGGTGGCTGAGGTCAGCCTCTGTGACCTTCTCAGGGAAAAATCAAGATTAGGAAGAGCCGAAAATCAGGCTAAGCAGAGGCATGCAAGCAATATTTTTAAACAATCAGATACGATAGAAACATACATTAAGGTGACTTAAGGGTCTTCCTCACGTCTGTGTGGAAATCAGTAAACCTTCCTTTTTATAATTACAAGAAATTATACCTTGTGACACATAAGTATTGGGACTGCTTGTAAGCACATATACCTGTTGCCCCTTTTGAATATATAATAATTTTCTGTATATAATTTGCATACATAATATATAACAAGCTTCCAAGCAGGTCTTCAGAGCAATTGGGAAGAATGCTTCCTGGGCTCCAGTCCTCAGTAACACCATGAATAAAGCAGTTGCTAACCTAATTTGAGGTTGGCTTTCTACTCAGTCTACAGGGGGTAGCCAAGAAAAAGTGGAAGTGGACGGCTACTTTTTAAAAGTCAAAATTTCTCTGGAGTTTTCTAACACAGATAGTAAGACTTTACCTGCCACGTTCATCTTCGTAAATCCAGCCCACAATAGAGTTCCAGATACATAATAGTATTTGCTGAACAAACGAATAAGCTTGAAGGGGCCTCTGTCGGGTAATCACACAAGATTTAAAAGCACTTAGGATTATTTTCAATCTTTGTGAGGCAATTTGACGATATACACCAAGACTCTTATAAATATCCCTACCGTTTAAACCAATAAGTCTATTCGTGGGGCTCTATTCTAAAGTCATAATCCTAAATGAAGACAAGCTTTATGCATTGTGTATTACAGTAAGGCTTTTAATAGAGAAAAAAATGGAAACAATCAGGCTAACAGTTAGGAAACAAGTTATTGTGTACATTCTTTTTGTGGGGGGTGTTTAACAAGCTGTCATTAAAATTATGATTATAAAGACACTATAATGCCAGAGGATAATATTTATATAATTATGTTAAGTTTAAAAACCCCCCACCAAGATGCACAGTTGAAGATAGACCAAGATTATAAATTATGGGAAGTGTGGCAGGTGGGGGAGAAATGTCTATCGGTTAAGTTTGTCTGGAGGTGGTAAACACCTTTTCTTTCTTTTTTCTCTATCCTTCTGTGTTAACTTTCCTTATTTCTCACAATTACTTCATTTATTCAGCAAATATTTATTGAGAGCCAGGCACTGCTCTAGGAACTGGGGAAAACAGCACCGAATAAAACACAAATCCTTTCCACATGGGATTTACATTTTAGCTGGACGAGGCAGAGAATTAACAAGAACAATCTATTAAGTGGCATATTAAATGATGAGTGCTTGGCGAAAAATAAGGCGAAGAAAGAGAACAAAACTGATACTGCATTTACTTTTTGATCTGCGGAGGAAGAAACTCATCCAGGTGGAAGGACAATGAGCGGAATTCAGAAATTGCCCACCGGTGCCTGGGTGGCTCAGTGGGTTAAGCATCCGACAGCTCCGGAGCCTAGAGCCTGTTTCAGGTTCTGTGTCTCCCTCTCTGTCTGCCCCACCCCTGCTTGCTCTCTTTCTCTGTCTCTCAGAAATGAATCAACGTTTAAAAAGAATTGAAAATATTGCCCAGCCGGCAACAAACTGAAGGCACTGTGATACAACACCCCGGCAGGTGCCGCGGCTGGCTCCTGCGGCCAAGTGTTGAAGTCGGGTGCGGAAAGGCCGGACCAAATGGATCACGTGACTCGAGGGGGCGGGAGGAGGAGGACTGAGAAAACAGCGAATTTGCCTCCGCACTTTCTCTTCCGAAAGGCGGGCGGAGCCGAAAACCAAACAAACTTCTGCTGTGCGATGAGGGGCGGGACAGACGGGGGCGGACTGAGCTTCCTGCGCCGAGGCTCTCACCGAATTGGTTTTTCGGTTGTTGGTCACTGTGGCAGAGCGGTCTGCGGTCGGGCTGAGACGTGGGGAGCAATGGCGACCTTTGTGAGCGAGCTGGAGGCGGCCAAGAAGAACTTGAGCGAGGCCCTAGGGGACAACGTGAAACAGTAAGAGCTGTCCTGGCGCAGCGTCCGGGTCTCCGCGCCGCTCCTCCTCAGGCTTCGGGCTGCCGACCCACCCTGGAGACGCCTCCCGCCGCTCGAGGCCTGTGTCGCCTCGCGTCGCGGGTGGCGGGGCCTCTGGGTTTCTCGGCCGGCTCCGGGTGCGGAACCCGGACTCTCTCAGCTGGACGGGCCGGCCTCCCTGGCTCCCTCGGGACTCGGGCGGGCGCATTCGCCCGGGGCTCTCTGCTCTGGGTGGGGCGGGAGAGGCGCGTTCCACGCCCAAGGGCCTACCGAACGGTTGCAGGCCCCTCTCAGTTCGGTTCGCGTGAGGCCTGCCCCGGGCCGAGTGACCCGGAGCCCGACGCGCCCCGGCTGGAGTGGGCCCCGCGCGCGGCGGCCGGACCCTGGAGGGCTTCCTGGAGGCGGAAGTTTATTGAGGTCGGGTGATGCGTAGACACTGCGTTTAAGAAAGAGCATTGAGAGTAGTTTCGGAAGGTGGAGAGACCCTACGTTTAAGATAAGTCTCCGAACATCGCTGCAGTTATAGTGATGATCGCGGTAGTGGACATTAATTGAACACCTTTTAAGCACTCTCAATGTACCATTTCATCTAAGCCTCACAACAGAGATGTGAGGTGGATACAATTATTATTCCCATTTGATAGATGAGACGACTGAGATCTAGAGAGGTTGCGTAACTTTTCAAAAGTCACTAGACCCCTAGTGTCTGATTCCTGGCTCTGATACCCTACAAGGGGTTCCAAAGGAACAAGCACCCAGCCAGACCTAGGTTATAGCAGGGGACCGATTTTACAATCAGAGGACCGAGTATACAATCAGAGGTCAGATGCTGAATGGCGGGATGTAAAATCAATAATTCAGCCAAGGCTGAAGCCAGATAATATATTTCTGACACACAAGAACGAGTTGGAAAATTTCAGAACATTAATCATTATTATAATTTTATGTTGCAAAGATATAAGTAGTAAATTTTAAATGTTTAAAATTCTAATGCCTCTGTGGTTGCTGCTAGATGACTTCTGTGCTATTCCACACATTTGCTTACTCGGTAGATGCTCACTTAAATATCATGTTGCTGGCGGGGCAAGGTATTTGGGGGACCCTTTCTTCTCATCTTTTCATTTATATTCTTTAGTATGACTAGATTGAAGTTACTTGGATGTCATACGTGATTTTTGTGGAGTTTTTCCTTCTTGTGAAATATTGGGGTAGTGGAGTTGACATTCTGCTTTTTATCCTAGCAAGATATGCAGAATTCCCATGTAAGACTTCTTGAAACACTCATGGCCTAAACAGAATAACTAAAAACAAAATATAATTCTTAAAGTTTATTTTATGAACGTCAATAAATCAAATTTCTACAAATGCTAGAATTAAAATTATTGTTTTGGCATAATTATTTAATTTTTTGTGAACATTTATTGACTCCCAAAGATAAAATGTTCTACCTAAAAGTATGTTTAAAAAAATTTTTTTTTAAATTTTAATTTATTTTTGTGAGAGAGAGCGCGAGCGAGTGAACAGGAGAGGGGCAGAGAGAGAGAGGTAGACACAGAATCTGAAGCAGGCAGGCTCCAGGCTCTGAGCTGTCAGCACAGAGCCCAATGCGAGGCTCCAACTCTCGAACCATGAGATCATGACCTGAGCTGAAGTCGGACGCTTGACTGACTGAGCCACCCAGGCGCCCCTACCTAAAATTATGTTTTAATAGTCATGTTTGCTGTCAGTCTATTTCTTTGCTTATTTAATTAATTGAAAATTAATAGGCAAAATTAACAGTTTTCACCATTAATTACCACAGTTTGTTACTTTTGTAATACTGACGGCTAAAATTTACATTTTTAAGCACAGTTGACTTTTACTCTGTTATGTCTAGGATGCTCACGAATCTCTGAAAGTGAGTGTTTCCGTACTATAATAAATCTGAAAGACCTGGCTTGTGTGTATAATTTACTGATTAGATGTGATGGTGACTTCTATGATCCCACACTTACCACACGGGTTTGCCAGAAATTTGAAGTTAGTATTCCCTATTTGGCCTTTAAAGGCCAATGCTGGCTCTCAGATGTCGGTCAAATACAGATGGTAAAGCTAAATTTGACGTATCTGTAGTGTAAATCTCCACTAACAATGTAATCAAAATATGCTTTTGTGCCGTGAGTAGTTAGTGGTACAGTGTTGTTTTGCATTTGCTTTTCCATTCTTTCATTGTCTTTTTCTCCTGCTCCTTAAAAAGTGCCTCCTGGTTTAATACTCTGTAATGTTGCCATCCAGTGATTTCTCATATTTCTTCATGAGTCGTATGCTTTGGTTTATATATAACCTGACCATTTAAACATGGTCCTTGGTGGTAGGTAAAACAGAGAAAGTGTGTAAGGACCCCAGATAAGAGTTGTGTTCAATTTATCTAGGGTCCAAATGTCTCTTATGTTAGGTTGCATGCCCACACCAGCTTCTAGAAAAGACATGGCCTTTGCCAGCTAATATCCTTTGTATAGTACCCAAGAGAGTGTCCGGTTTAAATAGGTGTTGAATTTTTTGGTGACTCGATCATATGTTCTTTAGTTTACTGCAGGTGTCCCCAGTGCTTCCTAGTCTGACCCACTTAAACTTGTCACCCATCATCCTCACCTTCATAGAGGTTAACTAACTTTGTTTTCAGTTCTGTTGAGGAAAGCAGTCATTTGTCCATGGTTATATGGCAAGTTAACATAGGCACCAGGATTGGGGAGCAGGTCTTCTGAATCTTGGAAGGGGTACGGCTGGAAAGTTTGCCATTAGAGGAGATAGGTAGCATCGTGTTGGTAGAACTTCCTGGTAGAGTCTTGTTTTACTTCTGGAATAAGTTCACCCTCAAAATACGGATATATTTGCACCTTTCTTATAAAATAGTGGCCCAGGGCTTTTAAATAATGAAGCTGTCTCGTGTCCCTGCCCTCTTTTGTTGGATAGAATGGGATGGGAAAATACTTTTTTTTTTTTCCTGTGGAGCTTTATTTCATTTCATAATAGTTCCTGCATCCTTAAAAAAAAAAAAAAAAAACCAAAACATTTAAGTGTCCATTGTTGGGAAGTTATTATTGACTAACGAGTGTGTGAATATCAGGTGAAAAGTCATGCCAAGCTCTAAAACTAAACATATTTTGCTATTGAGTGAAATGGGTCTTGGGCAACGTTGACCCCGTTAAAGCTATAGGTTTTCTCCTGGGGAGAAAAAAATGCGTGTGAACCCAAAGCTTTGCTTGCAGTGATGTGCACACATAGCCAGTTACATACAGAGTTACATACTAAGGTGAATTGAAGCTAACCTGTGTACAGGAGAGGACCTGCGAGGGTATAAGGCAGTGAGAGCATCAGACCGTCTTCTTTAGAAATCTTTTTTCTTTTTTTTCCTCTGTTAGGAACTCAAATTAGCATTAGAAAGTAGCTAAGTGTGAACTGAAAGTGATTGTAAGACGTGTCCTGAGTAATTTTTAATTGTTTCATGAACAAAGAGCAGCTTCTTTCAGCACTGAATCAAGGGCTATGGATGTGAAAAGTCGTATTTTACTCCTATCTCTAATACTGTTGTTAAGGTATAAAGGGATCAAATCATTGTGTTTTTTCCTGCCAGGTAACTAGTGATTTTTATGATTAGTGGTTGGTTTTCACTTTACAAACCACTAAGTTTCTCATATCCACGGTATTTTCATTGTGGTGAGGTGTTTTAGAAACTCATTACTTCAGCCAGTTAGATTAAAACTTGAGATCATCTGAAAGGAAAGAGGTTACCAGGATCAGTATTAGTGACCACTTCCCAACCCATAAAACACATATACTTTTTAAAATATAAATCTTTTTTTTTTATTGGGGTATGATTGACATATAACATTATATTGGTTTCAGGTATACAACAGTTATTCAACACATGTATATATTGCAAAATGATCACCACAGTAAGTCTAGTTAACATCTGTCACGATATATAAAAATTCTTATGAGAACTTTTTTATTTATGAGAACTTTTAAGATCTACTCTTAGCAACTTTCAAATATACAATACAGTATTATTAACTGTAGTTAATAATTGGAAAATTAGTGTCTTTGAAATTAATATTTAAAAGTTAATACTTTTAATAATAATGCTTTTTTTTTAAATTTTTTTTTTTAACGTTTATTTATCTTTGAGACAGAGAGGGACACAGCATGAACGGGGGAGGGTCAGAGAGAGAGAGACACAGAATCTGAAACAGGCTCCAGGCTCTGAGCTGTCAGCACAGAGCCCGACGCGGGGCTCGAACTCACGGACCGTGAGATCATGACCTGAGCCGAAGTCGGACGCTTAACCGACTGAGCCACCCAGGTGCCCCAATAATAATACTTTTAAAATATAAATATTAAATGTAAGATTCTGGAGGATAGGTCTTTTAGAAAGGCAGCAGTGAGGAAGGAAGGGTACAGCTGTGGTTTTGGCTAAAGGACTTGTGAATCCAATTATGTGACAACTTGTCAGTCCCTTTTGGGGAAAAACTTTTCTTCCTTTTTCTTCTGTTGATACTCTTTTTTTTTTTTCTTTTTTCTTATTAAGTAGGCTCCACACCCAACATGGGCCTTGAACTCACGGCCCTGTGAGATCAAGAGTCACAGGCTCTACGAACTGAGCCAGGCAGGCGCCCCCTTCTGTCAGTATTCTGATTCCTAGGTGTATTAGTTTTCAAGGGCCGTGGTAACAAAATACGACAGATGGGGTGGATTAAACAATAGAAATTTGTTTTCTCATAGTTCTGGACGCTGGAAGTCTGACATCAAGGAAGTCTGACAACACCCTTCAGCAGGGTTGTTTTTTTCTGAGGCCTCTGCCTTTGGCTTATAGATAGCTACTGTCTGGTCTGTGTGTGTGTCACAGTCCTAATGTCTTCTTACTAAGGACGCCCATCACATTGGTTTAGGGCCCACCCTAAAGAGGTCATTTTAATTTAATCATCTCTTTAACGTCCTGGGTGCTGGGGGTCAAGGGCTACAGCGTATAAATTTGGGGGGAGATGCACAACTCTGCCCATATGGTGGGGAATGCAAAATTTCCTTCCCTGGGTTTTGGAGCAGGTAAGGTAAACTTGGGAAAGAAGCAAAATCCTTGGTTCTTAATACTGCTTCTGTCTCTGCAGATACTGGGCTAACTTAAAGCTGTGGTTCAAGCAGAAGATCAGCAAAGAAGAGTTTGACCTTGAAGCTCATAGACTTCTCACGCAGGATAATGGTAAAATAATTATCTGGGGAGGTATTTTACTATTTTGAAGTTTTCCCAGATTTGCAATAAATTGCAAATAAATAACTGCAATAATAAACTGCAGTAAATTTTGCAGTAAGTCTTTTCACTTAAAAAAATAAAATGGGGTTTTTCATGGTGTGTAAGATTATTTTAATAATATGGATATTTCAAATAAAGTGTAAAGAATGGCAGGGTAGGGGATATCCAGAGTCAAATAATGGTTTCCTTATGTTGTAAATATTTTGTATTTGACTTGTGACAATCTTCCCTTTTTCAGTCCATTCTCACAACGATTTCCTCCTGGCTATTCTTACGCGTTGTCAGATTTTGGTGTCTACCCCAGGTAAGGGAGCGGAAGTACTTCCAGGGATGTCAGTCAACAGAGCCATCAGAGCCCTGGGCTTTAGCTTCCGTTAACAGACACATCTGTTGTGTGCAAACGACATGTTCTTTGAAGTGCTCACAAGAAAAGATTTATTATGTAGGTGCAGATTGTTTTGTAGAACCTGGGTAAAGCAGGTGATTTCCCTGTGCTTACGTTGACTTTGGGTCTTTTGGTCTTTACTGTCCACTCAGCTGGATTTTAGATTACTTAAATGACAGACAAGTGAGGAAGTGGGTGGGCAGTCAGGGTGAAGAAACTTGAGGGCAGCTGGTATTAGACGAGGGTTTCCATAGATGCAGGGAAGGTGAGTTAGGGTTAGGTGGAGGGGAAACCACAACATGTGGTGAGAACCTGGACTTTCAGTTGTATTCTCAAGTAAGATACCAACACCTGGAAGGTTAGAGCTTCAGCATGTTGGGGAGGTAGGTAGAAGCTAAATCTGTCACTTCAACCTAATTCGGTATAGGTAGAAACAATGACCCCTTTATCCCAAATTGTTTGGAGTTTAAGTGGTGCAAGGTACTTCTTTCATCCATCTTATTTTAAGCAAGTAGTCAAAAATAAAGGATTAAATACATTAAACAATTTGCCTCACAATAAAACTTATCCTGAACTGTTGTTAAAAACTTAGATTTGTAGGTACCGCCTACTATAGATTAAGTTGAATTTTTTGTTGTTGTTGTTTTTAAAGGGCCTGTGGTGATTGTGTTGATCATTGATTAAAAACCTTTCTTTGTTTTCTTTCTTTCCTTTTCTTTCTTTCTTTCTTTCTTTCTTTCTTTCTTTCTTTCTTTCTTTCTTTCTTCTTTTAAATTCAAGTTAGTTAGCATACAGTGTAGTCTTAGCTTCAGGAGTAGAACCCAGTGATTAATCTCTTAACATATGACACCCAGTGCTCATCCCAAAAAGTGCCCTCCTTAATGCCCATCCCCCCACCTAACCCATCCCCCCACCCACCTCCCCTCCAGCAAACCTCAGTTTGTTCTCTGTATTTAAAATATATTTTCTCTGTATTTATGGTTTGCCTCCCTCTCTGTTTTGCTTTTTCTTTCATTTTGTTTTCTCTGAAGTTGGTTTGATAATCTATAAAGAGGCTAATACCTACCCTGAAGAGTTGCTGTGAGGATTAAAAAGAATGCAAAGTGTCTGTTACACTGCGGTCACTCGATCAATAATATTATTAAAAATCATCTTTCCCACCTAGCTTAGGAAAACAGAAAACCCACCCGCAAGTACGAAGAGCTACATTTCTATATTTTACTTTTAATACAAATCATCTCTTTGTTGCCAGCAACTATTAATTTCATTTTGAGGAAATACATTTTGGGGGTTTGATAGAGAAATAACCCAGCCAGTGGATGGAAGTGTTGGATCCACCCCTAAATCTGCCCGCCGCTGGAAAGCTGTCCTGGTTGTCAGTCAGGCCTGACTCACCAAGCTTTGCTTCCTTGCCTGGAGTGTGTTGGCCACACATCGGTGGCATCACCTAGCATCCGGGCCATCCAGCAGCGGTGGGTTTCTTTGGGAATCTTCTAAGATTGGCTGACCTCATCAGTGAGACCTGGATGTACCAGAGACATTTAAAGCGGTGGAGTGAAGAGCTTGACTTCCCTAACAGGTTGTTTTGTTTTTTTTTTTGTTGTTGTTTTTTTGTAATTCCAGTGTAGTTAACATACAGAGTTTAGTTTCAGGGGTACAATATAGCGATTCAGCAATTCTCTACATGACTCAGTGCTCATCATGGTAAGTGTCCAAACAGCCCTTTTTTAACTGATGAACTTGGAGTATTTTTTTTTTTCAAAGCTTTAAAAACTCATTCTTCAAAAAAACATCAAAACGGAAATAATGTTTTTGCTAAGATGATGTTTTTTTTTTTTCATACAAAAATTTTGGGGTGTAGTTTTTTCAAGTGTACTGTAATGGGCTTGAATTGCTTTGATTGTTTTTCTTTAATACTATATATAAATGTGCTCATGGTTAGAAATAATACAGAAGGTCTTATAATGAAAAGCTTCTTCCCAGTTCTAGACTTTTCTCAGACAGCTACTTTGTTTTTTGTTCTTCTGGTAGGACTTTGATAGCTCCTCATTGGAGCTTAAATCTCTTTCTGGGTTTACTGATTTTAGACATCTGGCTTATGCTTTATGAGATTTCCTCAGTTCTTTCAGCCTTTCTGCCCAATGCATTCTTTAATTCAGCAATTTTTATAATACCTTCTTTTTGTTTTATGGACACACGTCTTTTCAGACTTCTCTGAATATACCAGTTAGAAAGTATTTTTGAAGTCCGTGTTGCTTGAATTATTTAAAAAAAATTGTTTTTTAATGTTTATTTAATTTTGAGAGAGACAGAGACAGAACGCGAGTAGGTGAGGGGCAGAGAGAGGGGAGACACAGAATCCGAAGCAGGCTCCAGGCTCCGAGCTGTCAGCACGGAGTGCGATGCAGGGCTCGAACTCACAAGCTGTGAGATCATGACCTGAGCCGAAGTCGGACGCTCAACCGACTGAGCCACCTAGGTGCCCCTGAATTATTTAATCTAGGACTTCTATTTTCTGTTTGTTTATCTGGGTCTTTCTTATTCTGTTATAGATTGTCATCAAATGTCGGGTGATTCACATTTAAGAATGAAGTATACAGTTGTGTGGGGGTTTTGCTGTAGAGTGAGCTGACAGGAGGCCAGCTAAACTGGGGATCCTCATGCCAGCATGCAGAGAGCTGTGCTCTAGGGTGTCAACATCCATATCAACCACCTTAGTGAATCCCAGAAATTTGGTCCAGTTTAACTAGAGGAGAGTTCTCCACTCTCTTGTCCTCCATACCCCCCAACAGCATCCCCCTGCCATTGTAAATACTGTGCTATGTATGGGAGAGAGCAGGGCTGGCTCTGGGGCCTGTGAACTGCCTGTGAACTCAGAAGGGCCCCACGCTTGGCTTAGTGCGCAACTGTGGTTGCCTTGAAATTCTAAGTGTTTGAATAAGAGACCCTGCATTTTTGTTTTGTACTGAGCCCACTGCTAGTGGTGAGGGGGAAGGGGTTTGTGTAGACGACTTTCGAATGTAGACCTCCCATTGATCTTGTTTTTGGCTTCACTGACCCCTCCCTGGTTTCCACTGTACTCACCTTCTCCAAATCCAGATTCTTTGTGGATTTCTGCTCTGCAGGTTAACTTGTTTCCACCTCATTTCCAAACCTTGCCTAGCCTGGGTTCTGGCTTCTGTGTGTCTCCATGTGAGTGAACACCTTTTTAGCCCATTGTTGAAATTGGTTGACATCTCATTTTAACGTTTGTTTATTTTTGAGACAGAGAGAGACAGAGCGTGAGCAGGGGAGGGGCAGAGAGAGAGGGAGACACAGAATCTGAAACAGGCTCCAGGCTCTGAGCTGTCAGCAAGCACAGAGCCCGACGCGGGGCTCGAACTCACGAACCGTGAGATCATGACCTGAGCCGAAGTCGGACGCTTAACCGACCGAGCCACCCAGGCGCCCCGGTTGACATCTCATTTTGTTTCAATTTCCTTTCTATCTCAGTTGCGGATGTGTGCTGTTTACTTTCTGCTATTACCTTTTTTTAGTAGGGTCTAGAAAGAGAGGTGAGATACATTCATGTGCTCAGTTCACCATCTTGAACTAGAAAATTTTGTCCTACTTTGGTAATACTACTTATAATGCTACTAATAAAGCAAACAAAACACCCAATAAACATTAATTTAAAATATGAAAAACAAATTTGCCTTCCTAAAGGAATAATTTTGGTTACAGCTAGAAAAAAATGTGATTTGAGAGAATTCATAATTTTGCTTGGAGAAATAGAGATCTGAATTTAAGCATTGATTATTTTCATTACTTGAGCATGCCATACTTTTTTTAGCCTATAATGAAACCAAACACAACAGTTGACAACTGTCTCTGTTTTCTCTTATGGTTATTTTTCTGTCTTACAGAGGGTGCTGGATCTTTACCCTGGACGGGGGGTTCTGCAGCTAAACCTGGAAAACCAAAGGGAAAGAAAAAGCTTTCTTCTGTTCGTCAGAAATTTGACGTAGGTTGTTCTCCAGTAGATCTTGGTAACAACTGATTTAAGTGCTGGTGTGATGGAACGGGCTTTAGTTTTTAAATGAATCTTAAAATACTGGTAGTAGAGTTGAAAAAAAGGAGGGCATGATTTGGGGAAGAAAGGTGTTATTATATTTGAGGTTGACAAGAGTTTCAAAGAGTGTGAGTCCCAGGTGTCTGAATTTTTATAATTCTAGTTTGTTACTGCATAAATATTAATATGTTTTCATTAGTACCTAACGATTTTTTCATGACTCAAAAAGTATGCCTGTATTATTTCTCCTCTTAAATCTTTTTCGGGAATATTTCTTACATTGAAGACTTCTGTTCCAAGGCTCCAGGAGGCCTGTAGGTCTTTGGCAGGATCCTGGCGATGCCCAGCTAGGCCCTGAGCCTTTCGGAATCAGCAGAGAAGTCATGAAGGCATTTGGCTATAAAATTTGCAAACATTTTAGGATACATTGTTTTTTTCCTTTTGTATTTGGGGAACAATTTCCCAAAAGTCTTCCTTTTATAGGTTTGACTGGGTGTTGATAGCTTTATTGATTAACATCAACAAACATTCATTTGTACCTTTGCTCTGTGTTTTCTATCGATACTATTCAATATGGAGGGCATCGGTACCTCTAGAGAGGCATACCTTAGTTTAGAAAGGGATATTTGATAAAAAATACAGTTTTATACTTGGACAATGGAGAAAACAACCAATGTTTCTTTTATAATACAAACTTCAAACAGGGACAAGCCATTTTCGCTATTAAATCTTATATGTTGAGCTTAAGCAGGAGCTACCACTGATGATGGAGAATACAGATGGGCTGTCAGAGTCTACCAGAGGAGGCAGAGGTTTTAGGAGTGGAAACAGTTTGAGAAAAACTATTTTAAATAATTAGAATGACTATGTCTTAGCAAGATTCTGTGTTGAGAATTGTAAGTAGAGGATGATAGCAAGATAGTTTATACTATCTGGCATTCTCTTGGAATATCTGTTATTAGGTCTGTTATGTTGGTTAGCTACGCTTTTTTTTAGAGCTTAAACAAAGTATTACTATATATTTCTACTTTCAGAACCTGCTTACTTACAAGTATACTGAGAATGCTCTGAGTTGTTTGAAAATAGTTTTATATCTTCTCCTTTCCCCTAATTGTTATTTTTAGCACAGAGCCGTATATTCTGTGATCACCAAGGTATCAGTTGAATAGAATAAACTGCTGGGCATACTACCATTATTCCCCTTAATTCATGTCTTCATTATTGCTATGTAAGGGGTGTGAATCTGTGATTATTTGTGCATGAGTGACTTCTTTTTTTTTAAATCCAGTAGTATTGTTTTGGTGGCATTAATTTGTGGGAGCCCAAGTCCAATATATCGTGTCTTCTTACTTGCCACTGTGATGAATCATTTTGAAAAGTTTTCTTGCCCATAGCATAGATTCCAGCCTCAAAATCCCCTCTCGGGAGCCCAGCAGTTTGTGGCAAAGGATCCCCAAGATGATGATGAGTTGAAACTTTGTTCCCACACAATGATGCTTCCCACCCGGGGTCAGCTTGAAGGGAGAATGATAGTGACGGCTTACGAGCACGGGTTGGACAACGTCACGGAGGAGGCCGTCTCAGCTGTTGTCTACGCGGTGGAGGTTGGTTTGCTGGTGGCAGAAACAGTTTTACAGGTTGAATGTAACGAGCTTGTGTGTGTCGTTGAAAGTTGGTACTGCAAGAAAAGAATCAAAATATTACCGATGTCAGAATTGTCGTCATTGAAATTGTTTTCTTTTTTTCCCTCTTTTTCTTTTTCTCTCTCTCTCTCTCTCTTTTTTTTTTTCTTTCCAAGTAGGCTTCATGCCCATGTGGAGCCCAATGCGGGGCTTGAACTCATGATCCTGAGATCAAGACCTGAGCTGAGATCAAGAGTCGGACCCTTAACCGACTGAATCACCCAGGCACCCCGGAATTGTTTTCTTTTGAGGGGAAAAACACCTCATAGTCCATGCAGTTGCCTTCAGTTAGCTTTTCAGAGAGGCTCCTTACGGCATAACACTTTGGCGTGTTTTGGTGTTTAATTTGTTAACACCGGCACAGTTTTTAAGGAAAAAAATTGAGATTGAGAATCCTAACGATGAAAATCACTGTTTTTTGTTGTGTCCCAGCATTTCAGGAGCATTAGACTTGGTGTCTAAACAGTAGGATCCTTCTCTCAGCCCACTCATTTATCCATTCACTTTATTCACTTCGTTATTTGCCAAAATACGCATTGGGTTCTATAGTGCACGGACATGTCAGGTAATACTGGGTAATTCTTCCAGTACTTGGGGCCTCCCGTTTCCTCACATGTACCTCAAAGATTATAATCGCTATCTCATGAAGTTACACACATTTAATAAATTCAGTGTGTGGAAATTACAAATTGTATCAGGAAGGCCTGGATATGAGATTATCTTACTGGTATAGTTGAAACAGGTGATCCTGCCTCACCTGTTATTAATGGCAGGCTGGGATCAGCTCTTTTTATTTTCACAGACACTTTCTATCCCTTATGTACTCGGCTCTCATAAAGAAGCATCAAATACCTAATTTTCGGTTTATTTCCTATATATCTGTTGTGTATGTGACTTTTGAGAGAGCCATGGTTCTTTTATGGCAGGATTCTAGTAGATTGGGCATTGTAGCCAATAAATCTGACATCTTGGAACTGTTTGTCCTATTTTAAACCAGGTTTCAGGGTCGTTTGCCTCCTTTTAGAAATTTTATGTATTTATTTTTGTACTTTTATTTAAAACCGTCTGAAAATCTCTTTTGAGAGAGGAGTCAATTTAGAAACCATAAATAACTTTAATAAATTTCATGTAGAGCAAGCACCTATTAAATAGAACCAAATAAAAACAACGCATCTCTCTCTTTCCCGTACCTTCCTGCTCTGATGTGGTTCTGTGGCCTTTTGGTGAACTTTGGTTCCACCACATGCTAGCCTGTCTCATGTCTCCATCCGCTAAATGCTAGGAAACATTTTTTGGTCAATGGAAGTTTTATGATTTGCTCTTAAACAGGAGTTCATGTTCTTTTTCTTTCCTTTGTTTTTACAGAATCACCTTAAAGATATATTGACGTCAGTTGTGTCGAGAAGGAAAGCTTATCGGTTACGTGATGGTCATTTTAAATATGCCTTTGGTAGTAACGTAACCCCACAACCATACCTGAAGAATAGCGTAGTAGCTTACAACAGCTTAATAGAAAGGTATATGAAGTTTCTTGTGGTTTTGCATCCATCCTTTCTAGCTGGTACACTACTATTATGTGTTAGACCACTGTTAAATAATTGTGTTTCTGTCAGTCTAAGGTACCTTTGAGAGCAGTGCAGTTCTATTTTAAGTTGCATCCTTGCACGATAACTAGTGAATTAGTTTGGTATCGCTTGTCACAAGTGAGGGCGCAGAGTTTGGCTGCCGCATGTGGTTATGCAAGCGCCCCGGGCCCACTTTCTCAGGTGGATTGGAGCGGTTCCCCGAGGTGAGGAGTTCCGAGGGCTCGTAAGGGGCAGCACCTGCTTGGTCGTGGAGGCGGGCTTTCAGTCAGAAGCACGGCCTATGATTGTTGGGTCAGGGTTGGGTATCTTGATGGCGGGAGGAGGGGTGGGAGGTGTTCCTCCAGGTTCTGTAGCTCTACCTTGAGAGGGTGGCCTGTGTTGGGTGTCATCAGGTTGTTCTTGGCATGCTGGTGTGCAGCCTGGTCCCTGCCCCCGTCTCTGGGCTTCTTCCGTCCACGTTCCACGGAGGGTCTCCCAGGACTTCTAATGTCCTCAGTCTTCGCTTTACGAGATGACCTGGATTACCTTTCTTTTCATCCGTGTGTTGTCTGCTTTCAGCCCTCTACTTCCTTTCTGCCTTCCCTACAAATAATGTAGTCCAAATTTTAAGCCCTTTGGGAAAGAAAAAGCAGTGATGTAATGTTCTTTGTGGTAACTGAAGTGACTGGGTTTCTCGGAGCGCTCGTTAGCTGGTTGGTGAGGGAGATGACAGGGAGGTACAAGTTCAGAGAGAAAAGTGTGACCTGGAACCTGGTGGGAGTGATGATAGTGAAGAACTAACAAGAAAGGAAGGGAGGAGGTGTGGTAGGGAAGAGTGTAGGGTGGGAAAACCAAGAAGAGAGTTGGGCACGGCCAAGAGTGTTGACACCACATGGAAAGGGGTCGTACCAGTGCCTACTTCATGGCTGAAAACCTTGAGGTGGCTCACAAGGCCCATTTTGAAGAGCATCCTCTTTTTTTTTTTTTTTAAGTTTATTTATTTATTTTGAGAGAGGGCGAGGGAGAGCGTGAGGAGGGAAGCGGGCAGAGAGAGGGAGCAAGAGGGAGAGAGACAGAATCCCAAGCAGGCTCCACACTGACAGCGCAGAGCCTTGGCACGGGGGCTCGAACTCCCAAACCATGAGATCGTGACCTGAGCCGAAACCAAGAGTCGGATGCTTAACCGATTGAGCCACCCAGGCGTCCCGAAGAGCGCCATCTTAAATTAGGTTCACTATTTATATTTAGATTGTCAAATGTGAAGATTTCTATTCTCAGTCTCATTCAGGCATGTCTGTGTAGGAGTATTTGTTCTCATTTGTAAGTCCTCCTTTTCTAGAAGAAAAACCCAACCGACAAAGTGGGTGAATGCTGAGAGCAGCGTCTGTGACCCTGCCAGGCCTCCCGAGCTTGCCCCCTCGCCGCTGGCCTGCCCCTGGAGGGCGACTGGCTCCCTGTCACTGCTTGTTTGCCCAACAGGGCCGCCTTTGTCCGGTGCTCACCCCCACGCTTCTACCCGCCTGTGCGTTCGTCTGAGCTGCCTCCTCACTGTTGTTTTACCTTCTGGGTGTTCTTCGAAACTGTACAGGTCATCTCCTACTGTATCGGGACACACCAATTATGCCCGACTTCCCCGCTGATACTGTATCTGGGTCCTGTTTTGGGAAACTGGCAAGATTTGGATTTTCTTCATCCTCCGTTTTTGCCTGTTGCTTATTCTGCGCTGTGTCTTCTTGCGTGTAATTTTTCAATCCTGTTGTCTCCAGTTACATGTATCTTCCTCTCCCAAGTCAGTTTTTCAATTTCATTCTCCTTTAGTTAAGGTCTTTTTTCTCCCCCGCTCCTGACTAGAAGCATTTGAAGGGCAGGAAACAATTTTGGCCCAGCATCCTGAGCTTAATAAATATTTCAACATTGTGGGGAGAGGAGTGTAAATTTAGTTGCTCTACATTTTGTTTCCAGCCTGCCAGATGGGCTGCCTTTAAAAATTAAAATTACAGGCCACTCACGTAATATACTAGCTAAAAAGTAATTTCTAATTGGGTTTTTAATTATTTTTAAGATATTTTTGCGAGATGTATTAAAAGCCCATTGCTATTTTCGTTATCCGCTTGTCTCGTTCATAGTTATTGGGAACGTTTTGAAAATACTTTGTTTTCAGTCCTCCAGCCTTTTCTGCTCCTTGTGCGGGTCATAACCCGGCCTCTCACCCGCCTCCTGATGACGCCGAGCAGCAGGCCGCCCTCCTGCTGGCATGCTCTGGGGACACTCTGCCTGCCGCTTTGCCTCCAGTCAACATGTATGACCTTTTTGAAGCTTTGCAGGTAAAACTCTTGGCTCCTTAAGGTGTACCTAGATTTATGGATAGGTTCAGAGTTTCTTTAAGTTTGCAAAGATACAAAGATATTCAGTAGCTTTTCCTCTTCTTGGCTTTTTGGTTTTCAGTTTTTATTGTTTGTTATTTATCTTTTTTAAGTCACTTTACTTATTTTGAGAGAGAGAGAGAGAGAGAGAGAGAGAGTACATGAGAGCAAGTGTGGGAGTTGGGGGAGAGAGAGGTGCCCAAGCCCCAACGTGGGGCTCAGACCCGCAGAACTGTGAGATCGTGACCCGAGCCGAAATCGAGAGCCGGACGCTTAACCCACTGAGCCACCCAGGTGCCCCTGTTGTTTGTTATTCAAGCCATTAGTACTACCATCATTTTTCAAATCCGGGGCCCACACCTCCCTCCTAACTTACCTCTCCCAGCCCCCACTTGCCCAGTGAAAAAGAAAACGGGAAAAAAGAAATCCTCTTGTTCCCGCTCCTATTTCAGAAGCTCGTCATTTCTTTGTTTTCTTGTTCCCAGTTGGAGCTTCATTAGGCTCTGGCTTGTAGCTTAGAGGTTGGCGTGTGAATGTTTCGTTGATGTAAACCTTACTTTTTAATTGTGCGTGTCGGGAAGAGGGATATACCGAAGCGTAACGGGAGGCACGCTACTGTTTTAATCGCAGGTACACAGGGAAGTCATTCCCACACACACCGTATATGCTCTCAACATTGAAAGGATCATCACGAAACTCTGGCATCCAAATCACGAAGAGCTGCAGCAAGACAAAGTCCACCGCCAGCGCCTCGCAGCCAAGGAGGGGCTTTCGCTCTGCTGAACGAGGGTGACTTGAGGGTAGGGGGGCCTCAGCAAATTCATTGGTTATTGAGAATTGAATGTTTTGGGGGGTCCACATTTCAAGACTGAAGTGTGTGGTGTAAATATAGCCTTTCCTGTGGAAATGTGGCACTGAGTACCTTTTGCGTTGCTACTGTGAAGCCGTTCATACAAATCTGACTTTGATAATGACCCATATGTCTGTATGTCTGTATGTGTTCCCAGTTATGGGAGTGAGCACTGAGAAAAAGTCTGTGCCGGGAATGATGTTTTTAGGCATCTGAGAGGCATCTGAGGCTTAGTATCCTTGGGTCTGCATGTGAGGTAGATGACATCCTAGAACAAAGAAGCCGTTATAATTTAGTCCCCGTGATCAGCAGGACATCTGTGTGTTCAGTGACAGCATATACTCTGTATCTGGCAAGCCTAAAATTTCTGCCTTTCTCCTGAAGAACTGTGCTCTCGCATTTTGGTTGAAATAACCTACACAGTGTTAAAAATCATATACCTCCTTTAGTGACCGGTTTAATTTTTTTAACAGATTTAGGTAGCTCCCTAAAAATTCATTATAACTCCGTAGAAAATAGGACTTAGAAATGCTGTGCTGTTAGACAAGATAAAGTCCTTTCTTTGCATTAAAAGCCAAAATAAAAACTCTGGAATGTAATTGACCTTATGAAGTTTCTTCTCAGAACTTAAGTTTCTTTTACAGTTAATACGCCCAAAGACTTTTATTGGTAGTTTCACCTGTTGATTATTCCTATAGAATATATTTTAAGAAGCCCACGTAAACATACGGGATTTATACTTAGAAACTCCCTAATTCCTATGAAGTATCTGTTCCTCTCCTTTCAGATGGTAAAGGGAACACAATTTACATCTGGCAGTGTTACTAATAAGAAAGTTTGTTTTTTTAGAGGTGATGCTTTTTACTAAAGAGAAGGTGTTGGTGACTATATTAGAATGTACAGATGGGTTGTGTAGGCCTAAGTAATATACGTACAGATATGTATACCTGGTTCAATATTTGGATCTATTTGGTTGTGTACTTGAAATGTGACAAATAAACCTTTTGGGAGAAAACTTCCCTTTCCTGTGTTTACTAAAGGAAACGTATAAGGAATACTGCTTTCCATTGAAGTATGAAAAGCCCTGCTTTAGGAGACCTTAGCAGACTTTTAGAGGGATGTACTAGATGAGAAAGATTAAAAAACAGGTTCCAACTTAGGTGTGTCATTGCTTGCTTTTCTTTTTTTTTTTTTTTTAAGGTTTGAGAGAGAGCAGGAGCAGGGGAGGGGCAGAGAGAGAATCCTAAGCAGGCTCTGTACTGGCAGCACAGAGCCCGACACGGGGCTTGAACCCACAACCCTTGAGATCATGTCATTTCTTTCCTTTTGGAATGTGTAGACAAAAAGAAAAAAAAAAAAATAAACAGCTTAGTTTCAGTTCTCGGCACAAGTCTGAAAAGGCCTTTTTTAGATAATTTTCAGGTTTAGAAGAATTTGGACTGATACCTAGCTGAATGTAGTGGTTTTGTTTTGAGCCATCCATATGCCGGGAACTTAATGCGGAGCATGTGTTAAATTTCATGGAGTCCTTACGTGGAGAGGCAGCTGGGAGCCGCAGCCACGTCCTGCCGCCCATCGCAATGGCAGCGTCCGTGGGCGGCCCTGGCTCTCACCTCTACGGTCACCTCCTCTGGTGGGACCACAGGACGCCAGAGGACTCCCTTTGCCTCGTGTTTCCGGCCTACGTGAAAATCTGCTTTCTGTGCCAGTTTTCCTTAAGAATCACTTTGTGAAGCGGAAAGATGGGGTTGAAGGTAGAGGGATACTTAGGATTTGAAAGATTTGAACACCTGTGTCCCGCCAAAGGCTAGCTTCCACTCCAGCAGTGTTGCCAACTGTGGGATCCCGAGTGAAATTGTGACTGCTTATTCCCAAGCATTTAGAAAAATAACTGTCAATGAGGAAAACGCTGTTAGAAACCAGGTGATTTCAGGGGCACCTGGGTGGCTCAGCTGGTTAAGCGACCGACTTCAGCTCAGGTCATGATCTTGCAGTTTGTGAGTTTGAGCCCCGCGTCGGGCTCTGGGCCGACAGCTCGGAGCCTGGAGCCTGCTTCGGATTCTGTGTCTCCCTCTCTCTCTGCCCCTCTCCTGCTCACGCTCTGTGTCTGTCTCTCAATAATAAATAAATGTTGAAAAAAAATTTTTTTAAAAAGAAACCAGATAATTTCAGACTTAGAATAAAGCTTATTTTTCCTGCAGGAGTTTCAGTAATTATCTTTCATATATAGGTGTTATCACTGCAAAACCAGGTTTGATAATGCCCACCTTACTTTCTACCCAGAGTGCTGGCTTAGCACACATTCTTATAACCTTGAACACCCTCTGCTGTGATCAACCAAGCACACGTTCCTCGGCACTCACCCCCCAACACCCCACCATTGCCTGAGGTTCCCAATTGGACCTCACAAACTTCTAAAGGATTACTCTTTGACCATTAGGTAAATGCCTGTGTTCCCTCACATTTTTTGGCTCCTGCCAAAATGCCTCCAGGATGTAGAGTAAGGGTAAGGAAGCTTGGTTTTAGGGGTCAGACTTAAATGCTGTGGCCAACAGATTGGGTCAGCACTTGATTCTGATGGCTTAAAAAAGGAAAAGTCTGGAGACTTCTTAGAGAGTAGACCACTACTTCTTTGAATCTATGGGCATGGTAGATTGTCAAAAGTAATTTAACTAAAAGCACACCAGGAAAGGGCAGGTAGGTTCTTCATGCTTTCATTTTTAAAGAAATTTGTGAAAACTAAGTTTTCTGATCTGCTCCTCAACTTGCTAGCATGTCTTCACCCATTTAAGATCAATATCCCTTTATGGATTTCCTTCACGGGATTTGGTAGTGTACCATCCCCCAGAACATCTGAAACATGACTGAATGAGGAAAAAAGCTATTTATGCCAGGCCTCCCCCCAACTCCCCACCCCTGGACTTTTGAGTTTAAAACCACATGTTATCATTTTTCTTCCCTGTCTTCAGACACCAACATTTATATTGCCATCCCATGAACAGACACTGTTTTGATTCAAGGATATTCCACACATACACCCCAGACCGGAGAATATAGCATAAAAGATAGTTTGAAATGTGACCTTTCACAATGCTAGAGGTAAATAATAAATAAAAGCACCATAGCCTATTGTCTTTATTATCAAAGTTTATTGTTGGGGTCAATTTTCTATCTACCGGGGAGTACAACTATGTCTCAATATGTGCTATAGTAATTCTAGGGTAATAGCCTTTCTGCAAAATAGTTGTACTGGGACTCTGTTAAGCATAGATCATAATTAAGTCAGTGGAAGAATGAGCCCAGAAAAACCCTGACAGTAGAGCCATTACTCTAGGAAAGTTCCAGTGCTATGCAACCTGTAAGGCATCATCTCTCAGCTGATGATGAGACTCAAGAAGATGTTGGTGGAATGAAATAGGAGTTGAACCCATTTTCTACTCTTCTCTGCAAGAAAACTATGGCTCCAATGCAAGAACCCAAAATTAGATCTTATAAAATCATTTAGGCTCCCAAGGCAAGTAAAACAGGACATAAAGAGGAAAGGGCCAGGGACCAGGGTAGTGGAGGATAAATTAAGTGGAAGTGGAGGGGAGGGAATGGAAACTTCTGGAATGGAAAATAGCTGTATTTAGATGCCATTTGAGACAACAAATAATACAGTACAGGTGAAAGCAAATGGGGAACAATTCCAATATTCAAAGTTAGTCAGATATACCAGAAACTAAGTGAAGTTTCCTACCTTGGAGGAAAACTGGTTTTAAACAAATGACAAAGGTGAGTCACTAATAGGAAAATGAGTACCTGAGTAGAAATAGGTGTTTCAGGATGCCAAGAACAGTAGAGTATATAAATGAGCAGAGTCTACCAGAAGGAAAAGTGGTTATGGTAGCCTGTTATTCAGATCAGACATTGGAATGACATTTCTGGCAATGGCTTTGTCCAGAAGGTCCTGGCATATTTTTTTGTAGCATAGATAGCTCGGAATGTTTTCGCGACACTCAACTTAGGTGGGAATGCAAATTACTAGAATGTAAAAATTCAAAGACCTCCCATCTATTCCCGCAGGGCAGAAGGAGATTAGAAGTCTTGAAACAGCTGTGGCTAAAGGCCCACGTCCTCTCATACCCTTGTGATCAAAGTATTAAAGAAACCAACAAGTATCCGATGAGTCAATGAGCCTTGTACCATGTAGATAGCAGATAATTTATAGTGACATCTTCTGCAGGCAGCCTGAGAAACAGAAGAGCTTGTACACTAACTGCTGCCCCATCATTAAATATAATGACACAGAGGGCCACCAAAGACCCTAAAAAATTCTAGCTGCCAACCAGATTGGGAAGAGAAATACAACAGCATAGTTTCCTAACCTGCATCTTCCACTCTAACCTAGTTCGTCTGTGGAAAAGCCATCTGCTGGCACCAGGCCAGTATGCCTGAATTTTATCATTAGTATCTCATTTTTCCAAAAGAGGAAATGTGTAAGTAGCAGGTGTACGTATGGGACTCGTTTCTACAAAGCCTTCTTTGCAGTCTTGACCTGTGTGGGGACAGGTTCTACTCTTGGAAGCATTTTTAAAGGCAAAAGAAAACATTTACTTGAGGTTTTCTCCACAGAGAGGACATCAGTGGAATTGGGCCCACAGGAGTCTCCTGTTGGTGTTGAACAAACGGTCTCTTCTCCAGGAACAAATACCTTTGTTCATTCATATTTACAGGTTTCTTTTGATGGACACATGGATTAATCTCTAAAACAAAAAATGGGGCAGAAGCAGTTTCTTCCCTAATCATGTCTCTGCTGAAATCAAGGGTCCTAGACTTTTCTGACACGTGGATGTGGGGCGGGGGTGGGCTATGTCACAGGACAGGGTGCACAGTCCAGACATGGGGTTGTTCCAGCCCCCCCGGCCTTCTGCTGCTCCCTGTGCGTCCACACTTTGAGGAATCTTCTTGAGGATTTTCCTCTCACCTGTTTCAAACAGTTCCAATTGCTGGAAAACAGAGAGAACCTAAGTGTGAATCAACCCTTGGATTTTAGAAATCGTATACATTTTAACAAACATGATTATTCCATTAGTCAGATTTCCAAATAGATGAGGAGAACCAGTTTTATGCCCATCTGTCCACTATTAAATCTCCTGTTTGCTGAGAATCCCTAACTGCTTCTATCGCTTCCTCGGTTCACAAAAGGGCAGCTGAACAGAGAACCGGTGGTCATGATGGTCAGAAGGTCATGGTTGATATCGGACGTAAATGCCTATCTTCACAGCTGCAGCCTCGCCCTGTCTTTTCCCTTTCCTCTTCTGGTAGCAAAGAGCTTAGAAAATTAAAAAAAAAAAAAAAAAAAAAAGCGCAAAAACGTTGTTTAACAAGGAGAGGGAACAAAAACACAAAGTAAAATAAGACAAGGATTAACAACTCACTAGAATATTCAAAGTTTGACCATGGTTAGCAGAAGAAGGCTGAATTCATGGAGGGGGAGGGTAGGGGACATGAGAGGGACAGAAAAAGCAATTTTGGCAATTTGAATTTAACACTGAGAACCCCTCCTCGACTCCACCGTTCTACGAGGGGTCCCAGAATCACAGCGGGGTTCGGCAGCATGAGTACGGTTTGACTTGAGGGCAGGGGAGGAGACCTACGTCCCTCTTGCACTTGCACGGCGAGGAGTGAGGGGACAGATTTCGGTTAGCATTTCCCTTGGAGGAAAAAGCAACTGGGATGGGACCCCTTAGTTACGCTGTAAAAGGAAGAAGACACGTCAAGACGGTTTGGGGGCCTCTGTAAAGGAAGGAATGACCTTCTTCATACTAACCGTGTCTAGGGAAAAAAATTAATTGACAATTAGGGAAATGAGAGCAAGAGGGTAAAATGAATGGCTTGCTCCTTCTGCAGGTTTCCCGCTGTGCCTGGCTGGCTGTTCTCTCCCAAGGTGTGGGTGCTGGGGGGGTGGTACGTGTTAAGTTCACATCCTCTAGAGCTGTTAGTCCCCGCCCCCCACTTCCCTCTTGAAGCTGCCCTTCTACAGTCAACTCTGAAAATTCCAGACCTTTTGCTCTCAGTCCTCAGACCTTATTCATGGTAGTCTTGGCTATGTGCCCTGTTTTCTTTTCTTTCTTTTTCTTTTTTTTTTTTTTTTTTTTCGTGCCGGATTCAATTTAGAAATATATCCTTCCGGACATCAGTGGACAAGCAATTACTGCAATTGCTCCCGCCACCCATGTGAAGGTCATTATGAGAATCAGATAATGTTTTAAAACTCTTTTGAACTCCTAGGGAGAAGCAGACCTACGCTATCGTTTTTCTGTGCCAAGTGGGCTCCCGAGCAGACCACGCGAAGTCTGGGCGCGGAGGCCCCAGCGCCCAGTGCTCTCCCCGTACCGCCGGCCGACCCCGGAGGCCAGCGGAAGGGAGCACAGCCGCTCCAAGCGTGTCAGATACACACCCCGGCCCTGACGTTCCCCGGGATTTATAAGGGGAAGGAAAAAGCTGGCTCTTCAGATCAAATTCTTTGCGGACTGAGCAACGTCAGACAGACCACGCTCCTTCAGGCCCAAATAATCTGAACATGACAGCCCTCAGATTCAGTGTTCTGGCAGCTCACTCCTTGTGGGGAGGGCCAGGCCTCAGAGCAGAACACCCACAAAGTAAGCCAGGCAACGGCACTTGGACCTAAAGGAGAGCTGACGGCCTCTGATCCGTGGTACGGCAGCCCAGGCTTGAGAGTTCTCGAAGGCACAGAAAATCACGGCAAGGGGGAAGGTGTCCGTGGAACACGAACAGGCCTGTCCGTGAAGGTGCGGGGCGTGTGCGTGTGCCTGCGGGTTACCTGGGCTCTCCCCTCAGCGGTCAGTTGCCCTCTGGCGCGCTCTCGGTATCGCATTCTCTGGGTCCCTCCCCTCCTCCCGGCAGCTCGCTCTCGATCTCCCACAGGACGTCGTCTTCGTCTTCCAGATTGCTGGAGATGTGGCACTTCTTGAAGCCCTGGACGATGGATTCGCTGGAGATGCTGTTCCACGCGACCATGACCCACTCCAGGAAGAGGCCCAGGGGCGGCTTCTTGGCGTTCCCGGTGGGGCTCAGCGCCAGGTTCCCGGCCAGGAGCCAGTTAGAGTACTGGGCCCGGACGCTGTCATTGAGCGGCTTGTAGACCACCACGTCCAGCACCTGCAGCTGTGAGGTCAGGCCTCCGGGGATGA
Organism: Prionailurus bengalensis; assembly: GCF_016509475.1. Taxonomy (NCBI): domain Eukaryota; kingdom Metazoa; phylum Chordata; class Mammalia; order Carnivora; family Felidae; genus Prionailurus; species Prionailurus bengalensis. The sequence continues at coordinate 9,491,312 of NC_057360.1, read as the reverse complement.
TGACCATGTCGGTGTTCATGCTCTCCATGGAGCTCTTCACGGAATCCGTGGCGTGGCCGCGGAAGCCGTTCAGGATCAGCATCCCTCGCTGCTTGGGCGCTGCGCCGGTCCTCCGACGCCACACCACTTCTAACCAGTCCTGCATCAAGTCCTCCGTCATCCACCCGTACCGGTGGCAGCGGATCTCCATCCCGCTGGGGAACTTCCCGGGGGGGATGTACGTGCCCCTCAAGATGATGTACGGGGGCAGCTTCCTCCCGTCTGCCAAGACACCCAGCATCGCCGTGATTTTCAGCTTCTCCCTGCCCGGCGTCTTGACCAAGACGGGCTTCTCGCCCTGGTTGTCCACGGTCACCCGCGAGGGCACCTCTAGACAGATGGGCGTCTCGTCGGCGTTCCCCATCTGCGCCACCTGGTAGTCGTGCGCCCTGCGCAGGGCCAGCACGCTCCGCTGGTAGGTGACGAGCTTCTCCGTCAGGTCTTCGGGCAGCTGCTGGGGCACCGGCACCTTATGCCGCAGGGACAAGTCATACCTCCGCATCATTCTTCGACACCAACCCAAGCTGGCTTTGAACCCCTTCTCCGGAATGTTCATTTCCTGGGCGATCTCGAGGGCTTTCAGCTGCATGGCCTCCCTGGTGATAGGGTCCCCTTTGGCCTGCATGTACCTGACGTACTCGGCCACGCGCTGGTCCACCAGGGCAAAGCGCCCGTTCTTGGGGCCGCGGAACGCCCGCCGCATGGCGTGGGCATTCTGCAGCTGCGGCTTCACTTTGCGCCAGTCCCGAACGTTCTTTTCCAGCACTCCAAACTGCTTGGCAGCCTGGCAGTTGTTGGTGCTCTCAGCATATTCCACCACCATGAGCTTGAACCCCGCGTCGTAACTGCGCCGCATGCCCCTGCTGAACTGAAACTTCCCGGCAATATCGTCCGCCGAGAGGTCGTACCCCGGGAAGCCCATGGCCATGTAGAAGGGGTACCCCTCACTCCACTCGGGCAGCTCCGTGAGGTCCCGAGGCAGGCGGAGGCCAAAGCCGTCCAGGTGCTGTGGCTGAGGAAAGTGGGGGGTGGCGTTCATCGGACCCGCCCAGTCCGGGGGCTTGACGTCAGTCTCTTCATTTTCTAGGAGACAAACAGGGAGGGGCGAATACAACGACAGTAAGAAAAACGCCTTCTGGCCTATTCCGATTTCCTGGGTGAAAACGCTAAGAATACCTTAATCTGAGGTTCACCCAAAGGAGGCCCTTTAGTAACAGATGACGTTCCCCTAAGTCCTATGGATTGCCACACCTACTTCCCACAATACCTGTGTATCGCTACTCCTTCTTTGCAGGTGGAGCTACAGAAGTGAAGTAATACATCAAGGGAGCTGAGCTACGAAGTGCCAGAGCTGGGACTTGAACACGGGTACCAAACTTGGATCACACGATCATTTTGTGGGCCACGCTTTGGTCAAAACGGTTTTTGTGGGCACGAGAAGCCAAATGTAACCCATACAGCAGGTACAGAATTTAGATGCACTGCTAAAGGGATGGCCTGACTCACGTCCCTTACGCCAAGAAAATCTATAGCAAAAGCATACTTCGTCCCCTCACACCAATGTCAGAACTTCTATATTTACAAAGTGGTCGCAGAAACTGAACAGGACTTGGGAAGATAGCGTGTCTCACCCAAACTGAGATGCCATCAGTTGCAAGATACACCATGGGAAAAGAAAAAAAAAAATGCCATCAGTTTTAAGAGGGGTTCTCAATTTCAGAGATGTTAATGTGGTGGGCGGGGGGAAACATGTCTTAGAATCAGTGAAATATGGCATTTCACATTCTTCCCTATAGAGAGAAGGTGAATAAAATCACTGGCTGCTTAGAAGCTGTATTTGGCCAACCGTTCTCCTAACTATGTTGTTGATAAAGGGCCCTGTGCCTCTCAGACGTACCTACTCACACATGTACTACAGCTGCTCTTGCTTTTTCTATCCAAGAAGAGATGGACAAGAAACCAGGGTAAATCGCCCCGGCCATGTGCTTTGTCCCATTACTTTCCTTAGTCCTCAAACGTATATGGTGCGCTACTGAGGTGGCCTCCTTCACCCAGCATGTGCACAGGACCAAACGCCATACGAACTTCAATTTACTTCATGCGCGTACAAGGTTGCACGTTGAGACTTATTACCCACTGCTGACGGAGGAAGAAATGGAGGCTCAGAGAGGTGAATGAAGTGGCCTAAAGTCACACAGCGCTAGAAAGATTTTGAACATCCAAAGCCCATCATCTTTCTGCCTCATAACCTTGCCTCAACTCTTAAACACCCCACACGAGGTACATGGAGACTTAAAGTCCAGGTTCACAATGCTCCCACTGGGTGGATGCTGGGGTGATTTCATTGTAGTACCTGCCAAGGTTCCTCCTTGGAGCTGCCATTCATCAGAATTCTGAGACTCCTCGTCACCTTCCAACCGAGTGATCATGTCTGGCTTAGGGAATGGGAATTCTGTTTATAGGAAATAAAACAGGTAATAGCTGTGTGTTCCTGCCTTGGAGCCCTGCCAAAATCAGTACTTTACGCTACTTAAGGAATCCCTCCCCCACCCCGACACACACACACTCTCTCCACGTGGAGGTGTACAAAAGCCAGGGGGAAAGGGCTGAGGGGTAACGAAAGAAAAAACATGATAGGAAAGAAGTCGGTCCAAGGGAATTTAGGGATCTCTGCTAATGAGGGCTGGTGCTAGCAACGACAAAAACAACTTCATGTAGCAGGATGCAGTCCCTGACCTATTGAACCTTCTGGTACCTAGACGAGAAACTAGGAAATCCCTCCAGCTGGTTACATTCTAATGATACGGATCATCAATGCTGGGAGGGGAACGAGGATTCTTTGGGGCTGAGTTCCCAAGCGTCTGAGGCCGACGGGGTAACAATGAAGTCTGCCTTCCCTCCTGAGGAACATATGAAACACAGGCCCAGATCTGTGGTGACATTTCTTAGGTTAGGTCTTTTTTTTTTTTTACGCGAATGCCTAGGTCGAGTGAGGATGGTTCTGAGAGCTGGCGCAAGTTGCTGAGTAGATGGACACAATGTTTATATCCTGCCGAAGTCAAAAACAGGAAATCAAATGGGCACAGGCATTGAGGGGACAGAGTCCAAGTTCAGGAGAAAGGGATGTTGGATACACCAGAGAAGAGACATGGAAACAATTCTCTGGGCTCAGAGCTTCCAGGAGACAAAGAAAAAACAAAGCTTTACCCAGGGACAGGACAGTTTCATAATTCATCCTCATGACTTCCCGGTAGAGGGCCTTTTGTTGCTCCGTCAAAACTTCCCACTCCTCATCGGAAAAATATATGGCCACCTCATCGAATAGGGCCGGCACCTGGAACAGGGAACAACTAATAGGCATAAGCAGACACAGACTCACACACCTTCATCTCACAGGGGAGGGGCTCCGACCGGGGGACACGGTCCATCCACACTCACTAGGCGAGTGGAGGCACAACAAGGACACAGCACAGGTCCCGCACGCCCTGCTTAGGGTCGCTTACCGCCTCGGTTCACGGAGGAGGAGAGCAGCACCCTGAGAAGAAAACTCCCCAGCAGTGATCACCAGATCGGGACACACGCTGCAGGGCCAGCCGATCTGGGCTCAGCCCCGGCTCCAGATTCAGGAGCAACTGCCCCCAAGTAAAAACCCTGAGGCAGTTCCCCCCCCAAAATACACACACCCAGCCACCCCCTGCCCTCCCCCAAGTCACAGATCCCTGGCCCGGCATAAGGGTGGGGGGGGGCAGCTCCTGGGCACCGTTCTCCATTTCCTGGGGTTCCAGCTCTAGCATTTGACTCAGAACCCAAAGCCCAGGGAGGAGCCAGTGAGAGAGGGGGCCTCATCCTGCCTTTTCCAATCTGCAAGAGCAAGAGTAGGAGGAGAGGAGAGCTAATTAGAGCTTAAATTTATGTAACGAAACAGCAGAGCAAACTAGTTTGCTCTGATGCCTAGACCTTCGGCCAAGGACAAAGGCGGCTCTCCTTCCCTCTCCCCACTGACCCCGCTCCCCCACCCCTGTGGGAGGGGCCGGGCCACCCAAACCAACCTCCTCTTGTTTACTCGACTCTGCTCTTCTTTTTGCCATGTCGTTTCTTTCAGTCATGAAAAATCCCACTCCAAAGTTCATCATATTCGGCGGTAAGAAATCACTGGGCCGGGGTTTCAGGATTACTGCTTTCAAAGCTATTCCCCGGGGCCGAATCCAGAGCCTGGGTGATCATGAGACTGCTTTTTCACCAGCTTAGGAAATTAGCATCTGCCCAGTGTGTAGCTTCTTCAGGTGTCCGGCCATCAGTCACTTGGACACACTGGACTTTCTCCTAATTCCCCAAGTCCATGTCCTCCCTTCCCACTCACAGCACTCTACAAGTAGGGAGTACTTCCCAGGAAAGGCTGTGTCTGCTTCATCTGTTTTCCCCGACAACCTCATTTCACCAAGGAGGAAACGGGCTCGGAGAGGCCTTGTTGCTACTGTAAGTCACACAGCCAACAAATGGCAGGGTTGAGATGTGGACCTAGCACCGTCTGAGTTCAAGGCTCTAGCTCCTACAAAGAGCAAAGTGGCCTCCCTGGCGACCAGCCCTTCACTCTCCCCTACCTCCGCGCTCAGTGGTTCTCAGCGCTTGCTGTTTCCTGAGCAAACCATTCTTTTTCCTTTCGTGTCCCCCCCACATGGCTCTCCCACTGCCTCAGAGGTCCTCCCCATTCTTGGCTTGGCTGACACCCACCCACCCACCTTCCAAGACTTAGCCCAGATGTGCCGTTCCCTGGGAAGCTCACCCTGACGTGGGTTGTGCGCCCACTACACATCCCTGTGGCACCCTGGGCTCCACACTACGGTGGCACTTAACACAACGCAGTATTCTCTTGGTTTACTTGTCTGCTTCTTACAGTAGAATTCAAGCTCATTGAGGGCAAAACCTATGTTTATTCCATCTCCCTAAACTTAGGACACTTCTTGTAGATAGTAATCACTTAACAAAGTATTTTTTAAGTTTATTTATTTATTTAGAGAGAGCCAGAAACAGTGTGAGCAGGGGAGGGGCAGGGAGAGAGGGAGAGAGAATCCCAAGCAGGCTCCTCGCCATCAGCACAGAGTCCGATGCAGGGCTCGAACTCACAAACCACAAGACCACGACCTGAGCCGAAACCAAGAGTTTGACCGGCTGAGTGAGCCACCCAGGTGCCCCCAAAATGTATATGTGAATAAAAGATTTAAGCAAACGATATCCAAATGTCCTTTCTCTTGTTCCACTTAGAATAGTTTCAAATACTCATTAAATTCAGTCTCTTACGAAACCAAGCTTCCTCTTTGGAGTAAGTGTGAAATACTAGGAGGTAAAAAGGGATGAATCTCCAGGCTTTCCTCAGACCTTCATCAATCTGGAAAGCCTGTCAGCCAGGAATTTTCCACCCCACCCCTTCTCACTTCCCAGCCTTTTGAACAACTCTCCTTTTGGCCTTTTCTCTCCCTAGGAAATTCCAGATCCAGGCCATACCTATTTATAGTCCCTTTCCCTTTGCTGATAAAACGGGACACGGGACTGGTTACGCCTGTCATTTCAGAGGGGCTACCGACACTCACAGAAGTAAAACGTCCTAGGCCTGGTAAAAATCTCAGGAGCCCCAAAGTTGTAAGGTGGCTGGAGGGTGACTGGTGCCAGATTCACGTCCTCATATTTCTGGCTGAGCCACAGAGGATCTTCAAACAAGCCCACATTATACTCCGAGACGCACAGTCCAGTGGCTTAGAAATTCTCCTCACAGCAACCCTCTGTGAGAAGTGAGCGAGCCTTCAGCCAGGCCCCGTGGCGCAGGCCTCCTCTCTCCCCACAGAGGCTTTTTATCCGGCTGAGCACAGCAGAAGGTAAACAGGGCCTGCCCCGGGCAACACTCCGAAGTCGGGAGGCCCTTTCTTGGCCTCACAGGTAGGGACCCTCCATCCCTGTCCTCCTCCCTTCCCTCAGAAGACCCAGGATGCATCAGATAGGTGTTCTTCCTTCGGCTTGCAGGTACTGCCCTGCTCTGCCGGCAAGTGGGCATTCCAGAGCCCATCTCCAAGGGGAACTGTCAGGAAGTACCTACACCCCGCACAGCCGCACGCTGGCGAAGCTGTGTAACGAAGGTCTCAGAGCAGACGGCCGTTACCAGTGCACGAGAGAGCATCTGCGCGGGGCACTCCCTCTTGCGTGTTGAAATAATGATCTTATTGAATCCTTGAAGTAAGAATAAAGAAATGGGAATCACTACCCCACTTCTATGGGTGAGGAAGCAGCTGCTAAATGACTTGCCCACAGTCACAGAGTCAGAAAGTCTGACTCCAGGGGCGCCTGGGTGGCTCAGTTGGCTAAGCGTCCAACTTGGGCTCAGGTCACGATCTCGCGGTTCGTGAGTTCAAGCCCCCGCATCAGGCTCTGCGCTGACAGCTCAGAGCCTGGAGCCTGCTTCGGATCCTGTATCTCCCTCTGTCTCTGTCCCTCCCCCACTCGTACTCTGTCTCCCGAAAATGAATAAACGTGAAATAAATAATAAATAAATAAACAGTCTGACTCCAAAGCCCAGACTTTTTCAGCAGGCCACTTAGCACGCAGACTGTAGTGAGCCTTGGCCCTCGCGAGAGAGACGGGCAAGGGACCTGTCCCGCAGAGCTCGTGGGGAGAGAACCACACCCCTCAGCACTGCTCACCACGCCCTCTGGCTGGCCGGCCCGGGGCCTGCCCTACTTCTCTCACCTTCTCTGCTTCCAGCTCCGGGAGCTGTTCCAACTCTGCACAGGAGCGTTCCTCTCGGGTGCTTCTGTTCCTGCTTTCCCCGTGTCTGGGGTGCAAGCTCTCTCTCCTCCCTTGGCCAGTGCCACTTATGAACGAGACTCAGTTCAGGGTACATTCCTCTTTTTCTCTACTTGAAACTCTATTTCTATTCCAATTCTCCTGTGGAATATTATCCTGATAGACAGCACAGTTCTTATGTTGGAAAGGCTTTTATTGATCACCCTAACACAATTCTCTACAACCAAAATACATATTTAAGGAACAGATTCATTTCTTTTCTTTCCCTAGTTCAATGCCCTAGAACAGGGTTTTTCAACATCAGCACTACGGACATTTTGGGCCAGATAATTCTTTGTCATGAGGGCTGTCCTGTGCACTGGAGATGTTTAGCAGTGTCCGTGGCCTCTCCCCACGAGATGCCTAGTAGGATCTCCCACTCCCCAACCCCCACCCAAATCGCAAGAGCCAAAAACGTCTCCAGATATTGCCAAATGTCCCCAGGAGGGAAATGGGCCTGGGAGCCAACCTGCCCACTGCTTAAGACCGGGTCCATGCTTGCCCCCTGAGCAAAGCCTCTTGAGTTCTCCAGCTGAATGAGACCCTGCTCTTGAGCTGACTTCACCCACTGCACTCTGAATATTGTACTATGAATTATGTTCACTTCCCCACCTTCCTCGCGAGACCGGCAACTCCAGGAGACTAGGGATCTCGTCTTAACACCACCACTGTGCTCAATAACCGCGGACAGGGGGCAGACTGCCTGGAGGCCACAAAAACCAGCCCCCCCTCTTCCAGCGACCTCCTTCCTTCCCAGCTAAGAGTGGCCTTCGCCTTGCTCCCTTCTCACTGTTCCGACAACACTTAAACGTCCACCTTTACTGCACCCATTTTCCAAGGTTCTCCATGCTATCTAGAGGTTCTGGGTTGGCCAATTTAGCCTTAAAGCCCAGGGTTTCTACTGCCTTGAGGTCTTGCTGCAGGCTAAATGGGACTGACTCCTGTCCTCGAAGGTCTCCCCAGCTGCGAGGATCGGAACTAGAGAGGCGGTGGGGGTGAGCAGAGAACACAAAAAGAAAATGGCAGTGCAGCCTACAGAGCCCGACTGAAAACCCAGAGCCTGGTGGTGCATTGTGTTTCATCGAGGTATGACACACATACAATAAAATGCACTGCTTTTAAGGGTCCAGCTTGAGAGACATTTATTTTTTTAAGAACACGTGTCAGCGTACATGTGTAACTTTGGGGCAAAGTAGATAACCTCTCTGCTCCCCAGTTCTCTTGTGCGGGAGGGGAGCTGGACCGGACATTTGGGAGAGCCGTGTTTCTGTGAACACCAATCTCCTACTGGAAACAAAGGAATAGAATGGATACTGATAATGTTCATACACAGGACTCGCCGGAGAAAAGGAATGCAACTTGTTGCATATTTAAAGTTTTTACCATTCATGCCTAAATGTCATGATGTCCGGGATGTACTGTGAATAATTATACATGATTATAAGGATAAATATCTCTTGCACTTACATCACTCCCCCCCGCCCCCCACCCCTGGGGTGTCCAGAAGTGCCCCGGGCACAGGCGCGCTGAAGCCTGTTCACTTTTCTGGGGAGGCTTCTACAGCTCTCTGGTGCACGAGCAAAACCTGGCAGGCCCCAGGCAGACGGGCGGGGATTAGGATGGGCCACGCTGCATTTATATTTTTATGAATTTACTCTAATTCTATCACACGCTTCTGTTTGGATATGTTCCATATTCTGTGCTGCCTACCACCCCAATCCCTCGATTCGGGCAGGTTGATAATGCCGCTCTCCTGGGTGTGCTATCACAAGACGTCCTCACACAAAACCGACTGAAGCTCTCCTCCTGTCAGCTCAATGCCCCAAGTCTTTTTAAAAAGGTTCCCTTCAGGGGCGCCTGGGTGGCGCAGTCGGCTGAGCGTCCGACTTCAGCCAGGTCACGATCTCGCGGTCCGTGAGTTCGAGCCCCGCGTCAGGCTCTGGGCTGATGGCTCAGAGCCTGGAGCCTGTTTCCGATTCTGTGTCTCCCTCTCTCTCTGCCCCTCCCCCATTCATGCTCTGTCTCTCTCTGTCCCAAAAATAAATAAACGTTGAAAAAAAAAATTAAAAAAAAAAAATGTTTTAAAAAGGTTCCCTTCAGCCAGCAGTGGGTGTGAAAGACTCTCTCCTTCCCAAACTTCAGTGACGTTCCTCTGGGCCCTCTTCCCTACCAGGCCTCCATGGGGGCTCCCCTCCTGTCCTCGGCCTGCCTGGCCCAGTTTTAGCAAGAAACCTGCTTTACTTTACCTTAGAAAGATTCCCCCACCTTTGACAGCTGATCACCCTAGTCTGCCTTTAGCAAGAATCCCCCTATTCTTGATGTCCCATCTTAGTAACTTTTCACCCACTCTGGATCCCTGGCTGGAAATCCCTGCTTGTCTCACTGTATTCAGCGTTGAGCCCCAGCTCTCTCCCACTGCAAGAGTCCCGACACCCATCTCAACAGTCCCGACCCATCTTCCTTACCGTCTTCACAAGCGTCAGAGTAATTTTTTCTTTAAGAGGTCAGCGAACATGTAGCTGGCGTCTGCAACGTGCCTGGCGCTAAGTAAAACGTAGGCGATTCAGGGGCACAGGAGAGAGGCAAGCCTCTCAGATTTCCAGTCCGAACGACAATAAGCCACATGGCTGAAGAGACTGTTCCCACAACCAGCTCCATTCTTCACAGTGCCTTTTAAAGCCACAGGACTGTTTTCTCAGGAATGCAAACATACCGGGCTGGGCTGGGCTATTTTTACTTCCTATGCTTGACTGAGGAGGAGACTTAAAACAAGCCTGGCTCCCAGACCTCTCCTCACAGCTGTGTGGACCCATCTTCCTACTTACCCAACCACCTTCTGAGCAGATCCGGACTTTCTGCATATCTGTGGGGCCATCCTCCAGTTCCCGACTCTGAATCTCTTCTTCCTCTTCTTCTTCTTTCAGGGTCAAGTTGAGAGTGTAGGCTGTGGAATCCATCTCTGCAAGCAAGATTCAGTTGAGAAAAATCAGGCACTAGTGTGAACTCTCCGAAGCCTGGGATGGGGGTGCCTGTGCAAACCTCTTATCCCCAAGCACTGTTCAGGCTGGAGTAAGGGAAGGAAGAGTCAGGCCTGGGGAGGAAGGGCTTTAGGAAAAGCACCAGGAAGCTGGAAGGTGGCATATTAATTATGTTAAGAGGGGCTGCAGGCAGATAGCATACCTGACTGCCTTCATATATTAAAAAGGCTACCTGTGGAAGAGACCAGACTGGTTCTGTAGAGACCCAGGGGCAGAACGGGCTGGTGGGTAAACATTCCTGGGAGAGGTTTTAAGAGTGCTTTGAAAGGCAGAACTTTCTCACAGCCAGGGCCACCTGAACGTGAAATAAGCGGCAGGAGAGGGGTGTTAGCTTCTTTACCAACGAAGATGTCCGAACACAGCCCGGACACTTGCTCAACTGGGTTCTCCCTACAGGCCAGTTAAGCACCTGGAAGTTGGCTGGCCCAGAATACCCATCACCTGGATTTTCCAAAGCTAAAGATTTTGTCCATGAGCCGGTTCAGAAAGTAGTCATTCTGCCTTAGGAGATTTTCCAAACCCGAGATTCAGTGACACACAGTGAGGTGTACGCCTGGATACCCGAGAAGGTGCAGAAATCTGTTAGGGCCCACCCCCACCGGGAAATGCCTCCGTGGCGAAAAGAATATTCTCTTGGGTCCAGCTGTAGGCCAATACAAAGGGCCGCGCTCCTGCCCTCTAGGGGCGCGGGCAACTCCTAGGTGTGGAGTGAGTGTGCATCTTGTGGGCCGCATCCTCCCGGGCTTCGAAAGAAAAGATCCTTCCAGAGTTCAGTGTGCTTCTTCGGTATTGCCAAAGGGGACGGGCGAACACGGCAAGGCTAGGTCAGGGGCGGGCGGAAAAGGCTTCAGACCGCCGGAGCAGGGGCCCAAACTTGCCGCCGCCACCCCCGCCCTCTCCCGGGCAGGAGGTGGGGGCGGAGGTGGCACCGCCCCGCAGCAAAGGTGCCCGCGGCGAGGTGCCCGCGGCCAGGGCCGCGGCCGCCGCCGCCACCGCCCACCCGCCCACGGCCCCGCGCCCCGCCCGCAGCCGCCGCGCCCCCGGGCGCGCTCGGATATCTCCAGCCATCTTGTCCCATTTCCCTTTCTCCGCGGCCCCGCGCCGGGAGCGCTCCCGCCGCCCCCGGCTCCCGCCGCCCCCGGCCCGCCTCCCCGCCGGGCCCCCTCCCCGTCCCCGGCGCACCTGCCGGGCGGCCGGAGCCGGCGCCGCCTGCCACCAGGCGGGCCCGCAACAAAGGCGACGGCGGCCGCCGCAGCTGCAGCCTCGCGCCCCCGCCCCTGCCGCCGCCGCGCAGCCCCGGAGCCGCGGGAAGGGCCGCGCCGCCCCGGGCCTCCGGCCCGCCGCCCGCGCGCACTCACCGAGCGGCCGGGACGCGGGCCGGGGCCGCGGGAGGAGACGCCGAGGGCTCCGGCCCCGCTGTCACAGCGCCATCCCTGCCGCCTCTCCGGCTTCCCGTGCGCGCGGCCCCTCGGGAGGGAGCGGGGAGGACACGTGGTGGGAGGAGGAGGGTCCGGCCGCGAGCTGAGGGTGTTGGGAGGAGAGGGGAGGAGCGCGGCTGATGTCAGCGGGCCTCGGCGGCGCCGGGAGACGGCGCCCGCGCCGGCTCCGGACCCTCCTCCCGGCGCGGTTTCCGGCAGGTCCGCGCGGCGCTCTCCTCCCGGCGGAGTTCTCGACCCTCCTCGCGGCTCCCTCTGGCCGGCCAGCGGCGCCGTGCCCTCCGCCCTCCGCGTTTCCCCCGCGGCCGTCGGCTTCCCGTGCGCTGTGGGCGCCCTCGGCGGGCCGGAGGCAGGAAGGGCAGAAAGGATTTCTGCTTTAGCAGAGTGTGTGACCTGGGAGCATTTATCCCTGTGCTGATTTGCATTCACCGGTGGTTTGCATTTGCTGGGGTGAGCACTCAAGGCAGGCTCGCCACGCTTCAAGGGACGCGTTAGGAAGAGTAGACCAAGGGGGCTTAAGAGGGGTCCTGGATCTTTGCCGAACCGTGCTCGGATTCTGGCAAGCATAGGTCCAGAACTTCGGTCGTAGTATGTACGAAGAAGGAACTTCCTGATAGGAGTACTTGTTACCTGCTAAAGCCCAAGCTTGTAATCTCGTGGAGGACACAACTCTCTCTCTGTAGCAGGATCGTCAAAAGGCTCCACAAAAAAGAGCAGACAAGCCCTGAAGCCCTTCTGATTCCAGAAAAAAAGATTCTGGGGTTGGGTTTTTGTTGGGAAGTCGTTAAGGAAAAAATAAAATCATTCTGACACTTGTTAAAACAGGAAGGAGGACTTTATTTAGAAATATGGAAGTAGGTGTCCATGCTATCTCACACGAAGGGAGAGATGCCCGCTCAACTCTAAAAGCTGGCGAGGGATAGCCCATAGGCAAAGTGAGGGAGTCAGTGGGCAGAAATTCGTTTAGAGGAGACAGTAGGGAGAGAGGAATCTTGCTGCTGGCCGGCCAGCCTGCTCAGGTTTCCACGATGGGGGCAGGTTCTCTCTAAACCGAGTCTGCAGGATTCTTGAGGAAGCTGGGCTGCGCAGGCCGAGGAGTGGAGGAGGATCCGAAGACCGAGGCCTCCCCGAGAAGAGGGCTCAGAGGAGACCGACTAACATTTGATCAAGTCAAGAGTTTTTGTCAAACTTCTCTGACTGTCCCTGAGATCTGAGTAGCTCCTGCGAGAGGCGTCTCTCTCCAAGTGTTTGTGGCCATTCCTGGTTGCTTATGAATAAGTAAACATTTGTGAATGTTACTTCTCTCTGTCACGGAGAGGCTAATGGGGAGCTGTGGAGCTCCCAATTGGTAAAATGTACTATGACAAGCACATCTTTGAAGTGTAATTGTGGTGGACGACCCCAGACCAGAGCAAGTTTAACTGAAAGAGAACGTTATTCAAATACGGGGAGCGAGGGAGATGTTGGCGTTTCTTGTTTGCGTTCACGAACAGTTCTTTTTGTGTGTAAAATTAGCATTGTTAGAACAGGCGTGACTTCTTGGCTCAAGCTGATTGACCTTCCCATCTTAACTTTTCTGAGGAATGGCGACTTCAAATGGAAAAGTGAGGAGAGTGTCGAGAAGAAACCAAAGGGTTTTAGACTCTGAGAGTCCTAATGTTCTGCGGCTGTGATTAGTTTTTTGGTTTTTTTTTTTTTCTGGGAAGAGGACAATCACCTGAATTCTTGACTTTGGACCCACAGCCCTAAGATCTCAATTATTGCCATGGGGCCCACCTTGGTACAAGTCCGTAATTGCTAACAGGACTTCCTCGCAGGAACAAAGTGCTGGGGTAGGCACAATGCTCTGCCAGACATTCATGTTGAAATGGCTTATAAGTCATGCTGCTCGTCTCTGCCCGGGTTTCCTCAGCTTCAGAAAGAGGGAATTGCGGGCACCTGGGTGGCTCAGTCCATTAAGTGACAGACTTTGGCTCGAGTCATGATCTCATGATTTGTGATTTTGAGCCCTGCATCGGGCTCTGTACTGACAGTGCAGAGCCTGCCTGGGATTCTCTCTCTCTCTCTCTCTCTCTCTCTCTCTCTCTCTCTCTCTTCCCCTCTCTCTGCCCCTCCTTCAGTGGCAGGCCCTCTCTCTTTCTCTCAAAATAAATAAATACAAAAAAAGAAAGGAAGAGGGAATTGTGCCAGCCAGATGTTGTCAGAGCTTCCCCTCAGCTCTAATTCAGCAATTCCATTTCCCAAAAAGACTTCATTTGAGTCTGCATGGGGGGTGACGAAGCTCATTTTTGAGACAGTGCATGGCTTTGATAATTGGTAGGATGGGTTTCTGTCAGTAGGTACTTAATAAATATGAGCTGAACACCTATGAAATTAACATAATAGTTCTTTTTTTTTTTTATTTTTTTTTCAACGTTTATTTATTTTTGGGACAGAGAGAGACAGAGCATGAACGGGGGAGGGGCAGAGAGAGAGGGAGACACAGAATCGGAAACAGGCTCCAGGCTCCGAGCCATCAGCCCAGAGCCCGACGCGGGGCTCGAACTCACGGACCGCGAGATCGTGACCTGGCTGAAGTCGGACGCTTAACCGACTGCGCCACCCAGGCGCCCCAACATAATAGTTCTTTAATGAGGCTATTGGTCTGGCTTCATGCTTCTTCCTATTGAATTATTGCAGTCCACAAGCCATAGGGATTATAAAGAGCCCAAGTCCCAGAAAATACCCGTTACCCCTAGACTACAGGTAAGCCTAGCTACCAGCCCCTCCTTCCTCCATTTCTCAGGGACTGTGGTAAATTGAATTAATACATCCTTGTGGTAGTCCGCCCTGCTGCTAAATAGCATACCTGCTGAGACCTCATGTGTGCAGAATGGACTTCAATGCCCCATCACTTGGCCTGGCCATATGACGTGCTTTGGCCAGTAGAATATGACTATGTGTAGTCCTGAGCATAGATCCTAAAAAGGTCTCACATGTTTCCACTTGCACCTCTGGGAGCTTTTGTCCTTTGCCGTGAGAAAACCATGCCTAGGCAGTCAACACCCCTCCAGCCTGGGCTCCAGAATGAGACCTGTTCTACACAGCCATCCTGTGAAAATGCAAAGGGATCATTGTTTTGTTTTAAGCTATTGAGTCCTGAGGTGGCTTATTAGCCTTTTGTGGCTAATAGACACAGTATCAGTGGACAACCTTGGACTTAGGGCTCCCAATATTGGCCTTCACAGGTATGCTCTGAGGCAGGGGAAAGAATTGCCATCTCATGGTGGAAACTCCTAGATATGCTAGATGGGGAGGAGAGAAACAAATTGGTCAGAGGGGAAAGGGTGTGTCACTGCTGACTGTATCTCTTTTCTAGGATTCTGGAACCTCAGAAGATCAAGATATGAATCAACATTGGATATTTCCCAGTAAAGCCTTAAAATATTCCTGAGAGATCTTGATAAACTGGTAAGGGAAATCTTGATTTGGGCAGTTTCTGGAAGGGCTTAGAAGGCTCCTGGAGAGGGGCGCCTGGGAGGGTCAGTCGGTTGGATGTCCGGCTTCGGCTCAGGTCATGATCTCACGGTCCGTGGGTTCGAGCCCTGCGTCGGGCTTTGTGCTGACAGCTCAGAGCCTGGATCCTGCTTCTGATTCTGTGTCTCCCTCTCTCTCTGGCCCTCTCCTGCTCAAGCTCTGTCTCTGTCTCTCTCAAAAATAAATAAACATTAAAAAATTTTTTAAAAAAAGAAGGTTCCTGGAGAAGAAGAATGTGGTTCAAGTACCTCAGAGGGTTAAGGAACACTTAAAGATTTCTCTAGAAGAAGAAGAGAAGTGTAATGTCTACTGTAGTACGAGCTGCTATAACAGACTCCCAAAGGAGTCTCAACAATAGAAATTTATTTTTCACTTATGTAGTAGTTCTCTGTGGGTATTCCCAGTTTACAGGTGACTTTCTTCTATGCTGTGATTTAGGGACCCAGGCTCCTTTCATCTTGTGGCTCAGCCACACCCTTGGGACCTTGTGGTTTTCTTCATTCACCAGAGTGAAGGGAAAGTAGAAAATGGAGAAGGCACATCGTTTTCTTGGCCTTAAAGTAATACATATGTCTTTTGCTTATATTCCATTGGTTAGGATCATGGTGACAGTTATTTTTTTATTATTTTTTTAATATGAAATTTATTGTCAAATTGGTTTCCTACAACGCCCGGTGCTCATCCCAACAGGTGCCTTCCTCAATGCCCATTACCCACTTTCCCCTCCCTCCCACCCCCCATCAACCCTCAGTATATTCTCAGTTTTTAAGAGTCTCTTATGGTTTGCCTCCCTCCCTCTCTAAGTTTTTTTTCCTCACCTTCCCCTCCCCCATGGTCTTCTGTTAAGTTTCTCAGGATCCACATAAGAATGAAAACATATGATATCTGTCTTTCTCTGTATGACTTATTTCACTTAGCATAACACTCTCCAGTTCCATCCACGTTGCTACAAAAGACCATATTTCATTCTTTCTCATTGCCAAGAAGTATTACATTGTATATATAAACCACAATTTCTTTATCCATTCGTCAGTTGATGGACATTTAGGCTCTTTCCATAATTTGGCTATTGTTGAAAGTGCTGCTGTAAACATTGGGGTACCAGTGCCCCTATGCATCAGCACTCCTGTTTCCCTTGGGTAAATTCCTAGCAGTGCTATTGTTGGGTCATAGGGTAGATCTGTTTTTAATTTTTTTGAGGACCCCCACACTGTTTTTCAGAGTGTCTGCACCAGTTTGCATTCCCACCAACAGTGCAAGAGGGTTCCCGTTTCTCCACATCCTCTCCAGCATCTACAGTCTCCTGATTTGTTCATTGTAGCCACTCTGACTGGAATGAGGTGACATCTCAGTGCGGTTTTGATTTATATTTCCCTGATGAGGAGTGACGTTGAGCCTCTTTTCACATGCCTGTTGGCCATCTGGATGTCTTCTTTAGAGAAGTGTCTATTCATGTCTTCTGCCCATTTCTTCACTGGATTATTTGTTTTTCGGGTGTGGAGTTTGGTGAGTTCTTTATAGATTTTGGACACTAGCCCTTTGCCTGATATGTCATTTGCAAAGATCTTTTCCCATTCCATTGGTTGCCTTTTAGTTTTGTTGATTGTTTCCTTTGCAGTGCAGAAGCTTTTTATCTTCATGAGGTGCCAATGGTTCATCTTTGCTTTTAATTCCCTTGCCTTTGGGGATGTGTCAAGTAAGAAATTGCTGGGGCTGAGGTCAGAGAGTTTTTTTCCTGCTTTCTCCTCTAGGGTTTTGATGGTTTCCTGTCTCACATTCAGGTCCTTCATCCATTTTGAGTTTATTTTTGTGAATGGTGTAAGAAAGTGGTCTAGTTTCATTCTTCTACATGTTACTGTCCAGTTCTCCCAGGACCATTTGTTAAAGAGACTGTCTTTTTTCCATTGGATATTCTTTCCTGCTTTGTCAGAGATTAGTTGGCCATACTTTTGTGGGTCCAATTCTGGAGTCTCTATTCTATTCCATTGGTCTATGTGTCTGCTTTTGTGCCAATACCATGCTGTCTTGATGATTACAGCTTTGTAGTAGAGGCTAAAGTCTGGGATTGTGATGCCTCCCACTTTGGTCTTCTTCTTCAACATTACTTTGGCTATTCGGGGTCTTTTGTGGTTCCACACAAATTTTAGGATTGCTTGTTCTAGCTTCGAGAAGAATGCTCGTGCAATTTTGATTGGGATTGCATTGAATGTGTAGATTGGTTTGGGTAGTATTGACATTTTAACAGTATTCTTCCAATCCATGAGCACGGAATGTTTTTCCATTTCTTTGTATCTTCTTCAATTTCCTTCATAAGCTTTCTATAGTTTTCAGCATACAGATCTTTTATGTCTTTGGTTAGGTTTATTCCTAGGTATTTTATGCTTCTTGGTGCAATTGTGAATGGGATCAGTTTCTTTATTTGTCTTTCTGTTGCTCCATTATTAGTGTATAAGAATGCAACTGATTTCTGTACATTAATTTTGTATCCTGAGACTTTGCTGAATTCATGTATCAGTTTTAGCAGACTTTTGGTGGAGTCTATTGGGTTTTTTATGTATAATATCATGTCATCTGCAAAAAGTGAAAGCTTGACTTCATCTTTGCCAATTTTGATGCCTTTGATTTTCCTTTTGTTGTCTGATTGCTGATGCTAGAACTTCCAATATTATGTTAAACAACAGCGGTGAGAGTGGACATCCCTGTCATGTTCCTGATCTAAGGGGGAAAGCTCTCAGTTTTTCCCCATTGAGGATGATATTAGCTGTGGGCTTTTCATAAATGGCTTTTATGATGTTTAAGTATGTTCATTCTATCCCGACTTTCTCAAGGGTTTTTATTAGGAAAGGATACTGTGGCAATGCAAGCTGGTGCAGCCACTCTGGAAAACAGTATGGAGGTTCCTCAAAAAACTAAAACTAGAAATAGAACTACCCTATGACCCAGCAATCACACTACTAGGTATTTATCCAAGGGATACAGGTGTGCTGTTTCAAAGGGACACATGGACCCTCATGTTTATAGCAGCACTATCAACAATAGCCAAAGTATGGAAAGAGCCCAAATGTCCATCAGTGGATGAATGGATAATGAAGATGTTGTATATATATATACAATGGAGTATTACTTGGCAATCAAAAAGAATGAAATCTTGCCATTTGCAACTACGTGGATGGAACTGGAGGGTATTATGTTAAGTGAAATCGCAAAAATCATATGACTTCACTTATATGAGGACTTGAAGAGACAAAACAGATGGACATAAGGTAAGGGAAACAAAAATAATATAAAAACAGGGAGGGGGACAAAACAGAAGAGACTCATAAATATGGAGAACAAACTGAGGGTTTCTGGAGGGGCTTTGGGGGGGGGCTAAATGGGTAAGGGGCACTAAGGAACCTACTCCTGAAATCATTGTTGCACTATATGCTAACTAATTTGGATGTAATTTTTAAAAAATTAAAAATAAAAAAGAAAGAGAAAGAAAGGAAGGAAGGAAGGAAGGAAGGAAGAATGCTGAATTTTGTCAAATGCTTTTTCTGCATCGATTGACAGGATCATATGGTTCTTATCTTTTCTTTTATTAATGTGTTGTATCACACACATTGATTTGTGAGTGTTGAACCAGCCCTGCAGCCCAGGAATGAATCCCACTTGATCATAGTGAATAATTCTTTTTATATGCTGTTGAATTCGATTTGCTAGCGTCTTGTTGAGAATTTTTGCATCCATATTCATCAGAGATATTGGCCTGTAGTTCTCTTTTTTTTCTGGGTCTCTGTCTGGTTTGGGAATCAAAGTAAAGCTGGCTTCATAGAATGAGTCTGGAAGTTTTCCTCCCTTTTCTATTTCTTGGAACAGCTTGAGAAGGATAGGTATTTTCTCTGCTTTAAATGTCTGGTAGAATTCCCCAGGGAAGCCATCTGGTCCTGGACTCTTATTTGTTGGGAGATTTTTGATAACTGATTCAATTTCTTTGCTGGTTATGGATCTGTTCGAGTTTTCTATTTCTTCCTGTTTGAGTTTTGGAAGTGTGTGGGTGGTTAGGAATTTGTCCATTTCTTCCAGGTTGTCCATTTTGTTGGCATATAATTTTTCATAGTATTCCCTGATAATTGCTTGTATTTCTGAGGGATTGGTTGTAATAATTCCATTTTCATCCATGATTTTATCTATTTGGGTCATCTCCCTTTTCTTTTTGAGAAGCCTGGCTAGAGGCTTATCAATTTTATTTTTTCAAAAAACCAACTCTTGGTTTCATTGATCTACTCTACAGTTTTTTTTAGATTCTATATTGTTTATTTCTGCTCTGATCTTTATTATTTCTCTTCTTCTGCTGGGTTTGGGGTGTCTTTGCTGTTCTGCTTCTACTTCCTTTAGGTGTGCTGTTAGATTTTGTATTTGGGATTTTTCTTGTTTCTTGAGATAGGCCTGGATTGCAATGTATTTTCCTCTCAGGACTGCCTTCACTGCATCCCAAAGCACTTGGATTGTTGTATTTTCATTTTCATTTGTTTCCATATATTTTTAAATTTCTTCTCTAATTGCCTGGTTGACCCATTCATTCTTTAATAGGGTGTTCTTTAACCTCTGTGCTTTTGGAGGTTTTCCAGACTTTTTCCTGTGGTTGATTTCAAGTTTCATAGCATTGTGGTCTGAAAGTGTGCATGGCTGATCTGAATTCTTTTATACTTATGAAGGGCTGTTTTGTGACTCAGTATGTGATCTATCTTGGAGAATGTTCCATGTGCACTTGAGAAGAAACTATATTCTGTTGCTTTGGGATGCAGAGTTCTAAATATATCTGTCAAGTCCATCTGATCCAATGTATCATTCAGGGCCCTTGTTTCTTTATTGATTCTGTGTCTAGATGATCTATCCATTGTTATAAGTGGGGTATTAAACTCCCCTGCAATTACCACATTCTTATCAATAAGATTGTTTTATATATATTTGGGGGCTCCTGTATTCGGTGCACATTTATACTTGATAGCTCTTCCTGGTGGATAGACTCTATAATTATTTTATAATACCCTTCTTCATCTCTTGTTATAGCCTTTAATTTAAAGTCTATTTTGTCTGATATAAGTATGGCTACTTCAGCTTTCTTTTGATTTCTAGTAGCATGGTAGATGGTTCTCCATCCCCTCACCTTCAATCTGAAGGTGTCCTCACGTCTAAAATGAGTCTCTTGTGGACAGCAAATAGATGGGTCTTGGGTTGTTTTGTTTTTGTTTTTTTTCCATTCTGATACCCTATGTCTTTTGGTTGGAGCATTTAATCCACTTACATTTAGTGTTATTATCGAAAGATATGGGTTTAGAGTCATTGTGATGTCTGTAGGTTTCATGCTTGTAGTGATGTCTCTGGTACTTTGTGGTCCTTGCAACATTTCACTCACAGGGTCCCCCTTAGGATCTCTTGTAGGGCTGATTTAATGGTGATGAATTCCTTCAGTTTTTGTTTGTTTGGGAACACCTTTATCTCTCCTTCTATTCTGAATGACAGACTTGCTGGATAAAGGATTCTTGGCTGCATATTTTTTCTGTTCATCACATTGAAGATTTCCTGCCACTCCTTTCTGACCTGCCAAGTGTCAGTAGATAGGTCTGCTACTATCCTTATGTGTCTACCTTTGTAAGGTAGGGCCTGTTTATCCCTAGCTGCTTTCAGAATTCTCTCTTTATCCTCGTATTTTGCCAGTTTCACTATGATATGTCATGCAGAAGATCGATTCAAGTTACGTCTGAAGGGAGTTCTCTGTGCCTCTTGGATTTCAATGTCTGTTTCCTTCCCTAGATCGGGGAAGTTCTCAGCTATGATTTGTTCAAGTACACCTCCAGCCCCTTTCTCTCTCTCTTCACAGATATTGTTCCATTTGATTGCATCACTTAGTTCTCTAATTTTCCCTTCATACTCCTGAATTTTTAAAATCTTTTTCTCAGCTTCCTTTTTTCCATAATTTTATCATCGAATTCACTTCTTCTCTCCTCTGCCTCTTCAATTGGTGCTATGGCCACCTCCATCTTATCTTGTACCTCATTTATAGCATTTTTTAATTGCTCATGACTATTTTTTAGTCCCTTGATCTCTGTAGCAATAGATTCTCTGCTATGCTCTATGCTTTTTGCAAGCCCAGTGATTAATTTTATGACTATTATTCTAAATTCTTGTTCCATTATATTGTTTAAATCAGTTTTGAGCAATTCATTAGCTGTCACTACTTCCTGGAGTTTCTTTTGAGGAGAATTCTTCCATTTCATCATTTTGGGTGGTCCCTGCGGTAGCTCCAAACTGCAGGGCACATCCCCTGTGCTGTCTGGAGAGACTTGTGTTGGTGGGTGAGGTCACAGTCAGATCTGATGTCTGGCCCCAGCCCACCGCTGGGGCCACAGTCAAACTGGTGTGTACCTCGTCTTCCCCTCTCCCAGGGGCAGGACTCACTGTGGAGTGGTGTGGCCCCTGTCTGGGCTACTTGCACACTGCCAGGCTTGTGGTGCTGCTTCGATGGGATCTGGCCAAGGGCGTATTAGATGGGGTGGATCCACAAGGCGCACAGGGGCGAGAGGGGGCAGGCTTAGCTCACTTTGCCATTGGTGGTCCCCTTTGGGAGGGGCCCTACAGCACCTGGAGGAAGGCAGGCCCGTCGGAGGGATGGATCCACAGAAGCACGGCGTTGGGCGTTTGCGCAGTGCAAGCAAGTTCGGTGATGGGAACTGGTCCCTTTGGAATTTCGGCCGGGGGATGGGAGAGAGAAATGGCGCTAGCCAGCACCTTTGTTCCCCCACCGAGCTGAGCTCTGTCTTCCGGGGCTCAACAATTCTCCCTCCCTGCGTCCTCTCACCCTCCCAGCTCTCTGAGAGCAGAGCTGTTGACTTTTAACCCTCCAGATGTCAAGTCCCACTGGCTGTCAGAACTCATGCAGTCCGACCCCTCTGCTTTTGCAAGCCAGACTTTGGGGGCTCTGCCTTGCCAGGCGGGCTGCCCCTCCACTGCCCTGGCTCCCTCTTGCCAGTGCGTGTAGCATGTACTGCCTCTCCACCCTTCCTACCCTTTTCCATGGGCCTCTTGTCTATGCTTGGCTCTGGAGAGTCCATCCTGCTAGTCTTCTGATGGTTTTCTGGGTTATTTAGGCAGATCTGGGTGGAATCTAAGTGATCAGCAGGATGAAGTGAGCCCAGCGACCTCCTACACTTCATTCAGACTACACTGAGCCTGGTGGGCATGATCTGGCGGGTTGAGCTTAAATTCTGCTGCCTTCTTGCTGCCTCTGGAGGTGGTGGATAAGCCATTCCTGGATTTTGGATCCTAGCTCCAAATCTTTGGCATTATGCATTTTCAGACTTTATATGAGCTTCTCCCTACCCGCCCCCACCTCCGGCCTCCTCCCCTGACTGGTTCCAGAAACGAGCTGGAGTGGGACTGGGTCTGGGGTTGGAAAGGGTCTGACTTAGAAAACAGTACTGAATCAAAAATCAGGCTGGGCACACCTTCAAAGCCAGACTGGGTCCAGGGGCAGACTGGGTCCATCCTCCATGGTGACATTTATATGAAAAGGGGCAGGGAGATGTAGAGCATGTCTGAGCAGTCACTTTCTAATAACAGCTCCACACACTGAAAGGGGGAGCCTGGATTTTTGTCTCTACCACAGGGATGCTTTTTCTTTCACTCCACTCGCTTCCTGTTGGCAACGTTTCTGAAAAGAAGTCCAACGTAATTCTTAGCCTTGTTTCCATATAGGAAAGGTATTTTTATCACCCTGGCTTCTTTCAAGATTTTCTGTTTGTTTTTGATCTTATGTTGTTTGAATATTACATTCCTAGGTGTATTTTTTTGGTATTTGCCTGTGTGGTATTTTCTTAGCTTCCTAGATCTGTGATTGGTATCAGGCATTAACTTTGGGAAATTCTCAGCTATAATTACTTCAATATTTCTTCTCTTCTTTTCTCTGTCTCTTCTGGTATTTCCATTATGGGTATGTTACACCATTTGTAATTTTCTCACAGTTCTGGGTTTGTTTTCCTGTTTTTTGTTGGTATTTGTGTTTTAGTTTGGGAAGTTTCTGTTGACATATCTTCAAGCTCATTGATTCTTTCCTTGGCTGTGTCTAGTCTACTGATGAGCCCGGCAAAAGCATTCTTCATTTCTGTGGCAGTGTTTTTGATTTCTAGAATTTCTTTTTGATTCTTTCTTAGCATCTCCATCTCTCTACTGACATTACCCATCTGTTCTTGCATATTATACACCTTTTACACTAAGGCCCTCAACATAATAATTGTAGTTATTTCAACTTCCCAGTTTGATAATTCCAAAATCTCTGCCATATCTTAGTCTGGCTCTAATGTTTATTTTGTCTCTTCAAACTGATTTTTTTTTTTTTGGCCTTTTAGCATACCTTAAAATTTTTCTTAGAAGCCATACATAAGCTCTTGGGTAAAAGGATTGTTTGGGGGGCTAGGAGTTAGGCTGTGTTTACTCTTTGCTATAGGTGAGGCTAAAATTTCTTCCAGTGTCTTTGTTTTTGTGTCCCTTGTTGTCTTTGGATATTCTTAGAGACTCTTATAGTTCCTTTAGCTTATAGTTCTTTTAGCTCTAAGCCCCTGAGATTATACTGGAGCCCCATTTATATGTTGGTAAACTATTGGGGGAGGAGCAACATACTATAATCTATGATTAGGTCTTAGTGTTTTAGCAAACCTGTGTCTCTGATTCTCATGTTCCTCCCTCTTCCCCTTTAAATGAGACTGGAACAGGGGGCTGAAATTGGGTATTTCCCCTCCCCCAATTTTCTCTGAGAAGCTCAACTTGCTTAAAATCTGGTAAAACAGTTTCCCTTGAAGGCAAGCCTTTGTTAAGGAGAACAGAGCACTCTGGGCTTATTTTTAATTTTTTGTTGTTTTAAGAGAGAGAGAGAGAGAGAGAGAGAGAGAGAGAGAGAGAGAGTGCATGAGTCAGGGAGAGGGGCAGAATGAAAGAGAGAATCTTAAGCAGGCTTCATGCTCAGAGTGGAGCCTGAGACGGGGCTGGAACCCACAACCCTGGGATCATGACCTGAGCCGAAGTCAAGAGTCAGTTCTTCAACTGACTGAGCTGCTCAGGTGCCCCTGGGCTTATTTGTAAATGGCGACTTTCCCCCTTCCCCTGTATGAAATACAAGGGGATTTTTCTTCTGCATTCACCCTGAGAACCTGGTGGAGCTTCTGGACATAAAACTCAGGAAAGTTGGGTGGGGGGAATGTTTACATCTCAAGCCAGACGAGGCACAGTCTCCAGTAGTCAATTGTCCTTTATGTGTTCCTACCAGGCACCAACTGTGGCTTTTGCTCCTGGTAAACTATGATTCTTTGTATTTGCCTGGCTCTCTAGTTTTTTTGGGGGGGGAGGTGACAATTTTTCTTGTAACCTCGATTCCTTGATTGAGGGACTTGTTCATTTTTCAGTTTGTCTTTTTATTTTCTTTTTGTGAGGATAGGAGTGGTTACTTCCAAGCTCTTTACATGTCAGACCAGACAGAGACTTTCAAGAGAGTTGGGGATAAGGATCCAGCAACTCTCTTACTTTACCTTCCTCCTCAGGGCTGGCCCAGGTCAAGAGCTCATTTTCATTTACACTGGGTGGGAGTTGAGAGGACAGCTCAATAGAGCCCATTCATAGTGGTTCTTCCTAATCTCTCAGTTTATTGTCATGCCTACAACCCACTCTCTTCTATAATATTCATTGATTGGTCCTAGTCTCAGCCTGAGATGATGACTCAAAACCAAATCTAACGTAACAATCTTGTCAATATTTAAAAACTTCTGTCTCATTTCTTTTCAAAACATTTCAGTGTTTATTTACTTTTTGAGAGAGATTGACAGAGTGTGAGCAGGGGAGGGGCAGAGATGGAGGGAGACACGGAATCCAAAGCAGGCTCCAGGCTCTGAGCTGTCGGCACAGAGCTCGACTCAGGGCTTTAACTCACAGACCACAAGATCATGCCCTGAGCCGAAGTGGGAAACTTAACTGACTCAGCCATCTGGGTGCCCCTGTTCTGTCGCTTTAAGTCTTCGCTAAATATTCCTGTTTTCTTCAAGACTTCCTTATAGGGCATGGTTTCAGGTTTCTTGTCCATTGAGGTTACTTATGATATATTTTAGTTCAGAGTTTTTCTCAGATCTTTGTAATACCGTATTTCTTTTTTTAAGTGTTTATTTATTTATTGAGAGAAATAGTGAGAGAGAGAGAGAGTGGGGGGGGAGGGGCAGAGAGAGACAGAGAGAGAGAATCTCAAGCAGGTTCTCCACTGTCAACACAGAGCCCAATGTGGGGCTCAAACCCACAAACCAGGGGATCATGACCTGAGCTGAAATCAAGAGTCAGACTCTTAACCAAATGAGCCACCCAGGAGCACCCCCCTTTAAGTTTATTTATTTATTTTGAAAGAGAGAGAGAAAGTGGGCGAGGGGTAAAGAGAGAGAGAGAAAGAGAGAGAATCTGAAGGAGGCTCACCACATGGTCAGCACAGACCCCAATGCAGGGCTCGAACCCCCAAACTATTGGATCAATAACATCATAATTCTTTTTGTAATTTTTAAAAAAAATTTGTAATGTTTTTATTTTTGAGAGAGAGAGAGAGGGAGAGAGAGAGAGAATGCAAGCAGGGGAGGGGCAGAGAGAGGGAGACACAGAATCTGAGGCAGGCTCCAGACTCCGAGCTGTCGGCACAGAGCCCAATGCAGGGCTTGAACCCACAGATGGCGAGATCGTGACCTGAACTGAAGTCAGATGCTCAACAGACCAAGCCACCCAGGCACCCCAATAATACCATAGTTCTTGAAGTAATTTTCCCACATCTATTTTTGGATGTATTTTTCCTGTCTTCTTTTTACAGAGAAACCTCTTTATTGGAAAGGAAAAAACAAACTAGTTCTTCAACAGAAAAAAGTTTTCTCTTAGCAGAGAAGAGTACATCAAATTTCTCATGTGTCTTACAAGGAACACTGAATAATAGATAGAGAACATCATTCTTTGAGAAAATGTAGTCTCAAAATTCAAATGCTGTCGTAGTCAGCTTTTGCTGCACAACGACAGGATGTGAGCAGAGAATTGACCTGTGCTCACACAGTGGGACTTGCCTTGGATGCTCTGGTGGATGGACATGAAGGGTTTCCCCTGGGGAGCTGCTTCTTGAGCCGGGTCTCCAGACAACAGCATGTGCAGCAGACCTTAGCCCAACCTGTAGCTTGGAACTAAGCCCAACATACCCGCTGCCTGAAGCAGAGTTGCCACTGTAGCCTAGGCTACATCCTCTGATCCATAGTTGACCTAAAGACAAATGAACACAAAAACAAATACTTGTATTATAAACCACCGGATTTTTAGGGCTGGGATGAAGCTGAAGAATCAGGTGCCCAGAGGAAGCGCTTCATGACAGATCCCTGGAGCATAAGTGGTAAGCCCACCCTGCAAGCACATGTCAATCCTCTGCTCATACTATGTTCATTAACATCCTGTTAGTCAAGATAAGTCCAATGGCCATGCCCAACATCTACAGCTGGAGAAATACACTCTGTCCACCATGGCATCATGGTAAAAGTGTTGTCTCAGTCTGCTCAGGCTGCCTTAACAAAATACCATAGTTTGGGTGGCTTAAACAGCAGACATTTATTTCTCACATCTCATTTTTCTGGGAGCTGGGAAATCCAAGATAAAGGTGCTGGAAAAAGAAATTTCATTTTGAGGCCTTTTCTCATGGCTTGTAGGTGACTGCATCTCACCACGTGCTCACGTGGACTTTCGTTAGTGCTGCACGTGGAAAGAGAGAGCTCTCTCTCATCCTCTTATTATAAAGCCACTAATCCTATAGGATTAGGGACCCACCTTTATGACTTCGTTTAACTTTACCTCCCAAAGAACCTGTTTCAAATACAGTCATATTGCTGGTTAGAACTCCAACATATGAATTTTGAAGGGCCACAATTCAGCCCATGGTAAATGTCAACATATACTGCTATGACAAGGGAGCAAATAATTAGAACCAATAATTCAGCCTACAAAATTATTCACAACGCTCCTTCTTGCAGAATACACTCACACCCATTCCAAATGCCCCACCCCCACCCGCGCTGAAGTTTTATGTGATTACAACATCATGTCTGCTTGGTCAGGAGGCCTATGAACTAAGAAGCCAAGTTATCTCCTCTCCACCCCAGCATCCTTTAAATAGAGTTATGGCACAGGGATGGGATGACCAAAATCAACATTTAGATTTGAAAAGGGAGAAGAATGGGAGACTGAGCAGCCATATTCATAGCAATTCTGAAAGACAACTGGGCAAGTGTCAGGTTCTCCTGCCCTAGGGGGCCCTGAGCCTCTTCCTAGGAGTGGCTCCAAAGTTCATTGTTCTTCACCACTGTGGCTCTACACTCTAGGAAGTCTTTCATTTTCCATTATTTTCCTTAGCCTCTTCTGAAGAGGCCATACGGGAATAATATGCCTTTCTTGTGGGGGCAGAGTAGCTTTCTCAATCAGCTCCTTGCCTTTAAAAGACAGAAGCCCAGAAGATCCTTTTTTATCTTGAACAGAGTCAGATTGTTTGTTTTGTTTTGTTTTTTTTTAGTCGTCCAGGTTTGATATGTGTGGGACACTTTTTGTCAATACAGCTCTCTTAATAACATTGCGAGTTTTACAAGCATTTGATTACAATTTATATCATGTTTCCAGAAAGCCATGTTTACTAGTCTTTTTGGTAAGACAAGGTCACAAGGTTGCTTGCCTTGTGACCTAAATTTTCTGATGGATCTAAGAATTGCTATTGTCAGTTTATCCAGTTTTTTTCTTGGGAAAATGGGAATGACCCTTTCCAAGCTCTTTACATGTCAGGAAAGAAACTACTTTTTTTGTTTTTGAAAAAAAAAAACACCCCACTTTGCTCATGGAAAAGAATAAAAATCACTTGAAATCCTCCTCACACACATGTAACTATTGAATGTGGTTGTTTCTTATGGAAGGTTGTGGGAATCGCATCAAAATGTAACTCAGTGTGAAGATGATTCAGTAAGGTGATAAATGAATCATGTTTACTATTTATCCATTAAGTGTCCAAATCTTTTTTTAAGATTTTATTTTTAAGCAATCTGTACACCCAACACGGGGCTTGAACTTACAACCGTGAGATCAACAGTCGCATGGTCCACTGTCTGAGCCAGCCAGGCACCCCTAGGTGTCCAAATCTTGTTCTAAGGAGTGAATTTAGAGATTTTGGAGGAGTATATGGAAGCTTATTTGTTGGTCTTTTCTCTGAATATCATTTTCCCCAGCCTAGCTTTTGCTAAGGACTAGAAAAGACACAATTTTCTAATGAGAGATGGAAATGCTAGTGTCTTATATTGACGACTGGAAGATTCCATATGCTTTGGAATTCACATCAGCAGGAGGAGAGTTGATATCCAATTATAAAATTACCAAAAAAACCCAAAAAACCAAAAACAAACAAACCCCACCCTGAATAGAAGAACACCTGTACACAAAGGCAGACTTTTCTGGATCAGTTTTAGATCAGTTTCAGCACATGCTTGGTGGAACCCTTAAAGTTCTAAACCTCAAGCATGGTGGAATAATTTTGGCCATGAAAAACTTTAAAGCAGATGTTAACAGTTGCCTTACAAAGATTATAGAGAAATAATGGTCCCATGAATCATCTATTGAGTCATTTTTATCAGAATAAAAGCATGTTTCAAGATTTCTCTTAAAAAAAAAAACTCTATGTCATGTCTCCCTCCATGTACCTTTTCTTTGCTCTCTTCCCACAAAACTCTTTGAGTTGTTGATTCCCATTATCTCCTATGTGTCTTTCCATCGTCCTCTTGAACACTTTCCAATCATGTTTTCTCCCCACAACAGAACTTGTCAAGGACATCAATAATGTCTATGTCGCTAAATTAAATGGCCAATTCTCAAACTGAATCTTATATACCTATGGTAGCATGTGACATTACTGCCACCACTCCCCACCCCCACCTCCCAACAAATCATGGCTCTCAGGATTCACCCATGTGGCCCTTTCCATATCAACTCTGGATTTGGACATGGCGTTTATTTTGACCAACGGAGCGTCAGTAAATCTGAAGCAAGCAGAGGCTTCATAAGCACTTGTACACTGGTACTTGCTCTCTTGAGTCCTGTTGCCAAGGAAACAATTATGTGCTGTCCTGCTAGTGGGATGATGTGAAGGAGGATCAAAGTGCATAACTCAAACTGACCACCGGATCTGTGGATGAGGCCCTTAGAAACTAAGTGCCAGCTCCCAGCCAAACTGTTGTCTAACTGCTCATGTGACCCCAAGCAAGGCCATCAGATGTGCTGCCCAGGAGTGGTGTCAGCATCATGGTAGTGTAGACATTTCTTCTTTTTACTCTCCCTTTTAAACACTGAAACATACAACGATCCATGAACAAAAGTACTTGTGTCGGTGTTGTGGGATTTAGCACCTTATGCCAAGGGATCTGGGAAGAATTATGTACACCTGTGTAGCCCGTAATAGTTGAATAGACCTTCGTATGGGCCATAAAACCAGGGAAGCCAGCCAGCCTGCTCAGATCCCTCAAAGCGTGGTTGGGAAGAATCCTGGAGAGTACTGACCTGAGTAGATACCCATGCATGGGAAAGAATTTGCAGAAGTCCAGCCTTCCCAAGGGAAGATTCCAACACACCATTCTAGAGAAAAAATAAGAGTTTGGTCACAGTGGAGGTGGTAGTAAGAAAAACTTTCCCAGTGTGTCCCCTTGCCCCACTTCCCCAGAAAAAGCTGCACCCAGGCTGATGTATCCAGCAGCTGCTAAATCTCTCTTAGGGGAAAAAGATAGCACTGAGTGAGGGCCCACTACCCTAGCTGTGCAAGAAGTGATTGGAGAAACCTGTTGTTTTTCCCCACAGCACCCAGTGTATCTGATGTGAGACATCCATGATTGGGGGAAGAGAGAAGATTGGGGCAGGTAAGAGACTGCATTCCTGCTTGACTGCTGTCTTCAGGAAATCCATTCACAAACCTCTGGGAATACCATATCCAGGAATCTCTCTATCAGATGCACAGGCACCCACAATGCCCCAAGTGCTAACCCACACCTCTTCCCATTGTGTGGCCAGATGTACTCACTTCCACATGTGGCATCAAGGGAGAGCTCCCTGTAGGCAGTGAGCAGTCAGAAAACCAGCCACTGTCTGTGAGCAAAGAAACCTCAAGCTTGAGCTGTAGTGCCATCTTCTGGAAAATGAAGAGGTTTCTAGTAGTCAGCCTGGTGACTTGTAAGAACCAGAGAAGACATAAAATGTTAAGAGTCCTGCCACAAGAGGGAGCAAGAAGAGTTGAGCAGATGTACCAATACAAAGAGATTAAACCCCAGATAATAACAACAGCATACTCCATCTGAAAGCAACTGGCAGAGATTTAAGGACGCATTTGCTACTTTAATGCAAAAAGAGTAATGCAGAACGACAAGAAACACGAAAAATAAGAGAAACATATAACCACAAAAAGAAACTAATACTTCTCTAATAACTGAGCTCAAAGGCACAGAATTTTGTGACCTAGCTGATAAAAAATTCAAAATAGCGTTTTTGAACAAACTCAACAGGCCATCAGAAAATGCAGACAATTTACCACCTTCTCAAAAAAGTGATCAAAATTAAATTTATTCCAAAGAGAAAAAAATAATAATAATAAAGAGCCAAACAGAGATTCTGGAGCTGAAGAACTCAATGAATGAGATGAGAAATGCAATAGAGATCATCTGCAGTGAGTGGAACAGGTGGACGGCAGCATAAATGAGTTAGAAGGTAGGAATTTTGAAATAACCCAGGTAGAAGTGAACTACAACAGAAAAGAATGAGAAAGAGTGAGAAAAGCCTAGTGTGATCTACGAGATCCGTAAAGAAAAAAAAATAGGAAAATTGGGATTTCAGGAGAAGAAGAAATCAGAAAATGATTTAAAGAAATAATAACTGAGAACTTCTCAAACCTGGAGAGAATTGAACATCTAAATATGTGAAGCTAATAGATCACTTTATTATCTTAGTGCAAAACCCCCTTCTCCGAGACATAGTACAATAAAACTGTCAAAAATCAAGGATAAAGAAAGAATTCTAAAGGCAGCTAGAGAAAAAAGATTGTAACTTACAAAGGAACTCTCCTTAGGCTATCAACAGATTCTCAGCAGAAATCCTACAGGCCAGGAGAGAGTAGAATGGCATAATCAAAATGTTGAAAGAAAAACGTTGCTAGCCAAGAATTCTCTATCTGGCAGTTATCCTTCAGGAGCTATAAGGAGAAATAAAGAATATCTTAGACAAACAAAAGCTGAGTGAGTTCACCACACTAGACTTGCCTTGCAAGAAAGGCCAAAAGGAGTTCTTCAAGCTAAAATCAAAAGAAGCTAATCAGCAACACAAAAGCATAAAAAAGTATATGACACACTGGTAAAGGTAAATATATAGTCAGACCTAGGAAACTTTACATATACAATAGGATAATGTGTTAGCCACTTAACTCTAGTACAAAGGCCAAAGGATAAGAGTATTAAAAATAATTGTAGCTACTATAATGTGTTAAAGAATATACAATACTAATAGAAGGTAATAAAGACATTAGTAATATGAACAGGTGGGAGTAAAATGATGATCAAAGTTAAGTTGCTATCAGCTTTAAATGGACTGTCTTATCTATGAGATATCTTATGTAAGCTCCATGGTAACCACAAAACAAAACTAAGAGCAGATGCACGAAAGATAAAGAAAAGGGAAATAGAGCATACCACCATGGAAAATCACCAATTTGCAAAGGTAGGCAGGAATAAAGGGAAAAAGAAGCAATGGAAATACAAAACAACTACAAAACAACGAACTGGCATTAGTAATCCCTCACAGATCAATAATAACTAAATGTAAATGGCATGAATTCATCAATCAAAAGGCATAAAGTGGCTAGATGGATTTAAAAAAATAAGACTCAGATGTATGCTGCCTACAAGAAGCTCAATTCAGTTTTAAAGACACACGTAGGCTCAAAGTGAAAAAATGGAAAAAGGTATTTCAGGCTAGTGGAAACCAAAAGAAAGTGCGGATAGTTATACTCATATGAGACAAGATAGGCTTTAAGGCAAAAATCATAACTAGAGACAAAGAAGGCCATTATATAGTGATAAACAGATCAATGTATCAAGAAGATATAACAATTGTACATATATATGTACCCAACATTGGAGAACCTAAATATATTAAACAAATACTAACAGAGCTAAAGGGAGAAATGGACAATACGATAATAGTAAGCAACTTCAATAGCCTTCTTTCAGCAATGGATAGATTATCCAGACATAAAATCAACAAGGTAATGGTGGACTTGAACCTTGCCTTAGACCAAACGGACTTAAACATTTATAGAACATTCCATTCAATAGAAGCAGAATACCTCTTCTTCTCAAGTGTACATGAAACATCCTTCAGGATAGACCATATGATATGAGACACAATAAACCTTCTCAAATTTAAGATGACTGGAATCATATCAAGTAAATTTTCCAACTACAAAGATATGAAACTAGAAATCAACCACAAAGGAAAACTGGAAAATCTACAAATATGTGGAAATTAACACATGCCTAAATAAAGAAGGAGTCAAAGAAGAAATAAAAAATGAAATAAAAAATATCTTGAAAAAAATGAAAATGGAAACACAACATAACAAAAATTTATGGGATGCTGCAAAAGCAGGTTTGAGAGGGAAGTTTATAGCAATAAATGTGTTTATTAAGAAAATGATAAGATCTCAAATAAGCAACCTAATTTTACACCTCGAGGAACTAGAAAAAAAAGAACAAATTAAGCACAAAGTTGGGAGAAGGAAGGAAGAAACTAACAAAGATCAAAGTGGAAAATAATAAAATAGAGACCAGAAAAATAATAGAAAAAATCAACAAAGCTAAGAGCTGTTTTTTAAATTAATTAATTAATTAATTAATTAAAAGAACACTTCCTTTTAGAACAAACAATCCTAAAATTTGTATGGAACCACAAAAGACCCCGAATAGCCAAAATAATGTTGAAGAAGAAAACCAAAGCAGGAGGCTACAATCCCAGATTTTAGCCTCTACTACAAAGCTGTAATCATCAACACAGTATTGGCACAAAAACAGACACATAGACCAGTGGAATAGAATACAGACCCCAGCATTGGACCCAGAAATATATGGCCAACTAATCTTTGACAAAGCAGGAAAAGAGTATCCAGTGGAAAAAAGACAGTCTCTTTAGCAAATGGTGCTGGGAGAACTGGACAGCAACATGCAGGAGAAGGAAACTGGACCGCTTTCTTACACCATACACAAAAATAAACTCATAATGGATGAAGGACCTGAATGTGAGACAAGAAACCATCAAAACTCTAGAGGAGAAAACAGAAAAAAAACCTCTTTGACCTCAGCTGCAGCAATTTCTTACTTGACATATCTCCAAAGGCAAGGGAATTAAAAGCAAAAATGAACTCTTGGGACCTCATCAAGATAAAAAGCTTCTGCACTGCAAAGGAAACAATCAACAAAACTAAAAGGCAACTGACAGAATGGGAAAAGGTATTTGCAAATGACATATCAGATAAAGGGTTAGTACCAGAAACCTAAAAAGAACACACCAAACTGCACACCCCCAAAATAAATAATCCAGTGAAGAAGTGGGCAGAAGACATGAATAGACACTTTTCCAAAGAAGACATCCAGATGATCAACAGACACATAAAACGATGCTCAATGTCACTCCTCATCAGGGAAATACAAATCAAAGCCACATTGAGATACCACCTCACACCAGTTAGAGTCGCTAAAATGAACAAATCAGGAAACTACAGATGCTGGTGAGGATGTGGAGAAATGTGAACCCTCTTGCACTGTTGGTGGGAATGCAAACTGGTGCAGCCACTCTGGAAAACAGTGTGGGGGTCCTTAAAAAATTAAAAATAGATCTACCCTATGACCCAGCAATAGCACTGCTAAGAATTTACCCAAGGCATAGAGGAGTGCTGATTCATAGGGGCACATGTACCCCTATGTGTATAAAAATGCAATAATAGCTAAA
Organism: Prionailurus bengalensis; assembly: GCF_016509475.1. Lineage (NCBI taxonomy): Eukaryota > Metazoa > Chordata > Mammalia > Carnivora > Felidae > Prionailurus > Prionailurus bengalensis. The sequence continues at coordinate 9,457,354 of NC_057360.1, read as the reverse complement.
TTATGGAAAAAGCCTAAATGCCCATCAATCAATGAATGGATAAAGACGATGTGGTTTATATATACAATGGAATACTACTTGGCAATGAGAAAGAATAAAATCATGCCATTTGCAGCAACATGGATGGAACTGGAGGGTATTATGCTAAGTGAAATAAGTCAGTCAGAGAAAGACAGATATCATATGCTTTCACTCATATGTGGATCTTGAGAAACTTAACAGAAGACCATGGGGGAAGGGAAGGGGGAAAAATAGTTGCAAACAGAGAGGGAGGGAGGCAAACCATAAGAGACTCTTAAATACAGAGAACGAACTGAGAGTGGATGGGGGTGTGGGGGAGAGGGGAAAGTGGGTGATGGGCATGGAGGAGGGCACTTGTTGGGATGAGCGCTGGGTGTTGTATGTAAGCCAATTTGACAATAAATTATATTAAAAGACGATTAAAAAAAAGATGTGCATTTGGTTTTTATATTCTCTGTTTACAATCTGATTTAAAATCTGATTGTTTTGCAGCATGATTCCATACAAATTTAAACACATAGGGACAAATTACTCTTTGTTTTATGTCTTCAGCTGCTGTGGACATTATAATAACATATTTGACTAAAGTGGGAAGCCCTCCAGAGGTTGAGCTTTGAGTAATTCTGTGTGATCTCCAAATAGGTAACTGATATCTGACAGAAAGATAGAAATATCTAAATTCACTTGAAAGACAGTCTGTCATTTGTAGTTCCTGGATTTTTTCAAATTCTACTATCACCTAGAAATGATGACTTGAATATTTTGAAACATGTCTGATTAGAAAATGCCGTAAAGAAACATGGAAGCTTCACGATAACACATCTGCTCTCATTCCCCCCCCCCTTTTATTCTAAATATTTGAGAGACAGACATTTGATTTCATTCTGTTACTGCTGAAATATAAGCATAAAAACAAAATAAAAACAAGCATTCTTGGAATAAGAGAGTCCATCACAATAATTCATTAGGCATTTTTTTCCCTTTTTTTTTTGTTTTGTTTAAGTGCTCTTTGGAATATGTTCAACAATGATGCCTCCGCTTTGGTTTTTCAGGATTACTTTGGCTATTCCGGGTCTTTTGTGATTCCATACAAATTTTAGGATTGTTTGTTCTACCTCTATGAAAGACGCTGGTGGTATTTTGATATGGATTGCTTAAATATGTAGATTGCTTTGGGTAGTTAAGACATTTGAACAATGTTGGTACTTCCAATCCATGAGCTGGGAATGTTTTCCCATTTCTTTGTGTCCTCTTCCATTTCCTTCATAAGTTTTCAGAGTACAGATCTTATACGTCTTTGGTTAGGTTGATTCCCAGGTATCTTATGAGTTTGGGTGCAATTGTAATGGCATCAGTGCCTTGATTTCTTTTTCTGGGGGGGTGGGGGATGGGCTAGATGGGTGATGGGTGTTGAGGAGGGAACTTGTTATGATGAGAACTGGGTGTTGTATGTAAGTGATGAATCACTGAATTCTAACCCTGAAACCAATATTGCACTGTATGTTAGCTAACAAGAATTTAAACAAAAATTTGGGGAAAAAATAGAAAAAAGTGAGCAGATTATTATTATTATTATTATTATTATTATTATTAATTTTTGCTATTTTTACACCTCCATTTTGACTCTGCTATCCTGACTCAGACATTTTATCTTGGAGAACTTCGATCACACACACACAAAACACATAGGGACACATTTATGCTTAAGAAACATTGGTTCTGTGCCTAAGAAACATTGAAATCAGAAATATATTAACATACAATTTTTGTGGATAAAGTGGTTTCCAGGGAAAAACAGTAAAACATTTTAATTACTTGATCAATAAAAAATATATAGCTCAACATACCAGTTCTAGTTTATCTGCATTTATTTTATAATTATTTTTTCAGGACAAATTCATTTTGATGTAAATGCCTGGATGTTTTATCCACACCATAATGCCCTAAGTATAGATTCTGTTATTTTAAGTTTTAAAAAGGGAAATCCTATACTAAGATGTTAGAGCCAGGAGATCAATAATATGTGATCACATGGTGGACAATGTATAGTCAGTGATAGACTGGCCATGTCCTGGTTTCCTTTATATGAAAAAGAAACACATATGTATCTGTTTGTGCACTAGTATTTTGACATCTACTACAGGTGCCCAAATTTAACCCTAACCAAAGCAAGAACTTTACCATTAGAACACTGTGTGACTTTAGAAAGGATATGTCCTTCTGAAGGACAGATCTCTGGATGCCTAGCAGCAGAGGCAGGTATAAAAGCGTATTGTATGATTCTGAGACATAGGGTTTCTTCCTGGTTGATATCCATGCCCTCTCTCTACAGGGAACAGTGGGTGGTACTGTGGTGGGGTGGTTGCTTAAAACCTACTTTCAACAAGTAAAGAGTCTTTGCTGCATTACTATGCCTCATAAGGCAGGGAGCACATTGGTGCACTGGAGTTAGTGATGTCCTGCCCACCTGGTGGTGGAGACAGACCTGATCTTTCTTCATTGGCTTCAAACATTTGCCTGTTTTTTGCAGGTTTTGATGCCTGTATAAAGTAAACCAGCACACTTTATACCTATATACAGGTGTGGTTGAGCACTTCCCGCCTCTTCCAGTGATAATGGAGTCTGACATCACACCCTCTTGAGAACTGGCTTTTGTAGTTATGTATCCAATCTCTCATTGTACAATGGGGTGACTGATCTTACCAAGAGAATAGGACTGGACCAGATCACAGGAGGTGGGAAGAGTCCAGAGGGTAAGGCTGGGCTCTGCCATTTTAGGCCATGGCTCAACCCCCTCCCATCATGTTTGCTTTAGAAATGAGAGACTCTAATATTCTGGGAGGAATCGTGCCTGCTTGCTCTCCATTTGGGGTCATTTTACTGTCCAAATCCCTACATGTGCACTGGCACACACATACTGAAAGTGTGTTCAAGAAAGAGTGGACACCGGGGAAATGACAAGAGAGAAACAATAAAGAGGCTAGAGTGGGCTCTGTCATGGGGCAGCAGCATCCATTTTCATAGCTGCATGCTCAAATGCCCAAAGATAGGCAAGGAATTCTTCAAGTTCATAGGTTTCTGCTGGATGCAGGACTATCCTTGGCCCAGCCTCCAGAGGAAAGGACTAGAGTAGTGCATTCAAACTCTGTGGGCACCTGGAATTATGATTAACTAACTCCCCTTAGTTTAGATAGTAGCTACAGAAGAAAAGGCTTCCGTGTTCTCCTGTATAGTGTTGTGTTACCTGTGGTTTTCTTCAGAGTTCCATATAATCATAAAGTGTCAATTGGCCTTGGCTCTCCATCAGTGACTCACTGCGTTTATACTTTCTGGAAGCCTTTTAGAGCCTAGAGAGGCTTGGGGATTTAGGTTGGTGAAGACTTGGGATAGGGAAAGACATGTCAGGACACTCACTATACACTGAGTATAGAGTCCACGTAAAATAACAGTTCTTGCTAGACCCCCAGGGTCTTCATTTGGAAATGGGGGGGGGGGTCATTGTCCTGGCTGACATGAGGATGCCTCATGAGTAAAAAGTATACACTGGGACTAGGACGAGAAAGGTAATGGCAGAATCCTGGGATCCCTTGCACAACTCTGGAGGCTGTAGGTCCTGAGATTTACCCTGCAACCTTATAGGACCACTGCCTTCATGGCGGCCACATAATGCTGATGATTTTGTTTGAATATCTTCATGCCTGTGGCTCCAGTGCTATTGCTGGACGCCAGGAAACAGGCAGCCTCCTGTGTCCGTGGTTCCCACTGAGTTTTGCTGGAGGAAGTGAACCAGGGAAAGTTCATGCAGAGATAATTCTGGATTTCTCCTGCCTCAGACGTAATTTGGATCTCCTATTACCAACAATTATCTCCATAGAATAAGCAGTTCAAAATCTAGATGGAGTGCTCCATGATCCTTCTGTTTATTCATTCAGTAACTGCTCTAAGCACTCACCTTGTGCTGGGGGATCTGGTGGGCCTAAGTGCAAGGCTTACAATGACAAAGGGGTCCCTGCCTGCCAGGTCTTCACAGTCTGGAGGGGAGATGAATGAAGGTATGAAAGACAAGACATGTGAAAAAAAGGGCAAGAACTGTAATAGTGAAAATAAAATGAGTCACTGGAGGGTATGAGACTGGGGAGTCACTGGAGGGTGTGAGAGGCCTCACTGAGGTGACATGTGCTGGGGCTGGAATGGCAAGAAGGAACCACCCTGCACATGTCTTCAGTGTTTCAGGGAGAAGATATGGCTGGTGCCGATAACAGGAGACAGAACTGAGTTTGTCCAGAAAACATAAGAAAGGTGGAAAGTGTGGCTGTGGGATTGTGGGAGGGGAGAAGCAGGGGGGAAGCAGAGGATAGGCCAGATGCTGGGACCTGGTAGACCATGAGTTATTCATTCCTATCTAATAGCATTATCCCAATACCTTAAATATTAAAACTACAAATATTTACTAACTCGCAATTTTTGTGGGAGAGGATACTACCTCCAAGTCTCTATGAAGCCAGGGCTGTGGTCTCATCTGAGACTCAACAGGGTGATACTTTACTCCAAGGTCACCCACACAGGCAATGTCAGAATTCAGTTTGAACTGAGAGCCTATTTCAATCTTTTGACCTGGGAACTTGTTTCTCTCCTATATAGGTTTCTCACAGGGTAGTACTTAAGTGCTTGTTTCCCCATTTCCAGGGGTAGAGGAAAGACAGAGGGCAGAAATGAGGATGGAGAGTGGAGGGGGAGAGAGAGAGGTAGAGAGACATAGAAAGAGGTGGAACACAAGACAAAGCAAGTAAGAAGGAACGACAGAATTTGTGTCATGAAATCTTGAAACTGACCTCCTATCACTCTGTGTTCCGTTGGTTAGAAGGCAGTCACTAACAGCTTAGTGGTTTCACAAGGAGGGAAGTTTCCTGGCTGGACGTGGGTCACAGTCTGTGTCCTCTGGGGATGTCAGGAGAGTGTGTTCGGCAGGTTCACCCCAAAACTGAGAACAGTGACTACATTCAGGAAATGGCTGTAAGTGATGAACATCTAGCCTCACTCATCATTAGAAAAATGAAAATAGGACAATGGATTTGGTGTAATTTCTCATCCACCAAACCAGCAAAATATATGTCACCAAATTCATGAAACTAGAGCCCTTGTTGACCATTAGTGATAAGGGCACCCCTTTTTCAGTAGTGAGAGGGGCCTCAACTCTTTCACTGGAGGGTGACTGTTGCCATTGTTAGTGTCAGGCGTTGGGCGGGGCAAAGATAGGAGTTAGAGTCCAAAAGAATTTTTGCAGTTTAAGGCTTTATTGGGAACTAAGGTTCCGGGCGAGGTTCCGCCACTCAAGGAGGGAGTCAGGGAAGTCGCGCCCGGGTATGGTGGGGTAGGGATTTTAAGCTGTAGCAGTTCCGGGTTTAGGCTCGGGTGGGCCTTTCTCTCGTGCCATGTCGTGCTGTTGCTCGGTAATTGGCTGACCTTCAGTTCGTTCTGGAGAGCCGGCTCGGGGCTCTCCGTTGGGTTGTGCTGGCGCTCGGTGATTGGTCGCCCTTCAGTTTCTTCCGGCGCGCTGGCGAGAGGGCTGTCCCCTTCCAGGGACATCGTAACAAATACAATTTGAATTCTGGAATTGCCACACATCCCACTTTGATTTTCTCTTTTAAGAGTGCTTTGGCTCTTTGTGGTCTCTTATGGTTCCAGAGAAATTTTATGACTGTCTGTTCTAGTTCTGTGAAAACCGATAGGGATTGCATTAAATAAGTATATTGCCCTGGGTACTGTAGACCTTTCAAACATATTTGTTCTTCTGATGCATGAGCTCAAATGTCTTTGTATCTCTTTGTGCCATCTTGGAGCACCTGGGTGGCTCAGTTGGTTAAACGTCCAAATTTGGCTCAGGTCATGATCTCACAGTTCATGGGTTCGAGCCCCGCTTTGGGCTCTGGGCTGATAGCTCAGAGCCAGGAGCTTGCTGGGGATTCTGTGTCTCCCTCTCTCTCTCTGCCCCTCCCCCGGTCATGCTCTATCTTTCTCTGTCTCAAAAATAAATAAAACATTAAAAAATGTCTCTTTGTGCCATCTTGAATTTCTTTCATCAGTGTTTTATAGTTTTTACGGTACGATCTTTCTTCCGTTTGGTTATTTATTCTTGGTGTGTTATTATTTTGAGCACAACTGTAAATGGGATTGTTTTCTTAATTTCTCTTTCTTTGGCTTCATTACTAGTCTATGAAAATGCAACAAATTTCTGTACTTTGATATTGGATCCTGAGACTTCACTGAATTCACTTATCAGTCCTAGCCATTTTTATTGTGGAGTCTTTAGGGTTTAGTATATATATTATCCTGTCAATAGAGATTTACTTCTTCCGCACTGATTTGTATTTCTTTTATTTCTTTTTGTTGTCTGATTGCTTTGGCTATGTCTTTCATTAGTATGTTCAGTGAATGTGGTGAGAGTGGACATCCTTGTTTTGTTCCTGACTTATGGGAAAAGCCCATAGTATTTTCTTATTGAGGAGGACGCTAGCTATGTTTTTCATAGATGGCCTTTATTATGTTGAGTTATGCTCCCTCTAAACCTACTTTGCTGAATTTTTTTTTTTTATTTACATGGATTGATGGTGTATATTGCCAAATGCTTTTTCTGCATCTATTGAAATGATCTTATGGTTCTTAAACTTTCTCTTACTGATGCAACGTATCACAATGATTGGCTTGCCCATATTGAACCACGCTTGTGACCCAGGAATGAATCCCAGTTGATCCTGATGAATGATATTTTCAATGCATTGTGAATGATGTTTGCTATTCTTGTATTGAGAGTTTTTGCATGTATGCTCATTAGGGATACTGGCCTGCACTTCTCTTTTTAGTGGTGTCTTTACCTGGTTTTGGCATCAGGGTGACGCTGGCCCCATAGAATGAATTCAGACTTTTCCTTCCTTTTCTATTTTTGGGAATAGTTTAAGAATAGGTATTAAATCTTCTTTAAGGGTTTGGCAGAATCTGCCTGTGAAGCCATCTGGTCCTGCCTGGATATTGCTTATTGGAACTTTATCATTACTGACTTTATTTCCTTACTGGGTATCAGTCTGCTCAAAATTTCTATTTCCTCCTGTTTCAATTTTGGTCTTTTGTATGTTTCTAGGAATTTAATCATTTCTTCTAGGTTGGTAATTTGCTGGCATGTATTTTTTCATAATATTCCCTTATGAGATTGTATTTCTGTAGTGTTGGTTGTTATTTCTCCTTTCTCATTTGTGATTTTATGTATTTTAGTGTTTTCTTTTTTTCCTGTGGTAAGTCTGGCAAGAGGTTTATTAACTTTATTGATTATTTTCAAAGAGCCAGCTTTTCCTTTAATTGATCCCTTCTATTGTTTTCTTTCTTTCTTTCTTTCTTTCTTTCTTTCTTTCTTTCTTTCTTTCTTTCTTTCTCTTTCTTAGGTTTTTGTAAGAAACCTGGCTTCTTTGGATGCAAGAGTAGGTTGCTTACTTGATAGTTCACTTGTACCTTGAAGTAGACCTATATTGCTATGACTTCTATCTTAGAATTGGTTTTGCTCCATCCAGCAGTTTTGGACAATTATGCTTTCATTCTAATTTTTGTCCATGCACTTTTAAAACATTTAAATTCAAGCTAGTTAACATATAGTAAAATAATGATTTCAGGAATAGAATTTAGTGATTCATTACTTACATATAACTCTCAGGGCTTATCCCAACTAGTGTCCCCCCCTTAATGCCCATCACCCATTTAGCACATCCCACACCCAAACCCCACTAACAACCCTCAGTTTGCTTTCAGTATTTAAGACTCTCTTATGGTGTGTCTCCCTCTCTGTTTTAATCTTATTTTTGCTTCCCTTCCCCTAATTTCATCTGTTATGTTTCTTAATTGCCATGAGTGAAATGATGCGATATTTGTCTTTCTATGAATGATTTATTTCACTTAGCATAATACAGTCTAGTTCCATCCATGTTGTTGCAAATGGCAAGATTTCATTTTTTCATCGCCGAGTAACATTCCATGTTACATATATACCACATCTTCTCTATCCATTCATCAGTCGATGGACATTCGGGTCTTTCCAGATGTTAGCTATTATCGATGATGTTGCCATAAACGTTGGGGTGCATGTGCCCCTTCAAATCACCACTCCTATATCATTTGGATTAATTGCTTGTAGTGCAATTGCTGAGTCATAAGGTAGTTTCATTTATAATTTTTTGTGGAACCTCCATACCGTTTTCCAGAGTGGCTGCACCAGTATGCGCTCCTACCAGCAGTGACAAAGGGTTCCTCTTTCTCTGCATGCTCGCCAACATCTGTGGTTGCCCAAGTTGGTAATTTTAGCCATTCTGACATGGTGGTATGCCATTGAGGTTTTGGTTTGTATTTCCCTGATGATGAGTGACGTAAAGCATCTTTTCCTGTGTCTGTTACCATGTGAATGTCTTTGGAAAACTGGGTATGTGTGTCTTTTGCCCATTTCTTCACTGGATTATTTGTTTTGGGGTGTTGAGTTTGACAAGTTCTTTATGGTTTTAGATCTTTCCATGCAGTTTTAAACTTTCTCCTCCTCCTCCTCCTTCTTCTTCTCCTCCTCCTTCTCCTTTCTCTCCTTCCTCCTCCCCCCCTCATGCCCCCCCTCCTCCTCCTCTTTCCCCTCCTCCTCCTCCTCCTCCTCCTCCTCCTCCTCCTCCTCCTTCTCCTGGCTGACACATTCATTACATAGTAGCATGGTATTTAACCTCCATGTATCTATGGTCTCTGCAGATGTTTTCTTGTGGTTGACTTTCAGTTTCATGGTGCTGTTGTCAGAAAAGTTGCATGGAATGACTTTAGTGTTTTTGTTTGTGGAGATCCATTTTGTGACCTAACATGGTACGTGTTCTGAGAATGTCTCATGGGCACTTGTACAGAATGTGTTTTTTGCTGTTTTAGGTTGGAATGATTTCAATATATCTGTTAAGTCCATCTGGGCCAGTAGGTCGTCCAAAAGCCATGTTTCCTTGTTTATTTTCTGTTTAGATGGTCTGTCCATTGCTGTAAGTGGGGTGTTAAACTCCCCTGCTAGTATTGTATCATTATCAATTAGTTCCTTCATTCGTTGTTAAGTGTTTAATGTATTTGGGTGGTCCCAAGTTGGGTCAATATATATTTACAAGTGTTGTATCATCTCGTTGCATAGTCCCCTTTATTATGATATAGTGTCCTTTTTGTCTGTTGTTACAGACTTGGTTTTAAAATCTATTTTGACTGATATAAGATAACTACTCCAGCCTTCTTTGGACAACCATTTTCATGACAAATGCTATTCCATCCTCTCACTTTCAATCTTCAGGTGTCTTTAGGTCTAAAATGGGTCTCTTGTAGGCGGCATGTGGGTGGGTCTTGTCTTGTAATCCATTCTGCCTCCCTATGGTTTTAATGGGATCATTTATCCCACTTACATTCAAAGTAATTATTGGTGGATACCATTTTATTACTTTGTGATTTTTTTGGAATATTTTCTCTGATCCTTTTCTTCACATTCTCTCTTTCATGTTTTGCTGATTTTCTTTAGTGATATGTTTAGATTCCTTTATCTTAATTCCTTGTGTATTTATTAGTGGTTTTCGATATTTGGTAACCTTTAGGTTTGTATATGACCTCTACTGTATATAGCTGTCTACATTAAGTGGATCATAATTTGACTGAACCCCTTGTCTTCTCCTTTCCTTCACACGTTTGAGGTGTACGGTATTACATTTTATATCCTTTTCTATGAGTTCTTTGACTGGTTTATGTACAGAAAAATTCATTTAACTGCATCGTGTTTTCTATCTCTATACTGACACTTTTCATCTGTCCATTCCACTGAAAGAGTTCCCTTTAATATTTCTTGAAGATCTGGTTTTATCATAATGAACTATTTAGTTTTTGGTAGTCTGAGAAACTCTCTTCATATTCTGAATGATACCCATGCTAGATAGAGTATTCTTGACTACAGAACCTGACCCTAATGCTGACGCACTAACATTCAGGCTTGGAAAGAGCCAGAGCCATGGCTAAAGTTAGCTTTAGCACCAGGAGATGGTATTGGCCTGTACAGCAATGGTGTGTGGCACTCCCCAATGGTCTGAGAGGAGGGTAAGTGTTAGGGTGAGGTTCAGGTTTATGGATAATGTTCAGTGCTAGGGTGATGGTGTGGGTTATTGTTAGATGTTAGTACACAATCCTACATTTGAGCTCTCTCAACTGAGCCTTCCAAGTAGGCCTTTACCATTTTCCATGCACTAACCCTAAGCCAAACCATGGCTCTGACCCTAATAGGGCTTGAATGGTAGTCCTGAGGAAACAATTTGGGGCACATGACTGATGCAAGATGACGCAGCCAGGGACAAAAAAGCTACTGGTGCCATATACAGTGACCAAGATGCAGCCACAGAGTGGGATTCTGGGTAAAATCCTAAGCCTGGACCACACAATCAACCTAGCCCTTGCACCTGGAACCAAAGCCTGTCACAAATCCTGACTTTTGCCCTCAACTCAGCCCTCTGTGAGGGGTTCTACACTGCAGGCAGATGGACCATTACCATCTTCCAGGCGGTACGCCTAGCCCTAAATATGACTCTGTTCCCGCCAAGGCCCGGATCCCAGGTCTGACCAAACAAGGAATTTGGGAAACGTGACTAACTCAAGATAACTCAGAGAGGAATGGAAAAGGAGGTTCTGCTGTTTGCAATGACTGGGATGGAGCTTGAATGTAGGATTGTGGGCCAACACCTTACACTAACCCACACCATCACACTATGCAACCTCTAGTCACAATGACTAGACCAGAACCCTCAGGTGAAGACCCAGGCTATGACTGTAAGACAATCACATGGAGTGGATCCCAGGAAGGACTCAGAGTTAAAATGGAGGAAAGGGGTAAAAATGGCTGGAGGGAGGGTCAGAGTTCAGCATCAGGGATAAAGATGTGACATGACTAGCACAGTCTTCGCCAGCTCGTTGATTGACTCAGGAAGGACAAATACCTGTGGGCTTTGGTAAACAGTGCTGTCCATAAGTTCCACCTGAAAGCCCTGTCAGCAAGAAGCCTGCCCAGATTCTTCTTTCAGAAACATAGGGAAAGACTTGTCTCTGGGTATGTGTCCTGCCCTTGCCATCAGTCTATAGGGGCAGCAATGATACAGCTGCAGCAGGGATGTGCTCCTGGCTGTTGGGCAAGTGTTTGGAAGTAGGTCTTGGTGCAGGATTCCAGCCAAATGTACTTTATGTGCTGATCAGATCCTGGAACAACCTCCCCACATGAAAACCTTCCTTTAGTCAACATGAAGGATCTCCATTAGTGAGAGGTGAGAGTCCAACTGATACCCATGCACGTGCATACCCTAGCCAGCTAAGCAACACCATGTGCTCCGGGAAAGAAGAGCCAGGTTTCCTCTAGGATACTAAACCCATATACCTTCAATTTCCTCAGGAACTGACTGGGAAACTGGCACCATTCATACAGCCATGGCTCCTGGACATGAATGGAGAGCTAGCTAGAAAAGCAGCAATGTGATGTGCATGAGTACAAGCAGTATTAAAGTGTTGCAACTCCAAAGGGAATGGCATCCATAAGCAAAAAAGATATCTTTCTTAACCAACTCTCAATCCAGAAAGGAAGCCAGCTCCATTCCTAAAACTTCTGGCTTAGCCTACACGCAAGCATTCTCCACTGGGCACCTGCAGATGATCTAGGCCTGGTGATGTCCACAAATTCTGAAACCCAAACTTCAGGGCCCCTTTGGCCAAACCCATCGCACACTCACCAGGATTGTACCTGACTCCAGCATAATAGGAAAGAATATGACTTTGAGACAAGGGCTCTAAAACAATTCCAGGGAGAACCTTGTTTCCAAAGAAGAGAAGTTATTTACTCGTGCTATAATAGACTACTAAAAAACAAGTGCTCAGTGACATGAGCATCCATTGCCCTCTGGAATGTCAGACACTTGGAACCATGCCTTGGCTCAGGAACTGTCTGGAAACTCACTTCCCATCCTTGTAACACCTTTGGGTATGGGGCAGTCACATAGACTCAGCGTGTAAATTGTGACCACGTTAGAAAATCAAAAAATGGAGGGGGAAGGACTACAAGAGGAGTCAAAGTTGTGCCTTCAAATGGGCATGGGGGAAAGCGAGGGAAGATGACCCCACATTCCCTTCCCCATGTCCCACACAGGAGGTGGTATCCACTCCCAAACTCAGGCTTATCCAACCTACAAGCATTCTCCCTGGGTACTTCACACATCCTGAATTTTGGGAGAACCCCATCATTCTGAAACCAAATTGAGAAGGGCCCGATATAATGCTTCTATCACCATCACAAGCACACCACCAAACCCTAAAGTAAAACAAGAAAATATTACTCTGAGACACTGTCCAGTAATAGTGTCCATGCAAACTGTTCTTCAACAATAGGGCTCAGGGGTGGCAAGAGAGGCACACACTGCCAGAGATCTTCAACACACAGGAGACTTGGAGAAAGTTGAGAATGAAGCACCCAGCACAGTCTCCTATCAACCAAGTTGTGTCTGGAATAAGAATGGACTGTGGGCTTAGGCCAAGGGGGCCCTCGGAAGGGCTACAACTGGGATCACTGTCAGCAAGAAGCCTGCCTTCATTCTTTCAGAGCCAGTGATTTCTGGCTTGGTCTATCCCTGCCACGTTTCCCATCAGTTGAGTGAGGCAGCATGTGTTTGAGTTGTAGCTATTAGGTTCTGAGGGCTCTTTTTCAGGAATCTGCAACAAATACGAGGTTCCCTAATTCCAGGAAAGGGCTATTTCAATGCTCACCACCTCCTGGTTCACAGTGCCCATGTACAGACTTCTTCTCACAATGAGGGTAACTCCATCATCCAGGTCAGTGAGGCAGTCTGGCCCTCCTTCACCTTCCATAGCACAGCAGGCCAAGCACCAAGCACCCAGGGACTGAAGGTTTCTTTCTGTTGGTAGCAGAGCCTGACAGCTCTCACTGAGCACAGGAGCAGAGTGGGAGATTGTGGCCTAGCCAGGGATGCCAGCTGAGTGAGTGATGGCTCCATGGCTCCTGAGGGAGAAAAGAATAAATTGTCAGAAATACAGCAAGGGGAAGGAAATGGGCATCAGGTGGGCCAAAGCTCGACATTTCCAGTGGAATGGATATCCACTTGACAGAAGATGTCTTGCTTCATTTGCCCTCAGCTCAGAAGGAGGCCAGTTCCCTGCCCAAATCTCTGGCCTAGCATACGCACCAAACATCCTCTGCTGGGCCCCTTCAAATATCCTGGACATGGAATGGTCACATAGTTCTGAAGCCCATGAATTAATAAAGAAGGAGTCCTGTGGCAAAATCTCTTCCCCAGTCACAAGGGCTGGATCAGACTCACAGGTGGACAGCAGAGGATAGGACTCTTGAGACACTGATTCTGAACGAATTGTGGGGAAAACTTTGTTTCTATAAGAGAGCAAGGATGTGTCAAGGTGGATGAGGAGGGCCTCAACCCTGCAGAACTTGGAAGGGGACATCAGTGGAGAAGGCAGGGCCCAACACAGCTCCTGGAAACCTGACCATAAGAGGGTGAAGAGACACCAGAGGGCTTAGGCAAATGTGCCATCTAGTGTCTCCATCTGGGAGCCCTGTCAGCACCAGGCCTACCCTCTTCCTTCCGAAGGACCTAGAGGGCCCTGGGACTTGGTTGGCTTTTGCTGCTTATGCATCATTGAATGGAATGAGCAGTGCTGTAGCTGGGAGGTGCTGCCAGCTGTGGATCCAAAGTATGGAGAGGGGGAGCATTGGTGCCCTCTTTTTGTAAAGGGCTTTTTACATGCCGAACGACTTTTGGAGACTACTGCTCGTGGGTGAACTGTATGATTTTCAAAAGGCAGTCACCTCCTTCAGGCCGAGCAAAGAAGTGAGCTGGCTACACTTCCCCCACCGCCTCCTACAAACAGCCAAACACCAAGCTCAGAGATAGGAGGACTGTTCTTGGGGTATCTGATGCTCATGGCTATAATGAGCTACGGACACAGTGAGAACCTGACTCCCATCCCTAGGTGCCTGCTGAGGGCGTGCCAGATCCATGGCTCCTAAGGGAGAAGGAAGAGGCATTCAGGAACGCAAGAAGTGAGAGGGGATGGCTGCAGCCAGGACCAAAGGGCACTCAATATTTCCATCCAGTGGGAATGCGATCAGTGTGGAATGGAAGTGTTTATCTTCATTCCCCTAGGGCCAGCAAGGGGGACAGCTCCCCACTAATATGTCTGCCCCCCCCCCCCACTTCTCACGCCCAGCTCTCAGCTGGACCCCTTCTGATACCCTAGGTCTCTGTATGTCCATGTTGACCTGAAACCAAAAGGCCAAGGCCACTTTAGATCCACCTGTCCCACAGTCACAAGGGCTGGTCCCCATTGGACATCTGCAAGTCAGAGATAGTACTCTGAAAGACTTTATTTGTATGGACCCCAAGACAAACCTTGAGGGATGATAAAGCAATGTCATGAAACTGGAAACAACGAGGGCCAGAGTTCTTCATGTTTAGAAGAACCTGACTAGCACAATGTGTTCGCAAGCTGACTTGCTCAGGAAACACAAGCTCCTTTTGTGGGGTTTGGCTCCAGGAGCGCTGCAAAGGATGCCCATTGGAGCTCTCTGAGCAAGAGGCCCACATTCTGCCTTAAGAAATAGGGGAAAATAGGGAAAATTTGGCTTCTAGTGCGTTTCTACCCAGCATATCCATTGAGAGGGTCAGCAGTGGCTCTGAGATATGAAGAATGTGCTTCCATGTGATTACCAAAAGGTGGGAATGAAGCCTTGGTGCACTATTTTTTTCAAAGGGCCTTTTGTATGCTGATCAGGTCATGGAGCATGCTGCATTTGCACAGACTGTTTGTCCCTTTAATGGAGGTAGCCCCATCCATTAGGCATAAGTATCCAGGTGACTACCCAATCCCACTATACTATAACTTACCCCAAACTAAGGGCTTAGGGACAGGGGGAATAGCTGCCCTCCAACACATCACACTCTGAGAGCCTTGCATTCAGTCAGGAATAGCTTGGAAACTCACCACTAACCAGGGATCTCAATTGCTGTAGGAGATACACAGTGTCTCTGTTTGTGAACGGACCCCAAGTTAGGAAAGCAGCAGTTAGAGAGGAATGACTCCAGGGTGGGTCAAAGCTGTACATTCAAATGGGCATGGAGGAAATCGAGGAAAGAATCCCGATTTTCCCTTCCCCTTCACCCACATAGGAGGTGGGATCCACCCCCAACTTCAGGCTCAGCCTACCCATGAGCATTCTCCCTGGGCACCTTCACACACCCTGGGTTAGGGGAGTACCACATCATTATGAAACCAAATTGAGAAGGGCCCAATGCAATACCTGTATTACCCTCAGAAGCTAACCCCCAAGCCCCCATGCTGAAAGAAGAAATTACTCTGAGACACCGTCCCAGAATTATGTCCATGCAAACCCTCTTTCATCAAAGAGCTCAGGAGTGACAATGGAGACACATACTTCCAGAGTTCATCACCACACATGAGATTTGGAGAAAGTTAAGAATGAAGTACTCAGCGCAGTATCCTATCAAACAGGTTGTATCCACAGAAATAAAGGCCTGCAGTCTTAGGCAAGAGCTCCCTCTGCAGGACTACAACTGGGAGCCCGGTCAGCAAGAAGCCTGACTTATTTCTTTAGGAACCAGTGATTTCTGGCTTGGTCTATCCCTGCCAATTTTCTAATCAGTTGAGGGAGGCAAAAGTTTTGGAGCTGTAGCTATTGGGTTCTGAGGGCTTTTGCTCAGAAATATGCAACGAGGACTTAGTTCCCTAATTCCTGGCAAGGGCTCGTCCAATGCTGACCCCTTCCTCATTCATACCGCCCATATGCAAACTGTCTGCTTCTCAGAATGAAGGCAACTCAGTCATCCAGGGCAGTGAGGCAAGCTGGCTCCCCTTCACCCTCCATAGCACAGCAGGCCAAGCATCAAACACCCATGCTCTCAAGGCCTTCTTTCCTTTGGTAAAGTCTGATAGCTCTCACTGAGAACAGGAACAGAGTGAAAGATTGTGGCCTACCCAGTGGCGGGGCGGGGTACCAGGTGACTGAGTGATAGCTCCATGGCACCTAAAGGAGAAAAAATACATTGTCAAAAACACAGTAAGCAGAAGGAAATGGATGACAGGTGGGCCAAAGCCCAAAATTTCAAGTGGGAATGGGCATCCACTTGGAAAGATGTTTTGCTTCATTTGCCCTCTGCCCAGAAGGGGGCCAGCTCCCTGCCCATATCTCTGGCCAAGCCTGCAAACCAAACCTCCTCTGCTGTGTCCCTTCAAAGACCCCTTTAAAAGACACATACTTTTAAAACCCAGTGATTTAATGAAGAAGGGGCCTTGTGGCAAAAAATCTCCCACCATCACAAGGACTGGACTAGACTCTCAGGTAGAGGGAGGGTAGAAGATCGGACTTTGGAGACACTGATTCTGAACACATTGTGGGAAGAAATTGTTTTTTACAAGAGAGCAATGATACATCAAGATGGATGAGGAGGGCCACAGCTCCTCATTTCTTGGAAGGTGAATTCTATGGAGAAAGCAGCGCCCAGCATCAGCTCCTGGCAACCTGGCTACAAGAAACACCAGACAGCTTATTATGCAAAAGCACCATCTAGTGTCTCCATCTGGGATCTCTGTCAGCACCATGCCTGCTTTCTTTGTTCAGAAGGACCTAGAGAGCTCTGGGACTTGGTGGGCTTTTGTTGCTTGTTACACCATTGAATGAAATGAGCAGTGATAATGCTGCACGTGGGAGATGCCCCAGCTGTGGCTCCAAAGTGTGGAGAGGGGCATTGGTGCCCTCTTCCTGGAATCGGCTCTTACTATGCTGCCCAGTTTCTGGAGCCTACTGTTCCTATGTGAACTCTCCGCTTTTCAGAAGGAGGGCATATCGATCAGGCAGAGCGGATAGGCGAACTGACTCCACCCCTTCCACCTGTGCTACAAACAGTCAAACATGAAGCTCAGGGTATGGAGACCTATTCTCCTTTGGGATGGCTCTCCGATGCTTATGCCTATAACAGCACGGAACAGAGTAGGAACCTGATGCCCATCCCTGGGTTTCTGATGACTGAGGCCAACTATATGGCTCCTAAGAGTGAATGAATAGGCATTCGGAAACACAGGAAGGAAGAGGGAATAACAAGGGCTCTTCAAATGCTGACCCCCTCCTTGTTCATAGTGCCCATGTGCAAATGGTCTGCTTCTCAGAATGAAGGCAAGTCAATCATCCAGGTCAGTGAAGAAAGCTGGCTTCCCTTCACCCTCCATAGCAGGCCAAGCACCAAGCCCACAGGTACTAAAGCTCTTCTTTCCTTTGACAGAGCAGAGCCTGATAGCTCTGACTGAGCACAGGAACAAGGGTGAGTTTGCGGCTTACCCAGGGGTGCCAATTGAGTGATTGATGGTTCTAGGACTCCTGAGGGATAAAACAAGTAATTGTCAGAACACAGAAAGGGAAAGGATATGGGCACCAGGATGGCCAAACTCGACATTTCCAATGGGAACAGGGATCCACTTGGAAAGATGTCTCCATTTGCCCTTGACCCAGAAGGAGGCCAGTTCACTGCCCAAATCTCTGGCTACACACCAGACTACACACCAAACATCCTCTGTTGAGCATCTTCAAATGTCCTGGGCCTCTGAATGGTCTCATACTTCTGAAACCCAGCAAATTAATGAAGAAATAGCCCTGTGGCAAAAATTTTTCCCCAGTCACAAGGACTGGAACAGAGTCCCAGATGGAAGGCCCAGGACAGGACTCTTGAGACACTGATTCTGAACGGATTGCGGGAAGAACCTTGTTTCTACAAGAAAGCAGAGATATGTCAAGGTGGATAAGGAAGGCTAGAGCCCTGCAGATCTTAGAAGATGATTTCTATGGAGAAGGGAGTACCCAGCACCAGGTTTTGGTAACTGGGCTGGTATGGGAAGAATAAGAAACAACAGATGACTTAAGCAAAAGCGCCCTCTAGAGTCTCCACCTAGGAGTCCTGTCAGCACCAGGCCTGCCTTCTTCCTTCAGAAGGACCTAGAGGGCCCTGGGACTTGGTCTGTTTTTCTTGCTTTTTCCACCATTGAAGGGAGTGAGCAGTGACAGTGCTCTAGCTGGGAGGTGTCCCCAGCTGTGGCTCCAAGGTGTGGAGAGGGGCATTGGTTCTCTCTTCCTGTTAATGCCTCTTTTCTGCTGACTAGCTTCTGGAGCTTACTGCACCTGTGTGAACTGTCTGCTTTTCAGAAGGAAGGAACCTCAATCAGGCAGAGTAAGGAGGTGAGCTGGCTCCCTTCCCCACCCCTTGCTACAAACAGCCAAACACCAAGTTCAGGGATAGGAGGGATATCTGATGGGATGGCTGTTACTGAGCACAGGACCAAATGGGAACCCGACTCCCATCCCTGGATGCCTGCTGAGTGCTAACTCCATGCTACCTAAGGATGAATGAAGATCCAGTGAGAAACAAAGAAAGGGAGAGGAAATGGCTAGAACCAGGACCAAAGGGCGTTCAATATTTTCCTCTAATAGGAATGTGATCAATGTGGAATGGAAGGGTTTATCTTGATTTCCCTGAGCCAAGCAAGGAAGCCAGCTCCCCCTAATACGTCTCGCCAACCTCGCCACAAAGAGCTCTCGTCTGGACCGGTTCTGATGCCCTAGGGTTCTGGATGTCCTCGTATTCCTAAAAAGAAAAGGCCAAAGCCACTTTGGTTCCCCCTGTCCCACAGTCACAATGGCTGTCCTCTTTGAATATCTGCAAGTGGCAGATAGTACTCTGAAAGACTAATTTCATTGGACCCCAAGATGAACCTTGACAGATGATAAAGCGATGTCATGAAACTGGATACATCGAGCACCACCGTTCTTCATAAAGGATGGGAATTGGATCATGTTTAGAAGAACCTGACTAGCTCAATGTGTTCACAAGCTGGCTTGGTGAGGAATCACAAGATCCTTTTGGTGCCTTTGGCTACAGGAGTACTCAATAGGATGCCTGTTGGAGCCCAGTGAACAAGAGGCCCACATTCTCCCTCAAGAAATAGTGGGGCTTGTTGGCTTCTGGTGTGCTTCTGCCTATCGTATCTGTTGAGCGGGGAAGCAGAATCTCTGAGATATGAAGAATGTGCTTCCATGTGACCATCAAGAGATGGGAACGGGGCCTTGGTGCACTATGTATTCAAAAAGCATTTTGTGTGCCAGTCAGGTCTTAGAGTGTGCAGCACATGCACAGACAATTCTTTTGACTGGGGGTAGCTCCATCCATGAGGGGTGAGGGTCCATGTGGCTATCCATTCCCATGGTATGGTAGCCTACCCAGCACAAAGGGCTCAGGAAGAGGGAGCATAGCTGTCCTCTGGGATATCAGAAGCTGAGAGCCCTTTGTTTTCTCAGGAAGTCTTCGAAACTCACCTCCACACGGGGATCTTGTGTGATGTAGGGGACAGACACAGGTTCTACTTCTGTGAACTGAGACCAAGTTAAGAAGAAGAAATGGGAGAGGAATGACAACAAGGTGAGTCAAAGCTGTGCATTCACATGAACATGGGGGAAACTGAGGAAGGAGACCATGACCTTCCCTTCCCTTGTCCCACACAGGAGGTGGGATACACCTCCAACTTCTGGTTTAGCCTACCCACAAGCATTCTCCCTAAGCACCTGCACACACTCGGGGTTTAGGGAGGACCACATCATTCAGAAACCAAATTCAGAAGGGTCCTATGCAACACCTCGATCACCATCACAAGGACACCACCCAAACCCCAAGCTGAAACAAGAGGATATTACTCTGAGACACAGTCTTGACATAGTTTCCATGCAAACCCTCTTTCATCAAAAGGACCAAAGGGTGACAATGGAGACATCACACATGAGATTTGGAGAAACCTAAGAATGAAGTACCTAGGGCAGTTTCTTATCAACCAGGTTGTATCCAGAATAAGAAAGGCCCGTGGGCTTAGGCCAAGAGAGCCCTCTGAAGGACTGACTACCCCTGGGAGCCCTGTCAGGAAGAAGTCTGCATTCTACCTTGAGGAGCCAGTGATTTCTGGCTTGGTCTGTCCTTGCCACTTTTCCCATAAGTTGAGGGAGGCAGCAGTGCTTGAGCCGGACCTATTGGGTTCTGATGGGTCTTGTTCAGGAATCTGCAACAAGGACTTGGTTTCCTAATTCCTGCCAAGGGCTCTTCCAATTCTGGCCCCCTCCTGGCTCATACTGCCCATGTGCAAACTGCTTCTCAGAATGAAGGCACCTCAATCATCCAGGTCAGAGAGGCAAGCTGGCTCCCCTTCACCCTCCATAATACAGCAGGCCAAGAACCAAGCACCCTTCCCTTTTGTAGAGCAGAGACTGATAGCTCTCAGTGAGCACAGGAGCAGAGTGGGAGTTTGTGTCCTCCCCAGGGGTGCCAGCTGAGTGAGTGATGGCTCCATGTTTCCTAAGGGTGAATGAGGAGACAGTCAGAAACACAGAAACGGAGAAGGAAAAGCTGTAGCCAGGATTAAAGTGCATTCAACATTTCCATCTAATGGGAATGTGACCGATGCGGAAAGAGATGTTTAACTTCATTTCTTCCAGGCCCAGCAAAGAGGCCAAATCCCTTCTTATATGCTTGGCCCAGCCTCCACACGAACAGCTCTTGGCTGGAACACTTCCAGTGCCCTAGTGCCCTTCCAGAACCCTTCCAATGTCCCTGTGGTCCTGAAACCAAAATGCCAGGACCCTTTTGGCTTCACCTGTCCCACAGTCACAAGGGCCGGTCCACATTGGGCATTTTCAATCCAGATGTAGTATCCTGGAGGACTGAGTTGCTATGGGCCACATGACCAACCGTGATGGATAATAAAGCAATGTCATGTATCTTGATTCACTGAGGGCCAAAGTCCAACATGAAGGATGAGATTGGATCATGTTTAGAAGAACCTGACTAACACAATGTATTCACAGGCTGGCTTGCTCGCAAATCACAAGAACCTTTTGTGGGCTTTGGCTGTAGGAGTGCTCCAAAGGATGCCCTTTGAGGCCCTGTTGAGCAAAAGACCCACATTGTCCCTTAAGAAATAGAGTGGAACTTTGTCTTCTGGTGTGATTCTGCCCGTAGTATCAGTAGACAGGGGGCAGCAGTGGTTCTGAGATATGAAGAATATGCTTTCATCGTATGATCAAGAGGTGAGAACGAGGTCCAGATGCACTGTTTATTCAAAAGGCTTCTTGGAGAGTCTAGTCCAGTCCTTGTGATGGTGGGATATATATCTTATATTTTTGTGATTATTTTTGAAAGAGAGAGAGCGGGAGAGAGAGAGAAGGTGCCTGCAAGTTGGGGGAGTTGTGAAAGGGCAAAGACAGGGGGAGAGAGAATCCCAAGCAGGCTCCCCATTGTCAGTGCAGGGTCTGACGCGGGACTCAATCCCACCAACTGATCACGACTTGATTTCATATCAACAGTCGGATGCCCAACTGACTGAGCCACCCAGGCACCCCAGGAGCACTTTTTACTTAATGCTTAAGAAGCTCATGCAAGCGACATGAAAAACGGTATCGTTTTAGGCACTTCAGCCCATGGCCATTGTCGACTGCTAATATATAGTGTTTCAACAAAGTTCCTCTGAGACAAATGTGAAGGCTAGTCAAGAATGTTTGAAGTACAGTGTAGTCTTAGGCACTTGAACAGAAGGCCCTTCCCTACGGCTGATCTAATGCAGTTTGAGAACATTTCCTTTTCTTCAATGAAGGCTCCCCCCAAACCCACTCTCCCCTAAACCCACTCTTTGCACTTCCTACCTTCTTTGTGGTGGCTTCTTCTCTCCCTGTAGTTGCAGACTTGGTTCTGTCAGTTGTCAGGTTGCTTTAGGGGGCGTGTCGAATGATTTGCTAGTTGTCTATCCACGGTCAAGGGACGAGACTACCTTGCTCCCGTACTAATTCTCCCACCACACACTAGTCGAGAATATTTCAACAAAGTACTTATGAGATGCGTGCGAAAGGCTACGTGAAAAGACACTCGAACAGTGTCATTTCACATAGTGAACCACAAGGTGTGGCTGGCATCTGATGTGGGCGTTTGGGGAGTACACGTGCGGTGTGTATGGTCTACGTTTGGAGTGCTTGTGGCCGAGCGCACGTTCCCGTTCTGTGTGTGCGATGTGCAGGTTGTAACGTGGTTTGTGTCTGTGTGTGGCGTTTGTGTGGTGTGCACGGTTTGTGGAAGACATCTGTGTGATGTGTATGCGGTGCGTACGTGGTGAATGGCCGATGAGTTTGTGTGGTATTTGTGTGTCAGGTGCGGGATGTGTTTGTACAATCTGTCGCTGTGAGTTCGGTGTAGGTGGGGTGCAGCGGTGTGGTGTATGTGTCGCGTTTGTGTCTACATGTGTCGCACGTGTGGTATATGTGTCGTTTATGTGCAGAGGAGGTGGCATCTGTCTTGGGTATGTTTGGTGTGTGTGGTGTGTGCGTGGAGTGCGTTTGTGTGGTATGTGAGTGGTGGTTTGTTTGGTAATTGTGTCCTGTACATGTGCGGAGTTTGGTGACATTGCTGGAGGGGGTATAACTGTTGCACGTCTTGTG
The DNA here is from genome assembly GCF_016509475.1 of Prionailurus bengalensis. Taxonomy (NCBI): domain Eukaryota; kingdom Metazoa; phylum Chordata; class Mammalia; order Carnivora; family Felidae; genus Prionailurus; species Prionailurus bengalensis. The sequence continues at coordinate 9,434,718 of NC_057360.1, read as the reverse complement.
GCATAGGCGTGGCGGGTGTGTGGTGCATACGTGGTGTGTGTAATGTATGTATGGTGTGCATCATGTGTGTGTGACGCAAGCGCACACGTAGCATCAACGTAGCTCACGTGGTGTGCGAGGTGCGCGGTACGTGCAGGGCATACGTACGTGTGTGTTCTGTGCCTTCGGGGCAATGTACGTGTGGCTGTGTGTGGTGTATTTTTCATAAATGTTTTTGTTTGCGTGCCGTGTGTTTGTGTATTGTGGTGCGTGTGATGCATGTGTGGTGCTTGTGTGTAACTTGTGCGTTGCGTGTGTTGCATGTATTGCGTGCATGTGTTATGTCCGTGTTGTATATGTGGTGTATATGTGGTGTTTGATGTCTGACTATGGTGTATGTTTGCTGTGTGTTGGTGTAGCTGCGGTGAGTGAGCGTGTGGTGTGCTTTTGCCTATGTACGCGTATAGTGAGTGTGTGGGGTTGTGAAAGTGTACTGTGAGCACGGTGGATGTGTGCAGTGGGTGGGTTTACTGTTCGGTGTGTAAGTGTGTGTGGCATGTGTGGTGTGTATTTGGGCATATACGTGGGGTGTGTGTGTGTGTGATGTATTCCTTTGGTTTTAGTTGTGGTGTTTGTGGACGTGTTGTATGCTAGGGGTCTGTTGAGTATCTGTTTTGTGTGAGTGGGTGGCATATTTGGGGCACACTGTGTGTGCACATGTGCGCTGTATGGGTAGTGTTACCTGGTGTGTGGGTTCAGGTTGTGTGAGTGACACATGTGGTGTGTGCGTCTTAATAGTTCAAAGTGTGTGTAGTCCACACATGTGACACGTGTCAAAATAGTTCTAAGCATGTTTGTGTGTGCGTGTGTGTGAACATTGTATGCGTAGTTTGTGTCTTTGGTGTGTGTGCTGCATGAGTGCCGTGAGTGTGAGAGACGAATGTGTCTGCTGTGCGTGGGTGTGTGTTATGTGTGTGTGGTGTATATTCGGTACGTGTGTTTGCTTGGTATTTTTGCGATGGGTGTGTGTTTCTGTGGTGTGTGGGTGGGGTGTGTGTGTGACGTGTGTGTATTTTGTGTGTCGTTGGCACTTGTGTTTGTGTGGGGGTGGCGTGTGTGCTGAGTGCATTATTTCCATGTGCTGTATGGCTTGTGATGTGTGTGTGTGTGCGTGTATGTAATATAGTCATGGTGCATGTGTTATGTGTGTGATGTGGGTGTGGATTGAGTGTGGTATGTGTGGTATTTGTGAGATATATGTGTGGTTTCCCTGTCACGTATGTGGAGTGTCTCAGTGGCAAATGTGCGTCATGTACTAGGTATATGCGTGTTGTGTGTGTGGCACACGCACGCTTGTGTGTATGGTGTGTGTGTGACGTGTGTGGTCTTTGTGGTGCACACGAGGTGTGTGCATATTATCTGTGTGTGTGCAGTATGTGTTCGGTGAACAACTCGTCCATAATTCTTGCGTGGTATACACATGGGTACAGTGTATGTTCCTCGTGTGTCTTCTCTGTGTTGTGTGTGTTATCAGTGTGGGGTGTGTGGTTGTGGTGGACGTACATTTTGTGTGTCGTGTGAAGTGCGTGTGGATAACATATGCCTGGTGTGTGTGTGGTGTCCGTGTGGCATTTGTGTGGTTATGGGTGGTTTGTAGCTGCAAATATGTGGGGGGGGGGCGCTGGTGGGATATGTGTGCTGTGTGTGGTGAGTGGTTTGTATGTCATGTGTGTGGTTTATGTGTGGTGAGCGTATGCAGTATATGTGGTGTGTGTGGTACCTGTATGGTGAGGATTGGTGCATGTGACATACGTGTGTGTTGAAATTGTGGTGCACGTGGCATGCGTGGTGTAAGGGTTGCATGTCTTTTGGGTGTGTGGTGTGTGTCTCCGAAATATGTGTCATGTGTGTGTAATGTATGTGTGGTGTGTGTGGTGAAAGGGTTTTGTGTGTGTGTGTGTGTGTGTGTGTGTGTGTGTGGTGTATGCTTGGCTTGTGTGTGCATGGTATATTTGGCTTGTGTGTGTCCTATGTGCAGTGTGAGTGTTGAATGTGGTCCAGGTGGGCACGTTATTGATGTGTGGTGTGGGTGCAGTGTGCGTGGAGTATGTGTGTGTTGTATGGGCAGTGCTATCTGCTTCAGGTTGTGTGACTGACACACGTGGTGTGTGCTCCTTAATAGTTCTAGGTGTTGTGTGTAGTTCGTATGTGCGATACATGTGTTGTCTATGAATAGTGTAGTCGTGTTGGGTTTGAGGCATGTATCATCTGTGTGTTTTGCATATGTGTGGTGTGTGAGTGGTTTTTGCGTGGCGTACGTACGTGAGTGGAATCTGTGTCGTGTGTCTTTGGTGTGTGTGTGGGGACTGTGTTTTGTGGCCGTCTTTGTGTTTGTATAGTATATATGTTGTCTGCGTGTGGTGTATGTGTAGTGTTGTATGTGGTAAACCTGTGGCCCATGTGTGACGGTAGTGTATACCTCTTGTGTGTGTGTTATCTATGTGGAGCACATCTGGCCTATATGTGTTCCGTGTAGTGCGTGTGTGCACACTGAGCGTGGCATGTGCCTGATCATCGTGGTTGTCTCCATGGTGTGTATTTGATTTGTGTTTTGTGGGGTTCTTTCTGGTCTTTCTGGTTTGCATCGGGTGTGTGTGTGGTGAGTACATACGGTCTGTGGTTTGTGTGTGGTACATGTTGTGTTTGTGACATGTGTGTAAGTGGTGTGTGTGCGGTGTGTTTGGCGAGTGTGGGTTGTGTTGCGCGTATTGCTATTTTATGTGTGAGGGTTGTGTAGTGCATTGTCATGTATGTGCTTGGTGTGTGTGTGTATGCTAAGTGTGGTCTGTGAAGGGTATATGGGTGGCGTGTGGGGTATACGGGGGGCGTGTGGGGCATATGGGGGCGTGGCAGTGCTCTATGCGTTGCGTGTTGATTTGCATGTGGCAGATGTGTGTGGTACATTTTTCTCATGGAAGCGTGGTATGTGTAGTTGCATGCGGTGCATGTATCGTGTGTGTGCTTTCTGTGTGGTGTGGGAGTGTGTTTGGAGGATATGTTTGGGGAGTGTGCTGTGCGTTTGGTGGGTGTGTAAGTATTTGTGGTGTGTGTCTGATGAGAATGTGGTGTGTGTGTCTTTGACTGGAATGAGGGCTTACGTGTGGTATACATGGGATGTAGATGTGCATACGTGCATACGTGGGATGTATGGGGTGTCTGTGGTATGTATACGGGGTGTGTGTGTGTGTGTGTGTGTGTGTGTGTGTGGAATAGTGTTGGTGTGCTTGTGGTGTATGTGTGGAGTGTCTGTGTCCATTGTGTACGTGTGGCAAGTGTAGCGTATGTCTGTGGATCTATATAAATATGTGGTTATTGTGGTGTGTGTGTGTGTGTGTGTGTGTGTGAATGTTGTAACTACCTGGTTATCGTGTGGTGAACGTGTGGTGTATTTGTGGTATCTCCATATGGTGTAAGTGCATTGCGCTTGAGCTGTGTTTGTGTGTGTGTTTGCGTGTGGCATATGTGCTGTACATGTGGTGAAGGTCTGATGTGTGCTGTGTGTGCAGTGTATGTGTGGTGTGTTGTAGTACGGACGCAATATGTGTATTTGGTCTATTTGTGGTATGTGTTGTGTGAAAGCAGACCGTGTGGGGTGTGTGTGGTATGTGCATGGTGTAAGAGTGCTTTTTGTGTTGTGTGTATGCGGAACGTGTGTGTGAAATACAGGTGTGGTGTATGTGTGATGTGTGCGGTGTGTGGAGGTATATGTGTGGCACGTGGTATGGATTTGGTAGAATTATTGTATGTGTTTTATTTGTGGAATGAGTGTTCTCTATGTGTGGTTATTGTGTGACTTACGTGTTGTGTGTGTGCGTGTCCTCTCTTGTTTGGTATACGTGTGGTGTGTCGGTGTATTGTTATGGGTGTGGTGTGTGTGGGATCTGTTTAAAATGGTTGTGATTTAAGTGTTTTGTATGTTTTGTACGTATGATATTCCTGGCAGATGTACAGCGTGTGGGTGGTTATGGTATTTGAGTGGTGTGTGTGGAGTGTGTGTGGTGTGGCAGTGCTATAGAGGAGGCTGATGTGTGTTCGTGTGTGCCGTATGTATGGCATATGAGTTGAGATGATGGTATATCTCTGGTGTGTTTGTGCTCCGTGTGCAGTGTGTGCTTATGTGGTATTTGTGTGGCACACATGCTGTGTGTGGTGTGTGTGTGGTGCACTGGTGTGTGTGTGTGTGTGTCTTATGCATTGTGTGCAGATATGTGTGGTGTTGATGTTTGTTTTGCAGATTTGCTGGTGTGCATTTGGTGTGTGTATTTGTCGTTTGTGAGTTATACGACTTGCGAATGTTTGGCATCCATGTGGTACATTGTATATGTGCTATATGTACTATAGTTGTCAGGTATATGTGTCGTGACTGGCGAGTTTGTGGTCTTTCGTGGAGTATGTGTGTGGTCTATATTGGTGTGCTTCTGGTATATGTATGGTGTTCCTGTGTGTTCAGTATGTGTGGTGTCTATCGGTGAGAGTGTGTACTATATGTATGGTGTATATGTGATGGAAGTTTGATATGTGAGGAGGGGTGTGTGGCATGTATGTGGTGTGTGTGGGTGTGTGTGCATGCATGTGCATGCGTGTGGTATATATGTGATGTATGTGAGGTGTATGTATGGCGTGGGTATGGTGTTGGTGTGTTTCTCTGTGGCATGTATGGTTTGGGCAGTGCACGTAGTGTGTGCGTGTGTGTGTGTGCACGCACATGTGGCACATATGGAGCGTCTGTGGCGTGTGTGTTGTGCATGTGGTATATTTGTGGTGCATGTGTACTGTGGTGTGGTGTATATATCGTGTGCACAGAATTTACGTGTGTTGTGCTTCTTGTGCATATACTTTGTGTGTCTAGTATGAGTGGTATGACATGCTGCGTATGTGTCTTTTATGTGAGATATGAGTGGTGCAGGTGTTGTGTGTCTGTGGTGTATGTATAGTTTATGTGCAGTGTGTGGTATATGTGCAATCTTTGTGTGGTGTTCGTGTGTTTTGTGATGGGTGTAATATACACTTGTGGTGGAATGCAGTATCTGCATGGTGGGATGGTGTGGAAGTAGTGTAGGTGTGGGCTGTGAAGTGCCTTGTGGTACGTGTGGTGTGTATTTAGTGTGTTTGTGATGTGTGTGCTGAGTTTCTATGGTTGGTGTGTTTTTGATGTACCTGTGAACTTTTACTGTATCTGCCGATTTTTTTGATGTGTGGGCCTTGGTGTGTGTGGCCTACATACGATAGTTGTGTGGTGTGTGTCTGGAGTTTACATGTGAGATATATGTCCTTTGTATGTGTGGATTAGGTGTGACTTTTGTGCAGTGTGTTGTGGTGTGCACTGGTGAGTGTGGTGACATTGCATGAGTGGGTTAAGTGTGTGTGGTGTATCTTTGTCACGTGCATGGTGTATCTGTGTGCCGTGTGTGGTTTATCCATTGCGCATATGCAGTGTAAATCTGTTTCTGTTACACCTGTATTGTTTGTGTGGTGTGTGTTCGGTATGGTGTGGTGTGTTTGAGGTGCCTGTTTAGTGCATGTGGTGTATTTCTGTGGTGTGTCTTATGTTGGGTGATCTGGTTTATATGTGGTGTGTGTGTGGTGCATGGGGCGTATGAGTGTTTGGTATGTGTGTGGTCGGTGGTGTGATACGTGTATCATGCGTGGTCTATGCAATCCTTGTTTGAAGGGACTGAGTGACGTGTGCGTGGCAGTCTGTGTGTTGTGTGTGGTATGTGTGTGGTGAGTGTGTAGTTAGGTGTTTTTGTGCAGTATATTACTGCATGTGCGTAATATACACACGTCTTAGGTGTGGTGTATGTGTGATGTATGTGCAGTATGTGTGGCGTTTGTGTGACCTACGTTTATTTTGTGTGTTCTTGTGCGTTGTGGTGTGTACGGGGTGCGATGTACGTGAACCGTTTGTGATATATTTGGTTTGTGTGCCACATGTGTGGCGCATGCGTGGTTGTTCTCTGTGATGTATGTGTGCATGTTTGCCTGTGTGGTGTGTCTGTGGTAGAGGTTATTATGGATGTGGTGCGTGTTGGTGGGTGTAGGCCGTGTGTGCGGTATTGCTTGTGGTGTATGTGTGATGTATGTGTTGTGTGTGTGTGGTGTGTGTTTGGCCTGGGTGTAAAGGTTTTTCTTTGCGATGTGTGTGAGTGGTATGTGTGTGGCACAGATGTAGACCATGTCTATTTGCATCCGTAAGGATTTTTTGGTGTGTGTTTGTCATACGTGTGATATTTGTGTGTGTGTAATGTATCTGTGGTGTGAACGTGGTGTCTGTATAGTGTGTGAGCGTGGGCCATCCTGGTGGTTATCGTATGATGTGTATACTGTTTGTGTGTGTGGCATATGTATTCTGTGTGTCACGTGGTTGTACATGAATGTTATGGGTATGGTACTGCTGTACGTGTAATGTGCGTGGCATATGCCTACTGTGTGTGTACATTGTTCCGTGTGTCATAATGTTTGGTGTATGTGTGGTGTGTGTGTGTTTGTGGTGTATGTGGAATGTGTGTGCTGTGACACTGTGAATAGGTGTTGTGGTGTGTAAGTTGAGTGTCTTGTGTGTGGTGTCTGTGAAATATGAGTGTGGCAGGTGTGACGCGTGGGAGGCATGTGTAGTGTGTGTGGTGAAATTGTGATGTGCCTGTTGTGTGTGTGGTGTTGATGTGGTGGTGCTGTGGAGTATATGTGGTGTGTATTACCATGAAAGCATAGTGTACCTGTGGGGTGAGAGTGGGGTGTATGGTGCAGGTGTTTTCTGTGTGTGTTATATTTATGAGAAATCAGTGGAGTCTGGTATACGTGTATAGAATATGTGTTGTGTGTGGTGTGTGTGTGATGAGCACGTGTGAGATATATGTGAGGTGTATCAGTGGTGAAGGTGTGGTGTGGTGTGTGTGTGTGTGTGTGTCTGAAGTATGTGTTCCCGTGAGTGATATTTGAGTGTGTGTGTGTGTGTGTGTGTGTGTGTTGAATAAGGCATGGCATGATGGGTGGGTGGGTGTGAAATATGTGTTCCTTTGAGTGGAATTTGTGTGGTGTATTTGACTGTGTGTATGTGTTAAATATGTGCAGTGTGTCTGGAGTGCAGGTGTAGGGTCTGTGCTTTGTGTGTATCTGTGTGTGTGTGTATGTGTGTGTAAAATATCTGTGGCGTGAGTGCACTATATGCGTAGACCTTAGTGAGTATTGGTTATGGTGTGGTGTATGTGAACTGTCTGTGTGTGTGGTATGTGTGAGTCGTCAACGTGGTTTATATGCACAGTACACACAGAGTAAGGGTGGTCTGTGCAGTGAGTGTAGCTGTGTGTTATTTATGTGGCTGTGATTGACATATGTATGGTATGTGTGTTTAAACACACATGTTTAAGGTATGGTGATACTATAGTGTCTTTGTGATGTATATGACGTGGAATTGTGTGTGCAAGGTATGTTAGTGAAATGTATGTGTTCTGCATGTGGTACATATGAGTGCGTGGTGTGTGTGTGTGGAGTAAAATTGAGGTGGATGTGTTGTGTGTCCTGCCTATTTAGCATGGGTGTGGTATATATGGAGTGTTTGGGAGGTATAGCTATAGTGTACGTGTGGCATGTGTCTGTGTTGTGTGTGTGTTGTTTAGTGTGTGTGTGTCATATGTATTCTGTGTCCTATGTATTCATCGGTGTCATATGTATTCTGCGTGTGTAATGTGTATGGTGTGTGCATGATGAATGTTTGGCATGCGTGTTGCACATTTGATGTTGGCTTGGGTGCTTTGTTTCCATGTGTGTGGGATCCATGTTATGTGAGTGGTGTTTCTGCGGTTATTTGCCTATGGGAACGTATGTTGTGCGATGTGGTGTGCTTTTGCTGTGGAGGTTGTACGTGTGGTCTTTGTGTGTGGGGGGGACTTGTGTGGTTATGTTGTGGTATATGTGTCACATGTGCGGTATGTGTTTACCATATGTATGGTGTGTGTGTCCCATGTGAAGTATATATGTTGTAGGCAGGCAGCTTCTGCATATGTGTGTGTAGTATATGCATGAAAATGATCAGTGTATGTGTCTTTGTGTGTGGTATTGGCAGTGTGCATGGTGTCTGTGGTGTATGTGTTGTGAGTCTGTGCTTTGTATGTCATGTATAATTGTTTAATATATGTTTTGTTTGTGAAGTGTCTCTGTGGTGTAATTGTGACATAGGTGTAGTGTGTGTGTCATATATTTGTGGGGCGTGGGGTCATATGTGTCCTGTGTGAGGGGTATGGCAGGCTGTGTGTGTTGGTATATGTGTGGGGTGCGTGTGTTGTACACGTGGAGTTTTGCATGTGGTATCTGTGCAGTGTACATGTGCTATGTGTGTGCTGTAGGTGTAGCATTTCTGTGTATACCTGGATTGTTTGTGTGTCATATGCATGGTGTGCGCGCTGTGTATGTGTAGCATGGGTGTTGCGGGGGTGGTGTGTGCATAGGTATATGTGTTGTGTTTCTGTGGTGTGCATAGTGTGTGTGCTGTGAATGTCTGGTGTATGTGTGTGAGTGTGGTATATGTGTGTATGGGAATGGTATTTGTGTACTGTAAGTGAGGCTGTGCGCGATGTCTAGGTTTTGCGTCTGTGGCGTGTGCAGTGTGTATTTGTGAATTCTGTGTGCGGTATGTGTGAATGTGACAGGCGCACTGAAAATGTCATGTATATGTTGTCTGTGGCACTTATTTGGCATGTAATGCACGGTATATATGTGGGGCGTGTGGGGTGTATCTATGCCATATGGTGGTGTAAGACAGCTTGATTTCTATGTGTTCTTTGTATAGCGTGTGTGAGGTCAGTGTGTGGTGTGGTGGTATAGGTATGGTGAGAGTCATGTAGAAGTGTGGTGTGTGCATGCTATGTGTGTGTTTGGAATAAGTGTGGTTGGTGGTCGTTCTATATGTGATGTATGTGCGATATTTGTGTAGTACGTGAGTGGTGTTTGTGGGATGTCTGGTTTCAACACACTATCGTTTCACAGAGTTGAGTGTATGGCACCTTCCGTGTAGGCCCTGCATGGTTTTGAAACAATTCTAACTTAGTGAAACAAGATGTTAGTTGAAAGATGGTTTCCACAAAGTGTTTCACAGAGTTGAGTACATGGAATTTCGGTGTCAGCCTTCCATGGGTTTTCAAACACTTCTAACCTAGTGAAACGAGATATTACTTGAAAGATGGTTTCCCCAAAGGGTTGTTTCACAGAGTTGAGTATATAGCACTTTCTGTGTGGGCCCGGTGTGGGTTATCACACACTTCTAACTTAGTGAAACCAGATATGCTTTGAGAGATGGTTTCAGCACACTGTTGTTTCACAGAGTTGAGTATATGGCCCTTCTCTCATAGTTCCCCACATAGGTTTTCAAACACTTCTAACTTAGTGAAAGCAGATGTTAGTTGAAAGACGGTTTCCATAATGTGCTGTTTGACAGAGTTGAGTATATGGCACTTTCCCCAAAGGCCCTGCATGGATTTTCAAACACTTCTAACAGTGAAACAGGTTGGTTGTTTGTTTTTTTAGATTTTTTTTTTTCAACGTTTATTTATTTTTGGGACAGAGAGAGACAGAGCATGAACGGGGGAGGGGCAGAGAGAGAGGGAGACACAGAATCGGAAGCAGGCTCCAGGCCCTGAGCCATCAGCCCAGAGCCCGACGCAGGGCTCGAACTCACGGACCGCGAGATCGTGACCTGGCTGAAGTCGGACGCTTAACCGACTCCGCCACCCAGGCGCCCCTGTTTGTTTTTTTAAATATGGATTCCCTATAGTGTCGTATCACAGAGGTAAGTATATGGAAGTTTCCGTATAACCCCTGCATAGTATTCAGACACTTCTAACTTAGTGAAACCACGTATTAGTTTAAAGATGGTTTCCACTCAGTGTTGTTTCAGAGTGGAGTATATGGCACTTTCCTTGTAGGCCCCGAATGGGTTTTGAAACACTTCTAACTTAGTGAAACAAGATGTTAGTTGAAAGATGGTTTCCCCACAGTGCTGTATCACAGAGTTGAGTGTATGGCACTTTCCACATAGGCCCCCAAAAAGTTTCAAACACTTTTAAATTAGTGAAACCAGATTTTAGTTGAAAGATGTGTTCCCTACAGTGTTGTTTCAGAATTCACTATATGATACTTTCCGTGTAAGCCTTGCATAGGTTTTCAAACACTTCTAATTTTGTGAAACCAGATATTAGTTTAAAGACGGTTTCCCCAGGAGAAGTAGGCAGATCTGTACTTCCCACGTCTCTCAAACAAAGAAGTGCTGAAGCTAAAGGACTTTGAACCCCAAGAGTCTTGGAGGAAGAGACTGAATCTACCAGGAAGAAAAAGAGGCTTGAGAAAAGATAGGACTACTTCAAAGAACAAATCAAAGCACACCTTGTGGAGGGTCCAAAACATCACTACGAGTAGAGAAATAGAATAACCAAAGTCATAACAACAGAGAGCAAGTAACACTTTCCAAAAAACACCTCCTGAAGGGCCAGGCCCTGGAGGTTGTATGACTCCCCTTTAATAGAGCAGTGCTCACTGGTAGAGAGCATGTAACAAGCTTTTAAAGCTCATAAGGGACAGAAAACTAGCCAAAATGACAAAACGGAAGAATTCTCTTCAAAACAAATTCCAGGAAGAAGTGACAGATAAAGAATTGATCAAAACAGATTTAAGCAACATAACTGAACAAGAATTTAGAGTAATAGTCATAAAATTAATTGCTGAGCTTCAAAAAAGCATAGAAGACAACAGAGAATCTATTGCTACAGACATCAAAGGACTTAAAAATAGTCATGATGAATTTAAAAATGCTATAAATGAGGTGCAAAATAAAATGGAGGCAGTCACAGCGCGGATTGAAGAGGCAGAGGGGAGAATAGTTGAATTAGAAGATAAAATTATGGAAAAAGAGGAAGCTGAGAAAAAAAGAGATTAAAAAAATCCAGGATCAAGAGGGGAGAATTAGAGAACTAAGTGACGCAATTAAACGGAATAATATCCATATCATAGGAATTCCAAAAGAAGAAGAAGAGAGAGAAAGGGGCTGAAGGTGCACTTGAACAAATCATAGCTGACAACTTCCCCAACCTGGGGAAGGAAACAGACATTGAAATCCAAGAGGCACAGAGAACTCCCTTCAGACGTAACTTGACTTGATCTTCTGCATGACATATCATAGTGAAACTGGCAAAATATAAGGATAAAGAGAGAATTCTGAAGGCAGCCAGGGATAAATGGGCCTTAACATACAAAGGAAGAATCATAAGGGTAGTAACATACCTATCCACTGAAATTTGGCACGCCAGAAAGGAGTGGCAGAAATCTTCAATGTGATGAACAGGAAAAATATGCAGCCAAGAATCCTTTATCCAGCAAGCCTGTCATTCAGAATAGAAGGAGAGATAAAGGTTTTCCCAAACAAAAACTGAAGGAATTCATCACCACTAAACCAGCACTACAAGAGATCCTAAGGGGGACTCTGTGAGTCAAATGTTGCAAGGACCACAAAGTACCAGAGACATCACTACAAGCATGAAACCTACAGATAACACAAAGACTCTAAACCCATATCTTTCAATAATAACACTGAATGTAAATGGACTAAATGCTCCAATCAAAATACATACGGTATCAGAATGGATAAAAAAACAAAACATATTTGCTGTCTACAAGAGACCCATTTTAGACCTGAGGACACCTTCAGACTGAAAGTGAGGGGATGGAGAACTATCTATCATGCTACTGGAAGCCAAAAGAAAGGTGGAGTAGCCATACCTACATCAGACAAACTAGACTTTAAATTAAAGGCTGTAACAAGAGGTGAAGAAGGACATTATATAATAATTACAGGGTCTATCCATCAGGAAGAGTTAACAATTATAAATGTCTACATACTGAATTCGGAGCACCCAAATATAGAAAACAATCACAAACATAAGCAATCTCATTGATAAGAATGTGGTAACTGCAGAGGACTTTAATACTGTACTTACAACAATGGACAGATCATCTAGGCAGAGAATCAATAAAAACAAAGTGGCCCAGAAAGATACATTGGATCACATGGATTTGACAGATATATTTAGAACTTTACATCCCAAAGCAGCAGAGTATACTTTCTTCTTGAGTGCACATGGAGCATTTTCCAAGACCAATCACATTCTGGGTCACAAAACAGTCCTCAATAAATATAAAAGAATTGAAATCATACCATGCACACATTCAGATCACAATGTTATGAAACTTGAAATCAACCACAGGAAAGAGTCTGGAAAACCTCCAAAAGTAGGGAGGGTAAGTAAAGAATATCCTACTAAAGAATGAATGAGTCAACCAGGTAATTAGAGAAGAAATTTAAAAATATATGGAAACAAACGAAAATGAAAATACAACAATCCAAACGTGTTGGGATGCAGGGAAGGCAGTCCTGAGAGGGAAATACATTTCAATCCAGGCCTATCTCAAGACACAAGAAAAATCCCAAATACAAAATCTAACAGCACACCTAAAGGAACTAGAAGCCGAACAGCAAAGATGCCCCAAGGCCAGCAGCAGAAGAGAAATAATAAAGATTAGAGAAGAAAGAAAGAATATGGAATCTAAAAAAACCCCCGGAAGCACAGATCAATGAAACTAAGAGTTGGTTTTCTGGAAAAAAAAAAAAAAGATAAACGTCTAGCCAGGCTTCTCAAAAAGAAAAGAGAGAGGACCCAATTAGGTAAAATCAGGAATTAAAATGGACTTATTACAACCAATCCCTCAGAAATACAAGCAATTATCAGAGAGTACTATGAAAAACTATATGCCAACAAACTGGACAACCTGGAAGAAATGAACAAATTCCTAAACACCCACACACTACCAAAAACTCAAATGGGAAGAAATAGAAATTTTGAACAGACCCACAACTAGTGAAGAAATTGAATCAGTTATCAAAAATCTCCCAAAAAATAACAGTCCTGAACCAGATGGTTTCCCTGGGGATTTCTACCAGACATTTAAAGCAGAGTTAATACCTATCTTTCTCAAGCTGTTCCAAAAAATAGAAGTGGAAGGAAAACTTCTGGACTCATTATATGAAGCCACCATTACTTTGAATCCCAAACCAGATGGAGACCCAGCAACAAGAGAGAGGGGGAGAGAGAGAGAGAGAGAGAGAGAGAGAGAGAGAGAGAGAACTACAGGCCAATATCCCTAATGAATATGGTTGCAAAAACTCTCAACAAGATACTAGCAAATTGAATTCAACAGCATATAAAAAGAATTATTTGCCATGATCAAGTGGGATTCATTCCTGGGCTGCAGGGCTGGTTCAATATTTGCAAATCAATTAATATGATACATCACATTAAGAAAAGAAAAGATAAAAACCGTATGTTCCTGTCAATAGATGCAGAAAAAGCGTTTGACAAAATACAACATCATTTCAGACAAAGGGCTAGTATCCAAAATCTATAAAGAGCTCACCAAACTCCACACCCAAAAAACAAATAACCCAGTGAAGAAATGGGCAGAAAACATGAATAGACACTTCTCTAAAGAAGACATTCAGATGGCCAACAGGCACATGAAAAGATGCTCAACGTCGCACCTCATCAGGGAAATACAAATCAAAACCACACTCAGGTATCACCTCACGCCAGTCAGAGTGGCCAAAATGAACAAATCAGGAGACTATAGATGCTGGAGAGGATGTGGAGAAACGGGAACCCTCTTGGACTGTTGGTGGGAATGCAAACTGGTGCAGCCACTCTGGAAAACAGTGTGGAGGTTCCTCAAAAAATTAAAAATAGACCTACCCTATGACCCAGCAATAGCACTGCTAGGAATTTATCCAAGGGATACAGGAGTACTGATGCATAGGGGCACTTGTACCCCAATGTTTATAGCAGCACTCTCAACAATAGCCAAATTATGGAAAGAGCCTAAATGTCCATCAACTGATGAATGGATAAAGAAATTGTGGTTTATATACACAATGGAGTACTACGTGGCAATGAGAAAGAACGAAATATGGCCCTTTGTAGCAACGTGGATGGAACTGGAGAGTGTGATGCTAAGTGAAATAAGCCATACAGAGAAAGACAGATACTATATGTTTTCACTCTTATGTGGATCCTGAGAAACTTAACAGAAACCCATGGAGGAGGGGAAGGAAAAAAAAAAGAGGTTAGAGTGGAAGAGAGCCAAAGCATAAGAGACTCTTAAAAACTGAGAACAAACTGAGAGTTGATGGGGGGTGGGAGGGCGGGGAGGGTGGGTGATGGGTATTGAGGAGGGCACCTTTTGGGATGAGCACTGGGTGTTGTATGGAAACCAATTTGACAATCAATTTCATATATTGAAAAAAAATAAATGTAAATATATGAAAAAACAAAAACAAAAACAAAATACAACATCATTTCTTGATGAAAACCCTCAAGAAAGTCGGGATGGAAGAAACATACTTAAATATCATAGAAGTCGTTTATGAAAAGCCCACAGCTAATGTCATCCTCAATGGGGAAAAACTGAAAGCTTTCCCCCTGAGATCAGGAACACGAAAGGGATGTCCACTCTCACCATTGTTGTTTAACATAGTGTTGGAAGTCCTAACATCAGCAATCAGACAACAAAATGAAATACAAAGCATCAAAATTGGCAAAGAAGAAGTAAAACTTTCACTTTTCACAGATGACATGATACTTTACGTGGAAAACCGGACAGACTTCACCAAAACTCTGCTAGAACTGATGCATGAATTCAGCCAAGTCGCAGGGTACAAAATCAATGTACAGAAATCAGTTGCATTTTTACCCACCAATAGTGAAGCAACAGAAGGAGAAATAAAGAAACTGATCCCATTCACAATTGTACCATGAACCATAAAATACGTAGGAATAAACCTAACCAAAGATGTAAAAGATCTATATGCTGAAAACTATAGAAAGCTTATGAAGGAAGTTGAAGGCACAAAGAAATGGAAAAACATTCCATACTCATGGATTAGAAGAATAAATATTGTTTAAAAAGTCAATACTACCCAAAGCAATATACACATTCAATGCAATCCCAATCAAAATTGCACCAGCAGTCTTCTCAAAGCTAGAACAAACATTCTAAAATTTGTATGGAACCACAAAAGACCCTGAATAGCCAAAGTAATACTGAAGAAGTAAACCAAAGCGGGAGGCATCACAATCCCAGACCTCAGCCTCTACTGCAAAGCTGTAATCATCAAGACAGTATGGTATTGGCACAAAAACAGACACGTAGACCAATGGCATAGAATACAGAACCCAGAATTGGATCCACAAATGTATGGCTAACTAATCTTTGACAAAGCAGGAAAGAGTGTCCAATGGAAAAAAAGACAGTCTCTTTAACAAATGGTGTTGTGAAAACTGGTTAGCAACATGCATAAGAATGGAACTAGACCACTTTCTTATGCCATACACAAAAGTAAACTCAAAATGGATGCAGGATCTGAATGTGAGGCAGGAAACCATCAAAAGCTTAGAGGAGAAAGCAGATAAAAACTCCTTCGACTTCAGCTGCATGAATTTCTTACTCATCACATCTCCAAAGGCAAGGGAATTAAAAGCAAAAACAAACTATTGGGACCTCATCAAGGTAAAAAGCTTCTGCCCTGCAAAGGAAACAATCAACAAAACTAAAAGGCAACCGACGCAAATATTTGCAAATGACATATCAGATATAGGACCAATATCCAAAACCTATAAAGAACTCACCAAACTCCACACCTGAAAAACAAATAATCCAGTGAAGAAATGTGCAGAAGACATGGATAGACATTTCTCCAAAGAAGACATCCAGATGGCCAACAGGCACATGAAAAGATGCTCAACATCACTCTTCATCAGGGAAATACAAATCAAGCCACAATGAGATACCACATCACGCTGGTCAGCGTGGCTAAAATGAACAAATCAGGAGACTAGAGATGCTGGCGAGGACGTGGAGAAACGGGAACCCTCTTGCACTGTTGGTGGGAATGCAAACTGGTGCAGCTGCTCTGGAAAACAGTGTGGAGGTTCCTCAAAAAATCAAAAATAGAACTACCCTATTACCCAGCAATAGCACTGCTAGGAATTTACACAAGGGATTCAGGAGTGCTGATGCATAGGGGAACATGTACCCCAATGTTTATAGCAGCACTTTCAACAATAGCCAAATGATGGAAAGAGCCTAAATGTCCATCAATGGACGAATGGATAAGGAAGATGTGGTTTTATATACACAATGGAATACTACTTGGCAATGAGAAAGAATGAAATCTGGCTGTTTGCAGCAACGTGGATGGAGCTGGAGGGTATTATGCTGAGTGAAATAAGTCAGAAAAAGACAGATATCATATGATTTCATTCATAGGTAGATCTTGAGAAACTTAACAGAATACCATGGGGAGGGAAAGGGGGGGAAAACTTACAGAGAGGGAGTGAGGCAAACCATAAGAGACTCTTGGATACTGAGAACAGACTGAGGATTGATGAGGGGTCAGGGAGAGAGGAGAGTGGGTGATGGGCAGGGAGGAGGGCACTTGTTGGGATAAGCACTGGGTGGTGTATGGAAACCAATTTGACAATAAATTATATTAAAAAATAAATAAGATAAAGCAGATAAAATGAAAAAAAGACTAACTTATGAGGAATAGAAATATGAACAGAACTATACTGAGTAGGGGATTAATCAGTAATTTAAAATATCTCAAAAATGAAAGCCCTGGACCTGATGACTTTACTTGTGATTTCTCTTCTTTTTTAAAAATGTTTTTATTTATTTTTGAGAGAGGGAGAGAGACAGAGAGATAGAGTGTGAGTAGGGGAGGGGCAGAGAGAGAGAGGGAGACACAGAATCTGAAGCAGGCTGCAGGCTCTGAGTTGTCAGCACAGAGCCTGAACCCATGAACCATGAATTTTTGGTGCTGAGTTATATAAGCTCTTTTTATACTTTAGATATTAAGCCATCACCAGATATATCATTCACAAATGGCTTTTCCCACTTAACAGGTTGTTTTTTAATTTTGTTGATGGTTATCTTCACTGCACAAAAGTTTCCAATTTGATGTAGTCCCAGTAGTTTATTTTTTGTTTTTTATGTCCTTTGTCTTAGGAGACATATGTGGAAAAATTTTGCTACCACACGAAATCTTCCTCATTAAGCCATTATTTTAGGAGCAGGAGACATAACTGGCTTTTCTAACACAAAAGGTGAGCAGAGACAAAATGTAAGATGGAGGAATGAAAGAATAGGATAAGGCTATGGTCAGAGATCTAAGTGAAACAGTCATAAAAAATACTCCTGATGAATAATTTAAAGCAATAATTATAAGGATACTCACCGGACTTGAAAAAACAAAAGACATCAGTGAGACCGTTACCAAAGAGATAAAAGAGTTTAAAAGAATCAGAAGTGAAGAGTGCAATAAACTAGATGGGAAGCAGGCTTGATGCAATGAACAGCAGGTTGGAGGAAGCTAAAGAATCAATTAGTGACCTAGAAGAGAATCTAATGGAAAGAGAGAAAAAAGAATTATGCAACATGAGACTAGAGTTAGGGAACTCAGTGAAGCTATCAAATGTAATATTCATATTATAAAAGTCCCAGAAGAAGAGAGAAATGGGGACAGAAATTTTATTTAAAGAAATAGTAGCTGAAAACTTCCCTAATCTGAGGAAGGAATGAGATATCCATGTTCAGGAGGCACAGAGAACTCCCAACAAAGTCAATAAAAATAGGCCAACACCAAGACATATTGTAATTAAATTGTCAAACTATAGTGATAAAGAAAAAAACCTTAAAAGCACCAAGGCAAATGAAGTCATTAACTTACAAAGGAAAACCCATAAAGCTAGCTAGAGATTTCTCAGCAGAAACTTGGCAATCCAGAAAAGAGTGACATGGTATTCTCAAAGCGCTGAATGGTAAAAATCTGCACTCAAGAATAACTTATGCAGCAAGGCTGTCATTCAGAATACAAGGAGAAATAAAGATTTTCCCAGTCAAATGAAAACTAAAAGAGGTTGTGACCACTAAGCCAGCCCGCAAGAAATATTAAGGAGACATCCAAAGGGACAAAGACAAGAAAAGATCAGAGAAAATCTCTAGAAACAACAAAAGGAATAAAACGGCAATTAACACATAAATATTAATAATTATTTTGAATGTAAATGGACTAAATCCTCGAATAGAAACACATATTATATCAGAATGCATTAAAAAAAAACAAATAACAAGATCATGGTGCTTGGCTGGCTCAGTTATCAGAGCATACAGTCTTGGGGTTGTAAGTTTGAGCCCTTCATTGGCCGTAGCGATTACTTAAAAATAAAATATTTAAAAGGAACCAAAAAAACCCAAAACAAAATAACAAGACCATCTATATGCCATCTACAAGAGTCTCCTTTTAGACCAAAGTCACCTGCATATTGAAAGTAAGGGGATGAAGAAACATTTGTCATGCAAATGGATGTCAAAAGAAAGCCAAAGTAGCAATACTTCCATCAGAGGAACTAGACTTTAAAACAAAGATTGTAACAAGAGACAGAAGAGGGCAGTATATAATCATATATAGGGGAACAATTCAAGAAGATATGAGTTGTAAATATTTGTGCACCTAACATTGAAACACCCAAATACATAAAACGGTTACTAACAAACATAAAGGAACTCATTGATAATAACACAATAATAGTAAGGGACTTTAAAAATCCACTCACATCAATGGACAGATCATCTACACAGAAAATAACAAGGAAACAATGGCTTTGAATGACAAACTGGACCGGATGGACTTAACAGATATGTTCAGTATTCTCTATTCTTAAACAGCAAAATACACATTCTTTTTAAGTGCCCATGGTCATTCTCTAGAATAGAGAATGTTCACATGCTAAATGGTCACATGTTAAATAGGCTTTAACAAATAAAAAAAGGCTGAAGACATACCCTGCATCTTTTCTGACCACAACTGCATGAAACTAGAGGTCAATCATAAGATAAAAATCTGGAAGGACCATAAAAACAGGGAGGTTAAACAGCATGCTACTAAACAATGGATGGATCAACCAGGAAAGCAAAGAATAAATTAAAAAAAATATGGAAAAATTTTTAAATGAAAATGAAACAATACAAATTATTTGGGATTCAGCAAAAGAAGTCCTAAGAGAGAGCATATAGTAATACAGGCCTACCTCAGAAAGCAAAAAAAGTATCTCAAATAAACAACCTAACCTTATGCCTAAAGGATCTGGAAGAAGAACATCAATTGAGTCCAAAAGCCAGTGGAAGAAGGTAAATAATAAAGATTAGAGAAGAAATAAATGATATACAAACTAAAAAACCAATTAAGCAAATAAATGAAATCAACAGCTGGTTGATTAACTTATCAATTAATAAAATTGATAAACCTATAACTGGGCTTATCAAAGAGAGAGAGAAAAAGAGAGAGAAATGACTCAGATAAATAAAATCACCTATAAGAGAGGGGAAATAACAAACAATACCACATAAATACAATCATAAGAGAATATTATGAAAAACTATATGCCAATAAATTAGACAACCTGAAAGAAATGCATAAACTTCTAGAATCATATAAACTACCAAAACTGAAATAAGAAGAAATAGAAAATTTGAACAGACTGATAATAAGCAAAGAAATGGAATCACTAATCAAAAAGCTCCCTAAAACCAAAGTCTAGGACCCATATGGCTTCACAGTTGAATTCTACCAAACAGTTAAAGAAGAGTCAATACCTGTTTTTCTCAAACTGTTCCAAAATATTAAAAAGGAAAGAAACTTCCAAACTCATTCTATGAGGCCAACATTACCTGATACCAAAATGAGATGAAGGCACCACACACAAAAAAGAGAACTATAGGCCAATATTCCTGATGAACATCAGGAATACAATACTAGCAAACTGAAACCAACAATATATTTTAAAAAGTCATGCACCATGATCCAGTGGGATTTATTCCTGGGTTATAAGTCTGATTCAGTATTCACAGATCAACCAACTTGATACATAACATTAATGTAAGAAAGGATAAGAACTATATTATCATTTCAATAGATGCAGAAAAAGTATTTGATAAAGTACAACATCTGTTCATGATCAAAATCTTCAACAAAGTAGATTTAGAGGGAACACACCTCAACATAATAAAGGCCATCTATGAAAAATCCACAGCTAATATCATCGTCAGTGGGGGAAAAATGAGTCTTTTTTCTATGGCCAGGAGAAAGATGAGGGTGTTCATTCTCACCACTTTATTTAAGATAGAATTGGGGGCATCTGGGTGGCCCAGTTGGTTAAACATCTGACTCTTGGTTTTGGCTCAGGTCATGATCTCACAGTTTGTGATGTTCAAGCCCTGCATCAGGCTCTGTGCTGATAGTGCTGAGCCTGCTTGGGGTGCTCTTTCTGTGTTTCTCTCTGTCTCTCAGAGAGAGAGAGGAGAGAGAGAATTTCAAGCAGGCTATGTGCTGTGAGCACACAGGCCAAAGTGGGGTTCCATCTCATGAACCATGAGACCATGACTTGAGCTGACATTAAAAGTCAGACTCTTAATTGAGCCACCCAGACGCCTTACTTCAACAAAGATTTTAAGGCTAGCCTTGGCTAGAAGCTAGAATACATCATTTTGATTAGGGTTTTAAGGTTTGGCAAAAGCCAAAACCAGGGGCCAAACTCACCGTGGTCAACACATTGTGACATTACTCAGGAGCAGTTTTGATAGCTCTCGAACCAGAAATGTATCTCCATTTTTAAGTTAAAATGATACAATCATGCCGCCTGGCACTGTTACCCCTTCTAGAAAGTGATAGGGTCTTATGCCAAACAAATGTGCTATACCCCTGTCTTAATCCCCTATCCCCACATTAGGGAAAGTCAAGAACCAGCAAAGGTATGGACACTCCCTTCAAGAAAGCACCTCCATCTTCAAGCAAGAGCCTGTTCTACAAAGGCTCTTTGGACCCCCAGCTAAATGTAGAGTTCCCCTACCTATACCAAGAATGAACTGTGCTATCAATAGTCTTCATCATAACTCTGCCTCTGCAAACCAGCGAGACAATGGAAACACCACACTTGCAGGCTTCCACACAAATCATAGGTTCTGTGTATTTATTTAAAAAACACAAACACGGGGCGCCTGGGTGGCTCGGTCGGTTAAGCGTCCGACTTCAGCTCAGGTCATGATCTCACAGTCCGTGAGTTCGAGCCCCGCGTCGGGCTCTGTGCTGACAGCTCAGAGCCTGGAGCCTGTTTCAGATTCTGTGTCTCCCTCTCTCTGACCCTCCCCCGTTCATGCTCTGTCTCTCTCTGTCTCAAAAATAAATAAACATTAAAAAAAAATTAGAAAAAAATAAAAAACACAAACACAAAACAAAACAAAAAACTTAAGCATGGTGTTTTTTGGGTTTCATGTGAGCTTTTGGTTGTGGGGAGTAGAAATGGAACTTGGAAATTATGAACAATTGCCAAGTGGCTTCACTCAGTTATAGAATAAGTTGGACACCAGATTTAGAAATCATTATTTCTTCTCTCTGGGTCATATTTCCCAAGGTTAGGGATTGGTGCATCAAAACAAACTTATCCATGTTGCCAAGGATATGTAGTAGGACTTATAAACCAGGAATTTAGAGGGAAATATCCCAATCTCCTTTCTTGTTAGGCCAAGATGGAGGGACCAAGGTGCTAGGCTAGAAGTGGTACTTGCCCTGATCATACAGGGTATGGAGTTCTCTATCAGAGGTAACCTGGAGCAGGAGTGATAAGAGAAGAAAGCCAGATCCTGATGTCAAAGATGAACATAACATAGTGGGGGCTGGGGGTAGGGGTGGGTTGGGTAGATAAGCAGCCAAAGTATCACAAAGCAAGTTGCTAGGTGCCATAATAAAAGATCCAAGATGAAGAAGTGATAAAACTGGATAAGATGGAGATGGGGATGATTTGGGAAGTCTTCAGCTAGAAAGTGTTATTAGAACTGTTAGGAAATAATGTAGGAAGTGGCCCTGGAGTGTAGAGATAGAGAAGATCCTTTAGGCAAGGTAAATCAGTAGTACATATGAAATCATTAATATCAACATGTACACATTATATTGAGAGCACAATGCATATTATAGATAGAGAATAGTGTACTTTATATTCAAGGAAAGGCTCATATTTTGGAATGGAAACAGGAGGTTAGTGGTAGGGAGTAGAAAAAGATAAGTGGAGGAAGATAAGATGATAAGAAAGGTAAGATGGAAAAATAGGGGCTCAGTCGGTTGAGCATCTAACTCTTGATTTTGGCTCAGGTCATGATCTCACTGTTCATGGGTTGAATGCCACGTTGAGCTCCTCACTGACACTGTGGAGCCTTTTTAGGATTCTCTCTTTTCCTCTCTCTCTCTCTCTGCCCCTCTCCTGCTCAGGTGCTCTCTCTCTCTCTCTCTCTCTCTCTCTCTCTCTCTCAAAACAAATAAACTTTAAAAAGTGGAAATATAATCTCTTGTAAAAGCTTTGAATGACATGCTCAGGAAAATGGCCTGGAAAGTATTGAAAGTTTCTAATCTGAGGACATGATTAATACTTCCACAGCAAGTTTCTCCAACTCACATGCCTACAGGCCAGACGCCAAATGTGGATGAAGAAGCCGTTTGATGGTGATGGTGATGGTGATGATGGTGATGGTGATAAACTATGCCCATGTAAAAGGGACTATGCTCCATGGGGATTTTTATCATTTAGGATATAGGCCAATATCCTCAGATCTTTAAATTTTTTGTTAAAATGTATTTGGCACATAACATTGTATAAATTCAAGGTAACAATGTATTACTTTGATACATTTATATATATTATGATTGCCACTATAGCAATAATTAGTACTGAATCGTGTTACATAATTATTATTTGTTTTTAGTGGTTGGAATAATTAAGTTCTAGTCTCTTAGCAAGTTTAATGAATACAATTGAATATTATTGTCCATATTCACTATATATTAGATCAGATCTTTAAAATTTTTTAAAAATATTATTTATTGTCAAACTGGCTAACATACAGTGTGTACAGGGTGCTCTTGGTTTTGGGGGTAGATTCCCATGATTCATCACTTACATACAACATCCAGTGCTCATCCCAACAAGTGCCCTCCTCAATGCCTATCACCCATTTTCCCCTATCCCCTACCCTACCATCAACCCTTAGTTTGTACTTAAGAGTCTCTTATGGTTTGCCTACCTCCCTCTCTGTAACTATTCCCTTCCCTTTGCCCCATGGTATTCTGTTAAGTTACTCAAATTCCACATATGAGTGAAAACACATGATATTTCTCTTTCTCTGACTGACTTATTTCACTTAGCATAATACTTTCCAGTTCCATCCACGTTGCTGCAAATGGCATGATTTAATTCTTTCTCATCCCATTTACAATTGCACCAAGAACCATAAAATACCCAGGAATAATCCTAACCAAAGATGTATAATATTTGTATGCTGAAAACTATAGAAATATATGAAAGAAATTGAAGAAGACACAAAGAAATGGAAAAACATTCCATACTCATAGATTGGAAGAATACATATTGTCAAAATGTCAATACTACTCTAAGCAATCTACACATTCAATGCAATCCCGATCAAAATTGTACCAGCATTCTTCTCAAAGCTAGAACAAACAATCCTAAAATTTGTATGGAACCACAAAAGACCCTGAATAGCCAAAGTAATATTGAAGAAGAAAACCAAAGTGGGAGGCATCACAATCCCAGACTTTAGCCTCTACTGCAAAGCTGTAATCATCAAGACAGTATGGTATTGGCACAAATACCGACACATAGACCAATGGAATAGAATAGAGAACTCAGTATTGGACCCACAAATGTATGGCCGACTAATCTTTGACAAAGCAGGAAAGAGTATCCAATGGAAAAAAGACAGTCTCTATAGCAAATGGTGCTGGGAGAACTGGACAGCAACATGCAGAAGATTGAAACTAGACCACTTTCTCACACCATTCACAAAAATAAACTCAAAATGGATGAAAGACCTAAATGTGAGACAGGAAACCATCAAAACCCTAGAGGAGAAAGCAGGCAACAACCTCTTTGACCCCAGCTGCAACAATTTCTTGCTCAACACATCGCCAAAGGCAAAGGAATTAAAAGCAAAAATGAACTATTGGGACCTCATCAAGATAAAAAGCATCTGCACTGCAAAGGAAACAAACAACAGATCTTTAAAAATTTAAAAAGAAGGCAGAAAACCAACTACATAAAACTCCTAATTTTGGAACATTGACAACTAATTTAAAGCCAACATTTTCAAAGTTTGTTGGCCAAAAAGTTTATTGGCAATTTTTACAAGCCTGATGCGTCTGGATATGAGGGTGTGTAGAAGTTTGCTCAACAGCATACAATGCTGCAAAGTACATAAATTGCATGTATGTATCCATTTTCATGGTTTTATCACATTGAATTTTTTTAAGGGAAGAGACTTTTTAAAGTTTATTTATTTTGATAGAGAAAGAGGGAGGGAGGGAGGGAGAGAGAGAGAGAGATTGATAGAGAGAGAGAGAGAGAGAGAGAGAGAGAACAAGTGGCAGAGGGTCAGAGAAAGGGAGAGAGAGAATTCCAAGGAGGCTTTGTGGACTGTCAGTGCAGAGCCTGAGGCAGGGCTTGATCTCATGAACCATAAGATCATGACCTGAGCCAAAATCAAGAGTTGGAAGCTTTACCATCTGAGCCACCAAGAGCCCTTATCACACTGAATTTTAAAACCAGATTCAAAAACCCAAAGTATTTAAAGGGTCAGTTAATGCCAATGCCGCTCAAGAGACAGGCTGCACATAAAGACCTGAGGTTCAAAGTCTGGCCTTATGATTGAAACTGATTTGTTCAGTGACCTTGAATAAGGTCATTACCCAGGAGTTAGCCTTAGCATCTGGGTTTATAACACAAAGATAGCAACTGCTAAGCTACTGTGAAAACATCTAACCAAAGGGATTTAAAACATGTAGCTCCCTCCAAAAAAGTGCTTCAAGAATTCACAATGCTCTCTGTAATTTTAGAGTTTGCCTCATTTGGACAGTTCCTATGAATGTTGACAAAATTATAAGCATACTGTGGAGCCTAAAAATGACAACTAAACACTATTGGCTGGATACAAGCTTTTGCAGCATTGTAAAAAAACAAAAAACAAAAAACAAAAAAAAACCCCAGACAGTCCTTTTAAAATTTATAACATATATTTTCCAGGAAAGAACACTTCCATTTCAGTCAATATTTTCTTTTCAATTCCTTAGGATCTGAAACTACCTTATAAAGCACAGTAGAAAAATGAAAATGTATTGAATATTTTAAGCCTTATAAGCAAATAAATTGGTGGAAGGTAATATATACTTTGCTTATACACTCATATCTGTATATGAGCCTTGAGTTGAGGCTATGAAAAATGCACATTTACACTATTCCTTATTAGGAGGATATATTTCATTAACCATAATGGTCTCTTTTTTTATTTTGTTGCTAATATATCCCCATACTGTATTTTATAAATATGAATGTGTACTGTACTGGTATGCAAAATAATTATAATTTTAAAAGTTCCAACTCAGATAATAAATTATATACACTTCAAAATTTTTACATGCTATGTAATACCATATTTTCCCCTATTTATCAGTATAGAAAAGTTTTTCCTTTTGGATATGGGAATTTTAGTAACTGATCATTAGTAACTCCCTCAATCTCCTCCAACCTATCAATGGTATTAAAAATGAATCCTTGGGGTGCCTGGGTGGCTCAGTCGGTTGAGCGTCCGACTTCGGCTCAGGTCATGATCTCGCGGTCCGTGAGTTCGAGCCCCGCGTCGGGCTCTGTGCTGACAGCTCAGAGCCTGGAGCCTGTTTCAGATTCTGTGTCTCCCTCTCTCTGACCCTCCCCTGTTCATGCTCTGTCTCTCTCTGTCTCAAAAATAAATAAACGTTAAAAAAAATTTTTAAAAAAATGAATCCTTATATTTCTCATTTGCAAACTTTTATATTTTTTCTTCAGCATTATAAATTAGTTGATTGCTCTTCTCCAACTCTTATAACTTCCTTTTCTAAAGAACATACAACACTGATCTTACAAAATCAATGTGCACACTACGTTTTTTGGGCATCCTTAGTATCCTGACATTTTCCCTACCTCATCTGCATTGTTCACCTCTTGCCTACCTCTTCGGCCACAGATCACCTGCTCCAATAATTCCACCTTTCTTTGATACATTCTTATCTGAGCCTTTTTTTCCCAGCATCCTGCGGCTTCACACAGACCTGATTCACTTGGCATCTGTGTGCATTTCTGACCCTCCATCCTCCTACGTGAAGCTTGCTTGCTACTCTGCCCAAGCCCATCTTCTGACTGCACACTTTGTTTCCATCACCCACTCCCAAGCTCCATCCCTTGTTTTTTCCTGAAATTTATGCTCAGAACTGCCTCCCACGAACATTCATAAACCTCCTTCCTATGCTCCCTCAGACCATTTCCCCAGAAGGGCTGTGTAGTCTGCAAGCTTCCCTGCTTTTATGCGATGTCTCACTCCGAGCTGTTCCCGGCCCACTTTCAGCAATTTGCTTTTCTCCCCTGAAATATTTTATATGGAGCCTTAGTTTATTCTTGACACTTTCTTCACAGAAATAATAAGAGAAACTGCAACAGTGTATGGTAAATAAAAATGCATAATATTTATTTGTAAGTGAATTATGTGAACATAGGGCAGCAGTAATACTGGAACAATGATGGAGGAGCAAAATAGTTTCTCACATGCCTGGGAAACTTACGTCTTTGCTGTAGTATTTTAATAACCACTACTATTAGGAATTTTGAACTTTTTAATAAAAGTGCTAGGCTGACCTTCTAAAAGTCTTTTTAAAACTGACTTTATTATAGAGGCACCTGGGTGGCTCAGTCAGTTAAGCGTCTGACCCTTGATCTTGGCTCAGTTCATGATCGCACTGTTCTTGAGATCAAGCCCTGCCTAGGGCTCTGTGCTGGCATCACAGAGCCTGCTTGGAATTCTGTCTCCCTCTTTCTGCCCCTCCCCCACTCTCTGTCTCTAAAAAAACCCCTGACTTTATTACAGACATAAGAACACCTGATTAGAATCCTTGAGTAGTTCTATATAGCATACAAATTTTGAATGAATTTGTATGCATTTAAATATTTTTGAAAGCAAATGCTGTTATATCTTTTCAACTAGAGCAATTACCAAACAAGTTTTTGGAAGAAATACTTGTCATCTATTTGCTGCAATAGAACTTTAGGCAGTTCCAAAAAATTGGAATTCTGTATGTGTAAATAACCTGTGATCAGTTATAAACTAATACAATAATAATAATAATAATAGTAATAATAATAATTACAAGCTTTGGACTCATTGCAAACTAAGGTCATAGGTCAGGCTGCCAAACCACCCTTCAGAATGATAACTAGGAAAACTAAGTAGGAAACTTAGTAGGAAACTTTCCTAACTAGGAAAAATAAGTCTAGGAAAAGATTGACACTAAGTAAATAGTTCATTGCTTTGCCCAAAGGCTCAAAAAGTGCCCTTTGTCCTGAATTGTAAAAGTAGTGAAAAAAAAGTGGAGGTTCAAAGTCTCCATTTGGTCTCCTCCAAACACTCCATCAAGCATGATCAGCCTTCTCTCTAAACTTCTATTGAGTTCATGCCATACTATGTATTCTGACAGTTAACACACGTAGTCTTTTCTTTCCCATGTGTTTGTCTTTCTGCTGCATGTGGGATTGCTAGAGGCAGGGACCATAGAGTATATTGACTTTGCTTGTCACATCAGCATTGATGCAATCAATGCCAATTGGACGTATATGAGTTCATTTAGCATATATCTCTGCTTATATAGTAGGTACCAGGGCAGTGAGGGGTCCTAGAGATACGATGATATACAAGACAAAGTCCTGCCCCCCAAAGAACTGAAATCTAGTGGGAGCAAAATAGGGAAGTGCCATAAAAGGTGCTAAGTGTGGTGACTAAAGCCAGGATTAGGGGTTATGAGACCATATATGAGACCAGGGATTTTATCTGCTTGTAAAGCGTTCAAGACAAGCTCTCAGATGAAGTGATTTCTATCTTGCAACCCGGAGATTACTAGGACTTAGCATAGTAAAGAAGAGTTGGGGGAAGCAGAGTTTTCCAGTTATTTCTAATATACTCTATTGTCATATTGGCTTACATACAACACCCAGTACTCATCCAAATAAGTGCCCTCCTCAATGCTCATCACCCGTTTTCCCCTCTCCCTCCCCCCCCATCAACCCTCAGTTTGTTCTCTGTATTTAAGAATCTCTTATGGTTTCCCTCCCTCCCTCTCTGTTTGTAACTACTTTTCCCCTCCCCCCCCCATGGTCTTCTGTTAAGTTTCTTGAGATCCACATATGAGTGAAAACGTATGATATCTGTTTCTCTGACTGACTTATTTCACTTAGCATAAAACCCTCCAGTTCCATCCATGTTGCTGCAAATGGCATGGTTTCATTCTTTCTCATTGCCAAGTAGTATTCCATTGTATATATAAACCACATCTTCATTATCCATTCATCAGTTGGTGGGCATTTGGGATCTTTACATAATTTGGCTATTGTTTTAAAGTGCTGCCATAAACATTGGGGTAAATGTGCCCCTATGCATCAGCATTCCTCTACCCCTTGGGTAAATTCCTAGTAGTGCTATTGCTGGATCACAGGGTAGTTCTATTTGTAATTTTTTGAGGAACCTCCACACTGCTTTCCAGGGTGGCTGCACCAGTTTGCATTCCCACCAATGGTGCAAGAGGGTTCCCGTTTCCCCACATTCTCTCCAGCATCTATCATTTCTTGATTTGTTCATTTTAGCCACTATGACCGAGGTGAGGTGGTATCTCAGTGTGGCTTTGATTTGTATTTCCTTGATGATGAGTGACATTGAGCATCTTTTCATGTGTCTGTTGGCCATCTGGATGTCTTCTTTGGGAAAGCATCTATCCATGTCTTCTGCCCATTTCGTCACTGGATTGTTTTTCGCGTGTGGAGTTTGGTGAATTCTGTATAGATTTTGGATACTAGCCCTTTAGCTGATATGTCATTTGGAAATATCTTATCCCATTCTGTCAGTTGCCTTTTAGTTTTGTTGATTGTTTCCTTTGCAGTGCAGAAGCTTTTTATCTTCATGAACTCCCAATAGTTCATTTCTGCTTTTAATTCCCTTGCCTTTGGAGATGTGTTGAGCAAGAAATTGCTGTGGCTGAGGTCAAAGAGGTTGTTGCCTGCTTTCTCCTCTAGGGTTTTTTTTTTTTTTCTTCAATATATGAAGTTTATTGTCAAATTGGTTTCCATACAACACCCAGTGCTCATCCCAAAAGGTGCCCTCCTCAATACCCATCACCCACCCTCCCCTCCCTCCCACCCCCCATCAACCCTCAGTTTGTTCTCAGTTTTTAAGAGTCTCTTATGCTTTGGCTCTCTTCCACTCTAACCTCTTTTTTTTTTTTCTTCCCCTCCCCCATGGGTTTCTGTTAGTTTCTCAGGATCCACATAAGAGTGGAACCATATGGTATCTGTCTTTCTCTGTATGGCTTATTTCACTTAGCATCACACTCTCCAGTTCCATCCATGTTGCTACAAAGGGCCATATTTCATTCTTTCTCATTGCCACGTAGTACTCCATTGTGTATATAAACCACAATTTCTTTATCCATTCATCAGTTGATGGACATTTAGGCTCTTTCCATAATTTGGCTATTGTTGAGAGTGCTGCTATAAACATCCTCTAGGGTTTTGATGGTTTCCTGTCTCACATTTAGGTCTTTCATCCATTTTGAGTTTATTTTTGTGTATGGTATAAGAAGGTGGTCTAGTTTCATTCTTCTGCACGTTGCTGTCCAGTTCTCCCAGCACCATTTGCTAAAGAGACTGTCTTTTTTTCCATTGGATACTCTTTCCTGCTTTGTCAAAGATTAGTCGGCCATACATTTGTGGGTCCAATACTGGGTTCTCTATTCTATTCCATTGGTCTATGTGTCGGTATTTGTGCCAATACCATACTGTCTGATGATTACAGCTTTGTAGTAGAAGCTAAAGTCTGGGATTGTGATGCCTCCCACTTTGGTTTTCTTCTTCAATATTACTTTGGCTATTCAGGGTCTTTTGTGGTTCCATACAAATTTTAGGATTGTTTGTTCTAGCTTTGAGAAGAATGCTGGTACAATTTTGATCGGGATTGCATTGAATGTGTAGATTGCTTAGTTAGCGTAGTATTGACATTTTGACAATATGTATTCTTCCAATCTATGAGTATGGAATGTTTTTCCATTTCTGTGTCTTTTTCAATTTCTTTCATAAGTTTTCTGTAGTTTTAAGCATACAGATCTTTTACATCTTTGGTTAGGTTTATTCCTAGTTACTTTATGGTTCTTGGTGCAACTGTAAATGAGATCCTTTTTTTAAATTTCTCTTTCTGTTGCATCATTATTGGTGTATAAAAATGAAACCGATTTCTGTACATTGATTTTGTATCTTGAGACTTTGCTGCTTTCATATATTTGTTCTAGCAGTCTTTTGATACAGTCTTTCAGGTTTTCCATGTAGTGTATCATGTTGTCTGTGAAAAGTGAAAGTTTGACTTCTTCTTTGCCAATTTTGATACCTTTTATTTCATTTTGTTGTCTGATTGCTGATGCTAGGACTTCCAACACTATGTTAAACAACAGTGGTGAGAGTGGACATCCCTATTCATGTTCCTGATCTCACAGGGAAAGCTGTCAGTTTTTCCCCATTGAGGATGGTATTAACTCTGGACTTTTCATATATAGCTTTTATGATGTTTAAGTACTTTCCTTCTATCCCAAATTTCTTGAGAGTTTTTATTAAGAAAGGATGCTGTACTTTGTAAAATGCTTTTTCTGCATCTATTGACAGGATCATGTGGTTCTTATTATGTCTTTTATTAATGTGATGTATCACGTTGATTGATTTGTAAATATTGAACAAATCCTGAAGACCAAGACAGAATCCCACTTGATCATGGTGAATAATTCCTTTATATGCTGTAGAATTCGATTTGCTAGTATCTTGTTGAGAATGTTTGCATCCATGTTCATATATTGGCCTATAATTCTCCCTTTTTTGTGGAGTCTCTGTCTGGTTTAGGAATCAAGGTAATGCTGGTTTCATAGAATGATTCCAGAAGTTTCCTCCATTTCTTTCTTTTTTTTTTTTGAACAGAAGTATAGGTATTAACTCTGCTTTAAATGTCTGGTAGAATTCCCCAGGGAAGCCATCTGGTCCAGGACTCTTATTTCTTGGGAGATTTTTGATAATGATTCAACGTGTTCACTAGTTAAGGGTCTGTTCAAATTTTCTACTTCTTCATGTTTGAGTTTTGGTAATGGGTGTGTGTTTAGGAATTTGTCCATTTCTTCCCGGTTGTACGGTTTGTTGGCATATAATTTTTCATACTATACTCTGATAATTGCTTGTATTTCTGACGGATTGGTTGTGATAAATTCATTTTCATTCGTGGTTTTATCTATTTGGGTCCTCTCTCTTTTCTTTTTGAGAAGCCTGGCTAGAGGTTTATCAATTTTGTTTATTTTTTCAAAAAAACAACTCTTAGTTTCATTGATCTGTCTACTTTTTTTTTTTGATTCTATATTGTTTAATTTGCTCTGATATTTATTATTTGTCTTCTGCTTGGTTTGGGGTTTCTTTGTGTTCTGCTTCTACTTCCTTTAGATTGGGTTTTTGGTATTTTTCTTGTTTCTTGAGATAGGCCTGGATTGTAATGTATTTTCCTCTTAGGACTGCCTTTGCTGCACCCCACAGGGTTTGGATTGTTGTATTTTCATTTTCATTTGTTTCCATATACTTTTTAATTTCTTCTTTAATTGCCTGGTTGACCCATTCGTTCTTTAGTAGGATGATCTTTAACCTCCATGCATTTGGAGGTTTTCCCAACCTTTTCCTGTGGTTGATTTCAAGTTTCATAAAATTGTGACCTGAAAATTTGCCTTATATGATCTGAATTCTTTTGTATTTATTGAGAGCTTTTTTTTTTTTTTGTGACCCAGTATGTGATCTATCTTGGAGAACATTCCATGTGCACTTGAGAAGAATGTACATTCTGCTGCTTTACAATGAAAAGTTTTAAGTTATATCTGTCAAGTCCATCTGGTCCAGTGTATCATCTAGGGCCATTGTTTCTTTATTGATTTTCTGTCTACATGATCTGTCCATTGTTGTAAATGGAGTATTAAAGTCCCCTGCAATTACTACATTCTTACCAATAAGTATGCTGAGGTGGGGCACCTGGGTGGCTCAGTTGGTTAAGGGTCTGCCTTTGGCTCAGGTCAAGATCTCATGGTTTGTGACTTCCAGCCCTGCATGACACTCTGTGCTGACAGCTCAGAGCCTGGAGCCTGTTCCGGATTCTCCCTTTCTCTCTGCCCCTTCCCCACTCACAGTCTGTCTCTGTCTCTCTCAAAATAAATAAACATTAAAAAAAAAAAAGAATGCTGAGGCTTGTGATAAATTGTTTTATATATTTGCATGCTCCCGAATTCAGTGCATAGACATTTATAATTGTTAGCTCTCCTTGATGGATAGACCCCATAATTATTATATAATGACCATCTTCTTCTCTTGTTACAGCCTTTGAAATCTAGTTTGTCTGATATAAATATGGCCACCCCAACTTTCCTTTGACTTCCAGTAGCATGATAGATGGTTCTCCATCCCCTCACTTTCAATCTGAAGGTATCCTTAGGTCTCAAATGGGTCTCCTGTACACAGGAAATAGATGGGCATGTTTTTTTTTTAATCCATTCTGATACCCTATGTATTTTAATTGGAGCATTTAGTCCATTTACATTTAGGGTTATTATTGAAAAATATGACTTTAGAGTCATTGTGCCATCTGTAGGTTTCAAGCTTGTAGTGATGTCTCTGGTTCTTTGTGGTCCTTGCAACATTTCACTCACAGAGTCCCCTTAGGATCTCCTGTAGGACTGGTTTAGTGGTGATTAATTCCTTCAGTTTTTGTTTGGGAACACCTTTATCTCTCCTTCTATTCTGAATGACAGACTTGCTGGATAAAGGATTCTTGGCTGCATTTTTTTTCTGTTCATGACATTGAAGATTTCCTGCCACTCCTTTCTGGTCTGCCAACTTTCAGTAGATAGGTCTGCTACTATCCTTATGTCACTTTCACAATTCTGTCTTTATCCTTGTATTTTGCCAGTTTCACTATGATATGTTGTGCAGAAGATTGACTCAAGTTACGTCTCTGTGCCTCCTGGATTTAAATGTCTGTTTCCTTCCCTCATTTGGAGAAGTTCTCAGTTATGATTTTTTCAAGGACACCTTCAGCCCCGTTTTCTCTCTCTTCTTCTTCTGGAGCTCCTATAATACGGATATTGTTCCATTTTATTGAATCACTTAGTTCTCTAATTCTCCCCTCATGATCCAGAATTTTTTTTACCTTTTTCTCAGCTTCCTCTTCCATAATATTATCTTCTATTTCACCTATCCTTCCCTCTGCCTCTTCAACCCATGCTGTGACCACCTTTATTTTATTTTGCACCTCATTTACAGCATTTTTAAATTCATCATGACTATTTTTTAAGTTCCTTGATCTCTGTAGCAATAGATTCTCTGCTGTCACTATGCTTTTTTTTTTCAAAACCAGCAATTAATATTATGACTATTATTCTAAATTCTTGTTCAGTTATATTGTTTTTATCTGTTTCGAGCAATTCTTTAGCTGTCATTTCTTCCTGGATTTTCTTTTGAGGACAATTCTTCTGTTTCATCATTTTGGTTAATTTTCTTCCCTTACATGTTTTAAAAGCTTGTTATGTGCCCTGCACCTGCAAGCACTACTCTGTTAAAGAGGGGTCATACACTGTCCAGGGCCTGGCCCTTCAGGAGGTGTTTTTTGGAGAGTGTTACTCGCTCTCTGTTGTTGTGATTTTGATTACTTTTTCTCCCTAGTTTAGTATGTTTTGATCCCTCCACCATGTGTGCTTTGATTTGTTTATTGAAGTATCTCTGGGAGGGAAAACAAACAGACAAAAAACAAACAGAAAACAAAAACACTCAAACACACAAACAAAAAACCCCAGAAACACCAGTTACAAGTAAACAACAGGGTGGAGGCATTGCTGATGGAAGAGGCCTTATCCCACACGAAGAGAGAAATGACAGGGGTGGTGAAACGAAAGAATAAAAATTGACCAGAGAAACTATACTGCTTAGTCCAGAGAGGGAGAATGGAAAATAAAGAAGGGGGTGTAGAACATTTATCAAGAGAATGGATTAAATGTCTGGTTAAACAAACCAGCAACTAGAGTAACCAGACTAGAGGAGGGAAGAGATAAGGAGAAAAGGAAGGAAGAATATATCTGTATAATAATAATTGTCCAAGAATTAAACCAGACAATGCAACAGCGCTGGTCTGGAGGAGAGACCATATGATTCTTCAATGTCAATCCTGCTCCAGTAGATACACAGTTACCAGGCATGGAGAGGTGTGTTTGCATGCAGGCAGGTCCCACCTCCATGTGGGCCCTGCTGTCTGATCCCTGAGGCCCCACCTTGGTGGTGGTGGGGAGAAAAGTTGTGACATCCCAGTCTCTCCTCCATGGACCCGGTGTCCCAATCCTTCTGTTCAAGCTATCCTCACTGTGTCACGGGCACAAACGAGGTGGTTTGTTCCACTCCACCAACTCCTTGTGCTGGCACTTGGCTGGGATTCAAACTGGCTCCATGTGCCCAGGTACTGGGAAAGTGCTGCCTCATGCGCCACCCTATATGTGGTCTCTGACTGGTGGATGCAGGCAGGATTTGTCTTGTCCCACAGCACTCCAGGGAGGGGATCACTTTCTCCTACTCAGACTGTGCCTCTGACCTAGCCACTGAGCCCGGGGCTGGTTCCCCTCTTCCGCAGGTGTGTGATCAGGGCAGCCGGCCCCAGTGCAAAGAAAGCCCCTCAGTTAGAGATTGGATCTTTCTCCATCCTGGTCCAAGGTTTTTCTGTTGTCTGTATACAGTCCTATGCTTCCCCAGCCTCTCTTTCTCTTCCCTTTGTCTCTCCATAGAAGGGGATCCCTCTCCTCTGCAGGAGATCCCTCCATCCATTCGTTTTATTTCTCCCAGTTTGCAATCATGCACCTATGGCCCGTCAGATTGTCCTGGCGGGTAGCTGGAAGTAACTCTGCCTCTTTCCCTCCCAGACTTTTGAGGTTCAAAGTCCTTTGGCTTCAACATTTTTTTGTTTGAGAGATAAGGAAACTTTGGATCCCACTACTTCTCCGTCATGTTGGTCCCTCCTCTCTCCAGACTGTTTAAACTGCATCCCCAGAGGTGAGAAAGAGACAACACATTAAAGGAACAATAAATACTAAAGTATACTTAAATTTTATAGTTGAGGAGGGATATTGGAGGTGGGATAAAATGGGAAAGAAGGTTCGAAGATGAGCAGAGCCAAAGAGACACAAGAACTTTGGTCTTGCATCTTGAGGATAATGGAGGATAGTTGAAGCTTCTGAGCAGGTGTGTGACATAATCCTGACTGGGCTTTGGAAAGGTCTTTCTGACTGCACTGTGGAGGTGGTCAGTGGAAGGCTTAGTGTCTGTGGCAGTGATCCAGGTGAGAGAGGGAGGGCCTGCCCTAGGAATGGTGAAGAATGGAGAGAAGGGTTTGCACTCATTTCTTGCTTGGCACAGAGGGTAAATTGACAAGACGTGGTGGATGATTATTGTGAAGGATGTGAGAGAGGGAGGAGAATTAATATGACACCCATGTTCCCAGTTTAGTCAGCCGAAAGTAGGCTAATAATTCTAAAGCAGCAGTTCTCAAGGTGTGTACCAGCAAATTCACATCACCTGAGGACCTACGAAAACTAGAAATTCTTCAGCCCCACCCTACACAAAGTGAATGAAAAACTTTGGGGATGGAGACTAGTGACCTGTGTTTTAAGAAGACTTCTAGGGGCGCCTGGGTGGCTCAGTCGGTTAAACATCCGACTTCGGCTCAGGTCATGATCTCACGGTCTGTGGGTTCGAGCCCCACATCAGGCTCTGTGCTGACAGCTCAGAGCCTGGAGCCTGCTTCTGATTCTGTGTCTCCCTCTCTCTCTGCCCCTCCCCTGCTCATGCTCTGTCTCTCTCTGTCGCAAAAATAAATAAAAACATTAAAAAAAAAATTAAAAAAAAAAAGAAGACTTCTTTGGTGCCTGCTTAAGTTGGAAAACCAATGTTCTAGCTTGTGGGTCTTCAAACTATTTTGTTCAGTACCTTAAAAACTATTTTAAAAAATATACCATTCACACATTTTAAATTTGACATCTAAAAGTTTTCTTTACAAGTATAAGCAGTTGCAAAGAATATAATTTGTAACATAATAAAAAATATTATATATTTTAAATACATTCAATGGAATCAAAATAGTAATTTGGTACCCACCATCACACTTTGAAAAAATGAGCAAGTTCTTTGTTTAACAGGCAGAAATTTTATACCGTATTTTTATTCCTTGAACATTTATGTCTTTTTAATTTCCCTAACTGAATTTTAGACTACATTATATTAGTCAACCTACCAAACTTATCTGCAACAAATATATGAATGTAATAAAATACTTCCCTAGATTTAGCTATAATTATTTTAGAAAATAATTGATAAAAACAACATAACAGTTTTTGTAATTTTGACAACTACAAGATGTAAAAAGTCATTTTTTTAAAGTAGGCTTCCCATCTACTGTCAAGCTTAATGCAGGGCTTGAACTTACAACCCTGAGATCAAGACCTGAGCTGAGATCAAGAGTCAGAGGCTTAACCAGGTGAGCCAGTCAGGCATCTCAGAAAGTAAATATCTTTGATATATATCTCCTAATGAGATAAAAAGGACATTTTAATTTTAGTTTGTATATCTGAGGATGAACATTACACCATGTTAATTAAATAAGGCAAATTTCAGAATCCATTCTAGTCATATATTTCATTAATATAAATATTTTTAAAAAACTAAACATCCTGTTCATATAGTAAGTAGAAGGAATGAAAGGAGTTTATTAATTGTTAATCCTCTTTACTCCCTCTAGGATATATGCTAACATATATAGAATCACCCATCATTGAAAAACTTATCTAGATCCTTTTTACCATTCTGTTGAAAGAAAAAAAAAATAAATTGCACACAAAAGTGAATACATAGCCATTTGTTCTCATCTGGATGTTGTCAGAGTTCTCCAGAGAAACAGAACCGATAGGCTATATAGAGATATATAGAAAGAGATTTATTATGAGAGCTTGGCTCATGCAGTGATGGAAACTAAGTCCCACCATCTGCCACCAGCAAGCTGGAGGCCCAGGAAAGCTGATGGTGTAGTACTAGTTTAAGCCCCAAAGCTGGAGAACCAGGGGAGACAAGGCATGAGTCCGAGTCCACATTCGAAGGCTGAAAACGAGGAGCAAAGAGATCCAAGCACAGACCATAAATGTTCCAGCTCAAAAGACAGTCAATGAAATTGCCCTTCCTCTGCTTTTTTTTTGTCCTATTAAAAGGTTTGCATGATGTACACCTAAATTGTTGAGGGTGATCTTCTTTACTCAGTCTACTAATTTAAATGGTAATCTCTTCCTGGAAAACCCTTACAGACACCAGAAATAATGTTTACCAGCTATTTGGGCACACCAGAGCCCAGTCAAGTTGACATATTAACCATCACAGATATTCTTTGTTTATTTCCACATTCATTTTCTCAACACCACCACCCATTTTTAGAATTGTCCTTTATTTGACACACCAGAGGATTTTATGCCCTGGGGGCAAAGCAACACATTAAGACTTAGGTCGAGGAAGAGCTACGCTTTCTTTTGTAAACAGCAAAAGTGGCAATTGTGAAAGAAAGGTGGGGAAAAAGGACAATATCTTGACTTTGAAGTATATTCTTAGACAATTTTAGAAAAGAATACACATGGAAGTTTAAGATCAGGAAAAATATTCCTAAAAATGAGCTTTCCCAGGAAAACTGGAAAGCCTTTAAGTATTCCTAGGGATATGCTTCTATGTTTGAAGACCTGGAATAAAGGTGGATGGCTTTCCTTAAATCAGAGGAGAGAAGAATAGAAAAGAATGGGTATCCATACAAATAAACGTGTTGGCTTCACAGCAATCATGGTCTTTTCTGCTTGATGTATTTTCCCACTATTTGTACTAGTACCTTTCTCGTAGCAGGCTTCTTACATTCACATCTCAGCTTAAAAGTCACCTCTTCAAAGAAGCTTCCCTGACCACCCCCTCTTAAGTAGCTACCTAGTCCAATATCCTATATTCTCAGCAGTGAGTTTTTCTCTGATATTTCTTCTTTCCCCTCCATCTCCATCTTTCTTTTTCTCTCGTTTAATTATTCACAAGTAGAACGTCTGTTTCTTGCAGAAAACCATTTTACCTGCAAACCTAGGACAGTGCTTAGCCCATAGTTTGATACTCAATACGTATTTGCTGAATTAGCTTTAAAAAAAAAAAAAGAATGTCAAGAAGTTGAGGATATTCCTGTCTGGTAGCTTGCAGTTTCTTTTTGAAGTAAGAGGTTATTTATTGAAAATAAAGGTAGAAATGGTGGGGTGGGCAAGTTGCATAGAGTGAACTTGAAAAGGGTGAGAATGGAAGTGAGTGAGGACAAAGAAGAAAATGAATTGTTGAGCAGCATTTAGGCCCTGGGTCACTAAAGACACAAATTATTGAATCAGTGACAAATAAGAGCATTTGTTTGCTGCTGTTTTGAAATAGATTTTTAATAAATTGAGGTAAGTTTAGTCACATAGTATTTATGGTAGACAGAATAATGGCCCCTCAATGATACCCTTATCCTAATCCCTAGAACCTGTGAATATGTTCCTTTATATGACAAAAGGGACTTTTGTAGAAGTGATTAAAGTTTAAGGAAATTGATTATCCAAGATTATGTAGTTGTGCCCAATATAATTACAAATGTTCTTATTAGTGAAAAGGGGAGGCAGGGGAATCAGAGTCAGAGAAGGAGATATGAAGACAGTGGTGGTCAGAGTGATGGAGGAAGGGGCCACAGGCCAAGAAGTGATGCTGGCCTCTAGAACCTGGAAAAGCCAAAGAAATGAATTCTTCCCTAGAGCCTGAAGAAAAACACAGCCCTGTACACACCTTGATTTGGGACTTCTGACCTCCAGAACTGCAAGATAAGACATTTTTGTTGTTTTAGGCACCAAGTTTGTGGTAATTTATTAGAGCAGCAATAAGAAATTAATACTCCTTCAGTTCTGTGTAGACAGTGGTTCTCAAACTGTAATGCACAGCCATCTGGGATCTCGTTAAAATTCAGTCTCTGATTCAGAAGGTCTGGGTTGGTGAGATGTGAGATTCTGCATATCAAAAAAGTTCCCAGGTGAGGCTGGTGCTACTGGGCCACAGGCCACACTCTGCGTAGGAAAGATCTAGAAGTCAATGTCAAGACAAAAGAGAAAAAGAGTTATTATAGGCGTATCGCATGTCTCTTTTTTATTTGTATAGTTTTCCAAAATTTATATAATATGACAGCATGTTATAAATACAAAAATGCTATGAGGCAGATGCTGATACCATTTCATTTTATCGACAAGGAAAATAATATTTGAAAAGGGTAAGCAACTAGCCCAGGCTACATAGCTGGTCTAGTGTTACTCAAGGATGAAATGCACAAAGTGTTATTAAAAGTACCAACAGCTGCTATAAACATTGGGGTGCATGTGCCCCTTCAAAACAGCATACGGAGGGGCGCCTGGGTGGCGCAGTCGGTTAAGCGTCCGACTTCAGCCAGGTCACGATCTCGCGGTCCGGGAGTTCGAGCCCCGCGTCGGGCTCTGGGCTGATGGCTCGGAGCCTGGAGCCTGTTTCCGATTCTGTGTCTCCCTCTCTCTCTGCCCCTCCCCCGTTCATGCTCTGTCTCTCTCTGTCCCAAAAATAAAAAAACGTTGAAAAAAAATTAAAAAAAAAAACAACAGCATATGGAAAGAGCCCAAATGTCCATCGATGGATGACTGGATAAAGAAGATGTGGTATGTATATATACACAATGGAGTATTCCTCAGCAATCAAGAAGAATGAAATCTTGTCATTTGCAACTACATGATGGAACTAGAGGGCATTATCCTAAAGG
Source organism: Prionailurus bengalensis (assembly GCF_016509475.1). Lineage (NCBI taxonomy): Eukaryota > Metazoa > Chordata > Mammalia > Carnivora > Felidae > Prionailurus > Prionailurus bengalensis. The sequence continues at coordinate 9,394,491 of NC_057360.1, read as the reverse complement.
AAATTAGTCAGAAAAAGACAAATATCATATGACTTCCCTCATACGAGGACTCTAAACCACAGGAAAGATAAATACAAGGGAAGGGAAGGAAAAATAACATAAAAATAGGGAGAGGGACAAAACATAAAAGACTCTTAAATATGGAGAACAAACACAGGGTTACTGGAGGGGTGGTGGGAGGGGGGATGGGCTAAATGGGTAAAGGGCTTTAAAGAATCTACTCCTGGATTCATTGTTGCACTATATGCTAACGTAGATAGAGAATCAAATATAAATAAGAACATTGTCCTTGTGCTCTGGAATTTTACTATATGACACAAAAAGATAAATAAAAAAAGCCTATATTTTGATTTATACAATTCTAGAAGAAGTTTGAAAGAGTAAAGGAAAATTGATTAACTCTAGAAAAGTGGATATAAAATACAATGGGTTTCATGTTGCTTCAGAAACAACCGTATACATTCAAAAAAGTCTATTGAGGTTTTTAAATATATATATATATACAATTAAAATCACAGATTCAAAACCCTAGTTCTTCCCAAAGTTTTTAAGTCCATATAACAATATTCTTTTTCTATTTTCAGCAATAATTGTCACTTCTAGGGGGCCTGATGCTAAATCCCCATTTTCCTGGAGAGAAATTAAGAGGGCAGAGAAGTAGGGGGACCTTGGGCTTTCCTTGTCTCTCAAACACAGCTGTATTGAGGTAAATCACTAGGAACACCCGGGAAATCAATCTTCAGAGTTGCAGAAGGATCCCCACAGTTGGAGGGAGAATGTGGCAGGTATGAGACTTACTTCAACAAACAAATCAAAGCACACCTAGTTAAAGGCACAAACATTACCCACTGCAAACAAGGAGGAGCTCTGCGGTGGGAAAGAGTAGCCAAAAGGAAAAGAAAAGTGCACACAACATACACCAGAAACACGTCCTGAAGTGCCAGGCCCTGGACAGTGTATGACCTCTTTTTAATATAGCAGTACTCTCAGGTGCAGGAAACATAACAAGCTTTTAAAACATGCAAAACAACAGAAATTCAAGTCCCAGATGCACAGAAATCTCCCTTCAAAATAAGCAAAAACAGGTTGGCACCATAACATAATGAAACTTGCAAAATACAAGGATAAAGAGAGAATTCTGAAGCAGCTAGGGACAAAAAGGTAATTAACCTACAAGGGTAGCAACAAACCTGTCCATAGAACCTTGGCAGGCCAGAAGGGAGTGGCAAGAAATAATCAATGTGCTGAAAAATATGCAGCCAAGAATTCTTTATCCAGCAAGGCTGTCATTCAGAATAGAAGGAGAGATAAAGATTTTCCCAGACAAACAAAAACTATAGGAGTTTGTGACCACTAAACAGTCCTGCCAGAAATAATAATGGGGACTCTCTGACTGAAGTAGAAAAAAAAAAAGACCAAAGCAACAAAGACCACAAAGGAATAGAGAACATCAACAGAAACACCAACTCTACAGGTAACACAATGTACTAAATTCATCTCTTTCACTAATTATTCTCAATGTAAATGGACCAAATGCTCCAATCAAAAGACATAGGGTATCTGGATGGATTAACAAACAAGATCCATATACATGCTGCTTACAAGAGACTCATTTTAGACCTAAAGACACCTGCAGATTGACAGTGAAGGGATAAAGAACCATCTATAATGCTAAAGGATATCAAAAGAAAGCCAGAGTAGCCATACTTATATCACGTTAACTGTATTTTATTTTTATTTTTATTTATTAAAATTTTTAAAAAATGTTTATTTATTTTTGAGAGAAAGAAAGAGAGAGAGACAGAACGTGAAGGGGAAGGGGCAGAGAGAGAGAGGGAGACACAGAATCCAAAGCAGGCTCCAGGCTCCAGGCTGTCAGCACAGAGCCTGATGCAGGGCTCGAACTCACAAACCGCGAGATCATGACCTGAGCCGAAATCGGACACTTAACTGACTGAGCCACCCAGCCACCTCACATTAACTAGATTTTAATCCAAAGACTAACAAGAGATGAAAAAGGGCATTATTTCATAATTAAGGGGCCTATCCATCAAGAATATCTAACAATTGTGAACATTTATGCCTCCAACCCAAGTTGGAGCACCCAAATAAATAAATCAATTAATCACAAACAAAAAGAAACTCATGGATAATAATACCATAGTAGTAGGGGACTTTAACACCGCATGCACAGCAATGGACTAAGATTAAGCAGAAAATCAACAAGGAAAAATGGCTTTGAATGACAATGAACTAGATGGATTTAACAGATATATTCAGAACATTTCATCATAAAGCAGCAGAATACACATTCTCTTCACGTGCACATGGAACATTTTTCAGAATAGATTGCATCCTGGGTCACAAATTAGCCAAACAGGCATAAAAAGGTCAAGATCATACCATGCATATTTTCACTATGTGAAATATATGAAATAGTGATTTTCATATCACTACACTATGAAAGTTGAAATAAACCATAAGAAAAAATTTGGAAAGCCCTCAAATACATGGAGGCTAAAGAACATTCTACTGAAGAATGAAACGGTTAACCAGTAAATTAAAGAAGAAATTTAAAGTATATGGAAACAAATGAAAATGAAAGCACTACAGTCCAAACCCTTTGGATGCAGAACAGGCAGTCCTAAGCAGAAAGTACCTTGCAATTCAGGCCTGTCTCAAGAAGCAAGAGAGGTCCCCAATACACAATATAACCTTACACCCAAAGGAGTTAGAAAAGGAACAGCCAAAAAGCCTTTAGCCAGGAGAAGGGAAATAATAAAGATTACAGTACGAATAAACACTATAGAAACAAACAAACAAAAAAAGTAAGCAGGTCAATGCAACTAAGAGATGGTTATTTGAGAGAATAAACAAAATTGATAACCCCCTAGTCAGAGTTGTCAAAAAGAAAAGAGAAAGGACCAACATACAGAAAATAATGAATGAAAGAGGAGAGATCACAACCAACACCACAAAAATACAAAGAATTATAAGAGAATACTATGAAAAATTATATGTCAAGAAATTGGGCAACCTGGAAGAAATGGAGAAATTCCTAGAAACTCACACACAATAAAAACTGAAACAGGAAGAAATAGAAAATTGGAACAGACCTATAACCATTAAAGAAATTGAATAAGTTATCAAAAATCACCCAACAAATGAGAATTCTGGGACAGATGACTTCTCAAGGGAATTCTACCAGACATTTAAAGAAGAGTTAATACCCACTCTTCTCACACTGTTCCAAAATAGAAATTGAAGGAAAGCTTCTAAACTCATTCTATGAAGACACCATTACCTTGATTCCAAAATCAGACCAAGATCCCACATAAAAGGAGAATTATAGGCCCATATCCCTAATGAACCTGGATGCAAAAATTCTCAACCAGACTAGCAAATCAAATTCAACAGTACATCACCATGATCAACTGTGATTTATTCCTGGGATTCAGGGCTGATTTCATATTTGCAACTCAATCAACATGATACAACATATTAATAAAATAAAGGATAAGAACCACATAATATTCTCAATAGATGTAGAAAAAGCATTTAACAAAATACAGCATCCTTTCTTGATAAAAAAAAAAAACCTCAAGAAAGTAGGGATAGAAGGGACACACCTCAAGATCATAAAGGCCTATGTGAAAGACCCATAGCTAATATCCTCCTCAATGGGGAAAAACTGAGAGCTTTCCCCCTAAGGTCAGGAACACGACAGGGATGTACACTCTCATCACTGTTGTTCAACATAGTATTGGAAATCCTAGCCTTAGCAATCAGGCAACAAATGGAAATAATAAAAGGCATACAAATTGGCAGGGAAGAAATCAAACTTTCACTCTTCACATGGCATTATATTATATGTGGAAAACCCAAAAGACCCCATAAAAAATACCATTAGAACTCACACATGAATTCAGCAAAGTCATAGGATATAAAATTAGCATAGAGAAATTGGTTGCGTTTCTATACACCAATAATAAAGCAAAAGGAAGAGAAATCAAGAAATGGATCCCATTTACAAGTGACCAAAAACCATAAGATACTTAGGAATAGACCTAACCAAAGAGGTAAAAGATCTGTATGCTGAAAGCTATAGAAATCTTATGAAAGAAGTGAAGAAGACACAAAGAAATGGAGAAACATTCCATGCTTATGGATTAGAAGAACAAATATCATTAAAATGTTAATACTACCCAAAGCAAATGACACTTTCAATGCAATCCCCATCAAAATTGCACCAGCATTCTTCACAGAGCTAGAGCAAACAATTCTAAAATTTGTGTGGAACCAGAAGAGACCTCGAACAGCCAAAGTAATGTTGAAAAAGAAAACCAAAACGAGGCATCATAATTCTGGACTTTAAGCTGTATAACAAAGCTATAGTCATCAAGACAGTATGGTACTGGCACAAAAACAGACACATAGATCAATGGAACAGAATAGAGAACCCAGAAATGGACCCACAAATATATAGCCAATATTCTTTGCAAAGCATGAAAGAATATCCAATAGAAAAAAGACAGTCTTTTCAGCAAATGCTGTTGGGAAAACTGGACAGCAACATGCAGAAGAATGAACATGGACCACTTTCTGACACCATACCCAAAAATAAATTCAAAATGGATGAAAGACCTAAATGTGAGGCAGGAAACCATCAAAATCCTACAGGAGAAACCAGGCAGCAACCTCTTTGACCTTGGCTAGGTGTGATTGTCTCCAGAGGCAAGGGAAACAAAAGCAAACATGCACTATTGGGACCTCGTCAAGATAAAAAGCTTCTGCAAAGGGAAGGAAACAATCAACAAAACTAAAAGGCAACTGAGGGAATGGGAGAAGATATTTGCAAATGACATATTTAATAAAGGGTTAGTACCCAAAATCTATAAAGAACTTATCAAACTCAACACCCAAGAAGCAAATAATCCAGTGACTACATGGGCAGAAGACATGAATAGATAATTTTCTAAAGAAGACATCCAGATGGCTAACAGACACAGGAAAACACTCATCATCAGGGAAATACAAATCAAAACCACAATGAGATACCACCTCACACCTGTCAGAATGGCTAAAATTAACAACTCAAGAAACAACAGATGTTGGCAAGGATGTGGAGAAAAGGGAACCCTTTTGCACTGCTGGTGAGAATGCAAACTGTTGCAGCCACTTCAGAAAACAATATGAAGTTTCCTCAAAAAATTAAAAATAGAGCTACCCTATGACCCAGCAATTGCACTACTAAATATTTACCTAAAGGATAAAAAAATGCTGATTCAAAGGGTACATGCGCCCCAATGTTTATAGCAGCACTATCAACAATAGCCAAATTATGGAAAGAGCCCAAATGTCCATTCACTGATGATGGATTATTTTCTTTTAGCAATACCACACTGTCTTAATTCTCTAATTTATAGTAAGTCTTTTGCCTTTCATACAAACTTTAGAGTTAGATTATCAATATCCACAAAATAGCTTGCTGGGATTTTGATTAGAATTGGTTGAATTTATAGACCTAGTTGGGAAGAATTGATATCTTAATAATACTGAGTCTTTCAATCCATGAACAGAGTATCTATTTACATAAATCTCAATTTAAATGCGCTAAATAATGAAAGGAGTTTATTTATTCATAATTGAAAATTGCTAAGATGACATAGCCTTCCTGCATAATTTCATGTAGATGTTCATGATATTATCCTTGGACAAACGGATAGCCCTCTGCCCGGAAGAGGCTAGATTTGCCGTTAGTGGGTTTCTCCTTATGTGCTAAATTGACCTCTAGCATTCCAGCCCTCCATCCATCTGCTACCCTGCCCAGACCCTTTGTGCAAGAAATTCTAGCCCTAGTCATATATCCATTTTGATTTGAACCAGAATAGTTTATGTGCACATTCTCGATATACTATCCTTTTTAAAGTATATTTTTAAATTGTATTTATTTATTTATTTATTTATTTATTTATTATTTTTGAGAGAGTGCAAGTGAACTAGGGGCAGAGAGAGAGAAGGAAAGAGAGAGAAGGTGCCAAGAGAGAGGAAGAGAGAGAGACAGAGAGAGAGTGTGGAGCCAGGAACAAGGCTCGAGCTCACCCAAATTGGGGCTTGAACTCAATGAACTAGGAGATTATGACCAGAGCTGAAGTTGGATATTTAATGGACTGAGCCACCCAGACAGCTCTTTTTTTTTTTTAAGTTTTAAGAAACTTATATATTTTTGAGAAGTGGGGAGGGGCAGAGAGAGAAGGAGAGAGAGAATTCTGAGCAGGCTTCTTGCTCAGTGTGGAGCGTGATGCAGGGCTGGATCTCACCAACCACGAGATCACCAGCTGAATGGATATCAAGCATGGGATGCTTAACTGACCGAGGCACGCAAGCCTCTTGGTACTATTTATGTGTTAACTCACATATTCCACTCCGGATGCTAGATATGGGGCAAGGGTGTAGTCAGCTTCCCCAGAAGCCCATGGATTTCCACATGGAAACTGGGTGCTGTTCTAAGATGCTAGGAAAGCAATTACATATACAACTATAGCATGAAATCGAAGAGGTAGCGACATCATTTCGGGTGATGTAAAGTAAATGGATGGGTTTTCCATAGGAATGCTAAGTGATTAGCTTTGCATGTTAGAATATTTTTTCTGTGGTCCACTTGGAATGGATTGAAATTTGCATGCCTTGAGGTGGGTTACTGAGAAAGCTGTGACAGTGGTCCTAGAAAGAGAAGCTCAAGTCTTTGAGTTGATTGTGACTGTGGCAGGGAAGAGAGCAGATCTGAAGAATGTTTAGGATTTTAAGAGCACCTTCAAAAAGCACTTAGAGTGACTTTCTGGTTTCTCTCACTGACAATCTCATTGGTCAGGGAATAAATAATGTTAGAGCGTGAGGTTGGGGCAGGGTGGGGTACAGCTGGTGAATTATTTGGAAAATTTTGGATGTGGAATGTCTCCGAGTCAGCCTAGCAGAAATATGAAGTAGGCAAGTGGATTCGGGGACATATTACAGTTAGACTGAGGTCAGAGACAGAGCTCTCACCACATATAGAGGGTTTAAAACCAAAGACAGCAGTATTCCGGTACGCTAAATTTTTAATACAGAATTGGAGGGGCACCTGGGTCGCTCAGTTGTAAGCGGCCGACTTCTGCTTAGGTCATGATCTCCCAGCTCCTGAGTTCGAGCCCCATGTTAGACTCTGTGCTGACAGCTCAGAGCCTGGAGCCTGCTTCAGATTCTGTGTCTCCTTCTCTCTCTGCCCCTCCCCCACTCATGCTCTGTCTGTCTCTGTCAAATATAAATAAACATTAAAAAAAGAAAAAAAAAAGAACTGGAAGAGAAATTTAAAGCCTGTGTATTATTTATTCCCTAACTTAATTGTTCAGTAAATTGGTTATGGCTGTTACTCTTTAGTGTTGCTAACTTAGTGTCAATCAACCCTTGTTATAATTTTAATGTTCTAAATTGAAGAGCCATTTTAAGTATGATTTTATATAGATGTTTGAAGCAGCTGTGCTCCAAATTAACAGTTGCAGTCAAGATTCTTCTGCCCAGCACAGGAAGGGAAGATTAGTAGCACCTTTTCTAGTAGTTTCTTTAGAAGACTTTTTCCTGTATTTATAGAAGTAAAATTTGCTAATGAGTAAGACTTGAAGGCTTGATTTTAAATTCTCCTGGGGATAATCCATGAGACATGGAGATACGTTTTTTTAAAAAATATATTTATTTATTTATTATGTTTTTTTTTTAATTTTTTTTTCAACGTTTATTTATTTTTGGGACAGAGAGAGACAGAGCATGAACGGGGGAGGGGCAGAGAGAGAGGGAGACACAGAATCGGAAACAGGCTCCAGGCTCCGAGCCATCAGCCCAGAGCCCGACGCAGGGCTCGAACTCCCGGACCGCGAGATCGTGACCTGGCTGAAGTCGGACGCTTAACCGACTGCGCCACCCAGGCGCCCCTATTATGTTTATTTTTGAGAGAGGGAGAGATAGCATGCAAGTGGGGGAGAAGCAGAGAGAGAGGGAGACACAGAATCTGAACTGGGATCCAGACTCCAAGCTGTCAGCACAGAGCCCAATGCCGGGGCTTGAACTCACAAATCGTGAGATCATGACTTGAGCTGGAGTTGGATGCTTAACTGACTGAGTCACCCAGGTGCCCCGGAGATTCACTTTTTAAACACCTCATTAGTTTTCTAATGCTGCTATAACAAATTACCACAAATTTAGTGTCTTAAAATAACAGCAATATATTCACTTACAGTTCTGGAGTTCAGAAGTCCTAAAACCAATGTGTTAGCAGGAATGTTCCTCCTGGAGGCTCTAGGAAAGACTTAGTGTCCTTGCCCTTGCCACCTTCTAGAATCTTCCTGCATTTCTTGACCCAGACTCCTTCTTCATATTACCTTGGATGATGCTTCTGTCTTCACATCTCTTCCTTTAACATTGACTCTCCTGCCCCCCTCTTTCACTTATAATGACCCTTGTGATTGCATTGGGCCCTCCTAGACAATCCAGGATAATCTGCTTATCTCAAGGACAGCTGATTCTATAAGCTTAATATCTACAGCCATAATTCCCCTTCTCCGTGTAACATATTTAAGGGTTCTGGGAGTTAAAATATGGGCACCATTGGAGGCCATCACGCTGCCTACGTAACCATGGGCCTATGTAACCATGACAGACCTTGTGACTCATCCCTTCTGGCCTCAGCTGGTTGGATCAGGATAGATACTTGACATTGGTGGAACAGTCTCTAGTTGTGATGAGTCAAACATCGCTTGGTACTTGAACTGTAAGGTTATATGGAACATGGCCTTGCTCAACCATTTTAGGCCACGTGCATGCTCTTTAGTAAGCAGAAACTAAAGGAAATTATAGATATATGGAGAGAGATAAAAGCAAGAAACATTCCAGGAAGACAGACAGACAAAGTAGCTGTGTGATGACTGTTAAATCTCTGTATATGGCTCAGTGTTCTTTGTCTCCAGTCCTTTGAAGTCCATGCCTTATCCTGTCCTTCAAAGAAAATCCTTTTACTTGGACTGTGGGTAGATGTTGTTTCCTTGCATCTACATGTTCCCTAACTGAAACTGTTCATACACAAATGAAGCAACAATAATTAATCATTATTGAGTGCTGATTTGAGGATTGGAAAATAAAACTTGGGCTTGAGTTTAATTTTCCATGCTGCCTAGTCTTCTCCTTCTTATGATCAACATCTCAAATCAATGACAAAGGGCGTTAAATTGATTTAAAAGAGTTTCCTTGCTGGGGACTGAGATGTTCGATGGTCTCTGTCACTTCTGCTGCTGATTAATGCATTTTCAGATCATCTTGTAGCTTAGGACTTTAAAATACATTTTATTCAGAGCGCCTGGGAGGCTCAGTCGGTTGACTGTCCGACTCTTGATTTCAACTCAGGTCATGATCCCAGGGTCATGGGATCAAGCCCCATGTTAGGCTCTGTACTGACTGTGAAGCCTGCTTAAGATTCTCTCTGCCCCTCTCCCCTGCCTGTGCTCTCTTTCTTCTTTCTTTCTTTCTTTCTTTCTTTCTTTCTTTCTTTCTTCTTTCTTTCTTTCTTTCTTTTTTCTTTCATTCTTCTTTCTTTCTTTCTTTCTTTCTTTCTTTCTTTCTCTTTCTTTCTTTCTTTCTTTCTAAAAAATAAGAAAATATTTTTAAAAATTTGCTCACTTATTGCTAAAAAGAAACATTACTGTATTTGGGGACTGGGAATATCAAATTCATACTGTGTATCCCAGCTGACCTGTTATGGTCAATAATATATGACAATCCCAGCTAGAGTTCCCTTCTTTACTTAGTTTATCTAGTGAGAGCCACTCTTCAGCTGCCCTGCCCCTCATGACTGGAATATTCATCTCTGGAAGTTACCTTGAGTTCCTTTTGGACCTGAGAAGTGAGTCAAATTTGGGCATCCGGGCCAATAACTGCAGAGCAATGGAACTTAGGCCATTTCGTACAAGGAAATCACTGCCTTGAAGCTGAGGCCCAAAGTGAAAAACATTCACTTTTTAAATTAATTCATTTTATTTTATTTTTTATGTTTATTTTATTTTATTTTTTAATGTTTATTTATTTTTGAGAGAGAGAGAGAGAGAGAGCGCAAGCAGGGGAAGGGCAGAGAGAGAGGGAGACACAGAATCCAAAGCGGGTTCCAGGCTCCAAGCTATTAGCACAGAGCCTGACACAGGGCTCGAACCCACAAACTGCGAGATCATGACCTGGGCCAAAGTCGGGCGCTTAACCGACTGAGTCACGCAGGGGCCCCTTTAATGTTTATTTTTGAGAGAGAGACACACGCACAGAGAGCATGAGCAGGGGAGGCAGAGAGAGGAGACGGAGAATTCAAAGCAGGCTTCAGACTCCGAGCTGTCAGCACAGAGCCCAACGTGGGCTTGAACTCACAAACTGAGATCATGACCTGAGCTGAAGTTAAACACTTAACTGACTTAGCCACCCGGGTGCCCCTAAATTAATGTTTTAATTAATATTTTTGTGAGGGTATAATTTACATATGATAAATCTACCTGTTTTAATTCCATGATATTTTAGTATATTTACAGAATTATATAACTGTCACCATGATTACATTTTGGAACATTCCACCCATACCTCCAAATGGAACCCATGTCAATTTGTAGTCAGTTCCCATTCCTGCCTCAGCCACAGGCAACTACTTGTCTACTATCTGTCTCTATAAAATGTCCTTTTCTGTACATTTCTTATAAGTAAAATCATAAAAGATGTGGTCATTATTTTTTTTATTTTTATTTTTCAACATTTATTTATTTTTGGGACAGAGAGAGACAGAGCATGAACGGGGGAGGGGCAGAGAGAGAGGGAGACACAGAATCGGAAACAGGCTCCAGGCTCCAAGCCATCAGCCCAGAGCCCGACGCGGGGCTCGAACTCACGGACCGCGAGATCGTGACCTGAGCTGAAGTCGGACGCTCAACCGACTGCGCCACCCAGGCGCCCCTAGATGTGGTCATTTTTTAAATCTGGCTCTTTCACTTAGTGTCATGTTTTTGAGGTTCATCCATATGCTAACGTGTCTGAGCACTTCCTATCTTTTTATTGCTGGGTAGTATTCCACTGCATGGATATGTCACATTGTGTTTATCTATATTCAAAAATATTAATTTGTACTATTAGATCATGAAAAGGTATTCTAGCTCAGAAAATGTATTGTGAGGAACCTGCCAGATGTATTCAGATCTAGGGTACCAGGATGGGTTCATGTCTGTCTTTCATTACAGTTAGGGATTCTTGGATTAACATTCTTTCCCTTGAAGTGGGCTCGAAGTTCAGCTCAGTCTAAATCTTCTGGTTGGGAGGCCTGGGGACACTGACTCAGGGCTCAGTTTCTCCGAACTCGCATCTCCACAGCTATGGTAGGTAGAATCTAGCATGTAGGGGTAGGAAAATCCTAGGCCAATAGAAAACAACTCACCCCTTGGCACTCATCTAAGGGGGGGCGTAAGTGTAGCATCTTTGTTGGTAGGAAAACAACAGTTCAGAACACCTAGCAACATAACTTGAAAATATCTAGCTTTTCATGAATGGCAGGCTTCCTCAGTCTTGGTGAGTTAATAATTCTTCCTTTTCGTGTTTCTAGGATTTCTCCGGTAAGAGGTCTGGAATTATTGGGATTACATAATTGGCTCTTGTAGCCTTTGTTCAACAATTATTGAGCAACTATTATGTGCTAGGCCATTTGTATAAAGGGTCGATTAAATCCTTGCAGTAATCTTTTTTTTTAAGTTCTATTTTCTTTTTTTAAAAATTATTTTTATCTTTTATTTATTTTTATTTTATTTTATTTTATTTTATTTTATTTTATTTTATTTATTTATCTATCTATCTATCTATCTATCTATCTATCTTAGAAAGAGAGCGAGAGAGAGAGAGAAAGGGACAGAAAACCCCAAGCAGGCTTCATGATGATAGCCCTGACCCCTGACACAGGGCTTGAACCCAGAAATGATGAGATCGTGATGTGAGCCGAATCAAGAGTTAGACGCCTAACCGACGGAGCCACTCAGGCACCCCGAACCCTTGCAATACTCTTATAAAGGAGCTACTATTATATGTATTTTACAGATGGAGAAATTGAAGCGAAGAGAGATTGATTTATTTGCCCAAATCACCGAAGCCAAGTCAAGATGTGAACCCACTTGATCTAAGACCCGTTCTTCCTATACACAAGCTACTACAGGTAACTTTTAAAAATGGAGGTGGGGCGCCTGGGTGGCTCAGTCGGTTGAGCGTCCGACTTCGCTCAGGTCACGATCTCACGGTCTGTGAGTTCGAGCCCCGCATCAGGCTCTGTGCTGACAGCTCAGAGCCTGGAGCCTGCTTCAGATTCTGTGTCTCCCTCTCTCTCTGGCCCTCCCCCCGTTCACTGTCTCTCTCTGTCTCAAAAATAAATAAATGTTAAAAAAAAAAAATTAAAAAAAAAATTAAAAATGGAGGTGGAATTTAATTTATTATGGTAGAATGGTGACAGAGGAAGTAGAAGATTATTAAAACATGTCTTTCCCAGTTGTTTTAGGGATAGAAAACAGCAGCTTGATAACTATCAGACTCATGGGGGCAGGGTGGAATCAGGGGAAGAGGTGCCCATTTGTTGAGTTTGAGGGTACTCCCAAAGTGACTCTATTAATCTCGGTTCCCCCAATCCATACCATTACTTTGTTCATAGCTTAGCTACATAAATAATTGTAAGGATCAGATAGTTCTTAAAAGATAGTAAATAATACTTCCTTCTGTTATGATGAAAATAGGTCATAAGTGGAAATATAAAATATTAAGCATTTTCCCAGGAACTTAGATATTGTGAAAGCAGGGTCATAGATTCTGAGGCATAGAATTACCTTACCAGTTGCTTTTACCAATAAACTACTTGGCTTTTTAACGTTGATTCACACTTTTTCCTCTGCCCAAATACTTTTCTCACACATTTTGCTTGTTTGAAACCTTCTCAACCTCTATTTCTCATCATGGATGTTAGGCCTTTGGAGAAAATGTCCCTGATCACCCACTTTAGAACAGGTTAGTCCCATTTTTAAAGCAGCTGTTTTTAATCTCCGCATCACGATCACAGTTTGCAATTATATGGTTTATTTATTGACTTCCTCACAGTGTGTCCTACCTCATTCCATTAGGCTGTAAATTCCCTGAGGGCAGGGAACAGGCCTATTTTAATCACCACTATAGAACCACCTGCTAGTGTAGTGCTGGGCATTTAAAGAATTTCAATGAAAAAAATTGTAACTAGATGAGGTGATGGATGGTAACTAAACGTATTGTGGTAATCATTTTGCAATATATGCTGTATACACATTTATATAGCATTGTGTGTCAATTATATCTCAATAAAACTGAGATGAATTTATTATAAATTAATAATATAATTAAATATATGTTACATATATAACATAATTTATATATACATAATTTTTGTATAATGTAATTAATCATAATAGAAAATAATATAAATTAATAATATAAAATTCATTTATATTAAAAGTAAAACAAAGTGCTATCACTAGTAAAACAGACAGGTCAGGCTTCAAACTACTCCTTTAAAGCCTACTCTCCGGGCCCCTGGGTGGCTCAGTCGGTTGAGCGTCCGACTTCGGCTCAGGTCACGATCTCGCGGTCCGTGAGTTCAAGCCCCGTGTCAGGCTCTGGGCTGATGGCTCAGAGCCTGGAGCCTGCTTTGGATTCTGTGTCTCCCTCTCTCTCTGCCCCTCCCCCATTCATGCTCTGTCTCTCTCTGTCTCAAAAATAAATAAATGTTAAACAAAAAATTTAAAGCCTACCTTCAAGCTCCTTAAATATTGAAAGGAGTTTCCACGTTGTGGGAGTTAACACATTTTGTAGGCCAGTAGACCACTTCCAACTGCACTCAGCCACTTCAGTCTGGCAGTCGAAATTGATCCAGTTGGAACCTTTCTCAGTTGTCATCATTACTGAGACCCGTTGGAACCTTTCTAAGTTGTCATCATTACTGAGACCCATAAAGCCGTTGTCTTGATGAAGACAAGTTAGCACACCCTGCACTTTTCTCTCCAGGCACCTCAGATCCAACAACTCAGGAAAATCCACAGAAGGGACCTTGCAAATTGTAGAAATTATTCAACTGCTTAACAGCTATTTTAATTGTTTTTGCCTTTTTTTTTTTTTTTTTTTTTTTTTTTTAGATTTTGCATCTGCATCTGCCTTAAATGAAGTCCCGGGAGTTTTAGGAGGACAGGAAGAAATGCCTAGAAAATGTTGACTCAATGAGCCCTAAAGAGCCAAATAGCTCTGGCAGTCTTTCATAGAGTATCATAGGCAAGGAAAGACAGACTTCAAATCAGTTTTCTTTTCCTGCCTCCCTAATCTCTGAGGAAGTATTTAAAGTGTAGTAGTAATACTGAGAAATTAATTTCCAGTAAACATTATAATCATCTTGCCGAGACATTCTGATGATAGCTGTTTCTATACTGTTACCAGAAAACCTAGTTACATTGTTGAGAGTAAAATTTTCCCATTCTTCAGCCAGCACCCTGAAGTCACGTTTGTACAGCTGAAGCTCCCACACAGGTGAGTGAAATAAAATCTCCCACAAGCCTTTTCCTGCTCTTCCGAGGAAAATGAAGCTGATGCCAAGCTCTACACTGAAACCACTGCTTTGTGCTGTGAAAAGAAAGGAAGAGGAAAACCCAGCAACCAGCCATTTTCTAGTGAAGTTAAAGTACTTGAGGGCAATTCTCTGAAAAGATCTTCAGTAAGAGATGTGAGTTTTAAACTTCTTTTGGATTCCGTGTGATCAGAACAAGTTCCTCTTAATTTCTGGGTGAAAGTGCAAAGGTCTAAGGCGCTTGTTTCATAAAGAGCAAGCAAGCATTGCCCCTAAACTGAAATATTTGTTTTTTCTCCTCTTTGGGTCTTTTTTGCTCTTTTTCCATTGTTAAAAGGAAGACCACAGGATCAACATGGAGTCATTTATATTAAGGTTCCATGTCAGCCAAACAAAACTTAATAGTAAACTTAATTGAGGCTTGGGTGCCTGGGTGGCTTAGTTGGTTGAGCGTTGACCCTTGGTTTCAGCTCAGGTCATGATTTCACAGTTTGTGGGATCCACCCCTGTGTGGGGCTCCACACTGTCAGTGTGGAACCTCCTTGGGATTCTCTCTCCCTCTCTCTCTGCTTCTCCCCTGCTCACTCTCTCTCCAAATAGATAAACTTAAAAAAAAAAAAAAATTGAGGCTTTAGCTTCTTCTACAAGGTAACCTTTAAACAGATAACCTGAAATTTCCTGGTCAGCACTTGGAGGTAATTCACTGATAGATCTCCTCTTTTTTGCTTTAGGTGACCTTGACTAAAACAACACATTCTTTGCTAATAATTTCTTTTTTCCTTCTGTTCCCTCTCTTCCTTTAAAAACTTTTCCTTTTCTGCAGTTTGATGGAGCTCCTTTCTATTTGCTAGATGAGATGCTGTTTAATTCATGAGTCATTGAATAAAGTCAATTTAATCTTTAAATTTAATTCAATGAATTTTCTTTAATACCATATTGTAATAATTAGACTGGCTCTTAAATTCGAAGAGAAAATGCTGACACTTAGAATTCAATGTAAAAGCATCTTTAATATATATTAAGGAGCAGTGTGATTAAAACCAATATTAAGATCATCTTCTGAAATATGCATGGACAAACTAATGTCTATTAGGACAAACATAGGTATGCATGCTTCTTGGGGTGTCTTTGTTTAATGAAAACCCATATATTTGGCCTAGTTTTTGTGGACAGGTCTCGTTTTATTTATTATCAAATTATTTATTACCAAAACCAGAGTGCTCTGTGGAATATAGTTTTCTCTCTCGTGTCCATATTTATACTAGAATCTCTCTCTTTTTTATTTTTTTTTAAGTAATCTCTAGGCCCAATATGAGGCTCAAACTTACAACCCCAAGATCAAGAGCTGCATACTTTACCAAGTGAGCCAGCCAGATGCCCCACTTAGAATCTCTTCCCATGCTTGTTTTTTTTAATTATATACCTACATGTCATTAAAATGACATAAAAATATATAATACTATTTTAAAGCTCAATAACACAGTTTGGATTAATGTTTGCAGATTCTAAGAGTTTCTCAAAAAGCTCTGAAAAATCTAAGGTGAAAGCTGTGCTCAGAAAAGAGTGACTATTTGCCATAGATGGCTATGAAGCAATTGACATGTGACTAGTCTGAATGAGATGTTGCCGTTAGTAAAATTCATACTGGGTTTCAAAGACTTAGTATGGAAAAAAGAATGTAATCTATCCCCCTAATAATTTTTTATTGACTTCTTGTTGAAATATTTTGGATATTTTTGGTTACATAATTATTCTTCAAATTATTTTCGTCTGTTTCTTTTAGCCCTTTTAATGTGGATACTAGAGTATTTATGTTACCACTGAGGCTTGCATTACATTTCTGTTGGACAGCATTTCTCTCCAGGCCAAGGATTGGCTGTCTCAATCTTAATTCCTTATTGGCTCTGTCTTTAGAATGCTTTTCGCGACTTCTTGTCACTGAACAAGGTAAATTATGGACTTAAAGTGGGCTTTCTATAGGCAAATTCCGAATAGTCGTAGTGCATTCTGTATTGCTCGGGCAAAGTAATGTTTGACTTGTTCTCAGTTTTGTAAGCACTTAATTTCCAAGTACTGCATTGGTGATAACATGAAAGAGGATGGTAAAAATTGAAAGCTACATCATTCTTGTTTGTGATCCATATAATGATTTCTGTAAAAGAGGTCTGACCCATATAATGATTTCTGTAGAAGGGCTCTGGGGATTCCATCTTGAAATTTTCTGGTAGGAATAAGGGCTTTTTATAATGTCAGCAAGTATGTGAACAATAGGAATATTTATGTAGACACATTATTTCATAGAATATGAATGTCTCAGGGAAGAGTTAATTCTCCATTTAAGATACTGGTACTATAGTTAACAGTAGTTAAAGTCTTATTTGTCCTGTTAGGTTCTCTTTTCAAGTTTTTGATTTGCCTTAACTGAGAAATACTTTTCAAAATAATAATAATTTCCATTCTTTTACTCATTCGTTTACATTTATTGACTCCAGCACTGGCGAGAGGCTTCATGATAAAGCAGGTGCTCAACGACAGCATAATTGGCATTTTGGGTTGAAGGGAGGATGCTGTCCTCTGCATTTTGTTTAGCAGCATCATTGGTGCTAGCAGCATCCCGACCATTATGAAAACCCAAAATGTCTCCAGACAGGGCCAAATGTTCCCTGGGGAGCAAAAGTGTCTCCCCATTTGAGAAGCATTGATAATAGCAAGAAAGAACAGATGGGAGTTGGAGGTGGGGGTAGGAGAAAGACAAGGGAAGTGGCAGTTGGGATCAAACAGATGAGTGGATGTAAGAGACATAAGGAGGAAGAATAGAGGAATCTCTGGGATTGCTAAATTGTGTGGACTAAGGGAGAGACAGGAATTAGCAACAAACTGGGTTTGGGCAACTGGAGAGATTGTGGTGCTTTTACTGAACAACAACAACAAAAAACCAAAACAAAAAACAAACAAACAGGGGTGCCTGGGTGGCTCAGTAGGTTGAACGTCCAACTTCGGCTCAGGTCATGATCTCGCAGTTCGTGAGTTCAAGCCCAGCATCGGGCTCTGTGCTAGCAAACAGCTCAGAGCCTGGAGCCTGCTTCAGATTCTGTGTCTCCCTCTCTCTCTCTCTCTCCCCCTCCCCTGCTCATGCTCTGTCTCTCAAAAAATAAATAAATGTTAAAAAAAATTAAAAAAACAAAAAAACCCCCCAAAGAGAATGAATATGCAAGAGCACATGAGTCCCATTTCAGATATGGTGGGTTGGACTGGGGGCATGGCAGTGCAACTGTTTTCTAGAAAGTGGGTCCAGTAGTCTGTAGTATAGGCGTAAAGTCAGGACTGAGAGGTGGATGGAAGAGGCCAAGTCTTAGTAGTTGATATCAGGACAGAGGTGTCTTTCAAGAAAAGGTCACTCACCTGCTGGCGAAAAGAGTGAGTTGGATAATTAGCATCCAATCTGATTGTTTTGCTAGAGAGTCTCAAACACTCATCAAGGTGAAGCATAGTGAAACCTAAAGACACATATCAAACATTTCATCATGGAGAGATACTGAATCGAGAGAGCAATGAAACAGGAGGAGAGCTAAAAGAAAAGAGAAGAAGAAATGACATATAATTCAGACAAACAGGTAAAAGTGAAGAGAGGAGGGCTGATCATTCACTTACTGTTAATTGAGTGCCATAAACCTTTATCTGATTTTAATTTCAAAAAAGCTAGGAAATACAACATTCTTGTAACTCACTCTCTTATACCACATTTCAAAATTTCAAACATACAGAAGAGTGGAAATAATTTTACAGCAACAGCATATATCCATCACTTAAATTATACAATTAAAATTTAAATATACCTGCTTTATTACGTTATCTGTCCATATCTCCATCCATTAAAGCATCTTAATTTTTTGATGCATTTTTGAGTAAGTTGCAGAGTTAAGTACATTTATCCCACATTCACATATGCATATTATGAACTGGAGTTCAACAGTTGGAAAATGTTATAGCAACATTTTGGAAATGTTGGAAAATGGGTAGCAACTAATTTCATATACATTTTTGGTGACCTGTTTGGGATGCTAATACTAAAGATTTTTTTTTACCAACAATTATTCTAGATTAGATTCTTGAATACACAGGCTAGCCACACCTGGTTTTTGTTTTGTTTTGTTTTGTTTTTCCTGTGTCCTGGTACCTAGTGTTTGGCCAGGCACAAGGTAGGATCTCTATTTGCTAAATGTGTTTTTTGCAACTAGAGATATGATATCATTTCTTCATCAAATGGAGTTAAGCCTAGGCCATGCCCCAGGCATGTTTGGGACCACTAAATACTGTTCGCCTTCATGATGCTCTTATCAGCCCATGAAATAATAAACTGTGTAGTGTTGTTTGTTATAAAGAATTAGGAACCTAAATTTGTAGGTTCAAGTAATGCCTTTGCTGCTATGGGACCTTAGACAAATCTCAGCCTGAACTTATTCATTAAGTTTAAATTGGATTGAGAGTACCTACCTACATTTGGTGCCCACACTTGTGATTTTCCAGCAAGCCTTTGCATGCAGTAGAGCTTTGTCACCTGTGACCTGCACACAGCTGTCATATATTGTTTCACATTCAAAGGATGTGAAAACATCAGCAGTCTTGTCTCTTCTCCTCTCTTCTGTCCTCCCTCCTTGCCTTCTTCTCTCCTTTTTTTTTTTTTTTTTTTATTTCTGGAACTTAAATATATCTCAGAAGTAAATAGTAAAGAAAGTAAAAGTAAACAAGGAAAGTAAAAAGAAACGAAAACCAACAAATAAAAAACTCAAAATAGTTTGGAGTCAAAGATGTCTTGTTAAAGAAAGAGCAAAAATCAAAACCCATAGTACCTCAGTGTTCAAAGAGGCAGCAGATTCTATTAGCCTTAGGCAAACTGTGCCCTCTGAGGAGTCTGCATTCTAGAAAAGAGCAGTTTTGTGAAAGGGGAAACAAAGGGTTTTCAAGTACTCCAGAACCTCTCCAAGACAGGGCTGTTACCCTGGCAGAGTTATTCTTAAAGGTGATTTCTCCAAAACATTTACTCTAAAAGGCCACCTAAAATGACTGGCTGCCTGCCTTTAAATCATCTGTTTTTAAGAATATAATTTGAAAAAGGCTCCTACTTATTGCAATGGAGTACTTTTATATCGAAGACTCATATGACCATTTTTTAAAACATAAAAATGGTTAAAGAGAGAGGTTTAAAATGTAGTTCACAATATACAAAGGAGCATTTGCTTGCCGAATTTAAATTGCGTCATTATAACATGTTGTACTTTTTCCTCCTTTGGGCTTACTTGGAATACTAACATGTTGGATAGCTACTACATATTTTCAAAGTGCTTGAGGATGAATTTGTAACTCAAATTATCATAACATTATTGTAACATTATTGATTAACGCTGCTTTAATCTTAAAGGTTCGTTAGATACCCAGGATGTTGAAAAATGCTTTAATACGGGTAACTAAATTTCCTAAGTAACAGTGACAACGTTTACAACGGAGGAAATTTTTCTATTAATACAGGAGCCAGAATGTTAAGAAATTCTGTTAAACTGTTACAAACTTTTATAATAAAGGCAAGGACAAAGTTTGCCTTAAAGGGTTTGCTTGGGAAGCGGTGGTTTATAGCATAACATCTGAATTCATGTGTCTGTGCCAAGGGTGTTTCCTTTTTTGTCTTTTTCCTTTTTATATGCAACAACAATAGGAGCATGTTTAATATTGATGAGTCTGACCTCCTGGGAGTTATAGTATATGTACCCTTTTGGAATACAAATGCTATTTGATTTATATGGTAAATACATAGAATTTTGGAGATTAGCATTTTAATCAACTCTAATCTCTTGGGATTTTTTTTAATTCACTTGGCTATTTTGTCATAAAAAATTCGAAAAATGAACTTTTGAAACGGCAGCTAATCTCTCAAGTAAACAGATGCAAGGTCTGCATCAAACATAAAAGCACTATATGTAGCAACCATTCCTAAACCATATGCTCAAGCACATTAACAGTGTTCAAGACTATCAGTTATTAAAGAACAATCCATTCGCTCCACAAATATTTATTGAAGAGCCATGCTTCTGCAGGCACTTGAAGGGGGGAGTGGGTAGTATATGTGGCCTCGATAGTATAGAACCTCTCAATTGGAATTTGGCTTCGGTTTTTTCACCGTTTAAAATTCTTTTTAACTTTTTTTTTTTTTCATGGCAGGTCCCGGAGCTTTGAAGTTCCATGTGCATCTTCCAGCTGACGAGCTCTTTCCATGGGGACAATGCATTCGATTCGCACAGCGGAGATGAAAGTCTCCGAGATTGAGCAAACAGTTTTCGCGCCCGGCTTCGGGGAGAAGCCGAGCGAGGGCGGAGGGGGGGGCGGCGGCCATTGGGGGGCCAGGCCCCGGCTGCGTTCTGCGCAGCCATTGGCGGACTCAGAGCGCAGCACTGAGCATGTTCTGGGCTGCCGCCCGCTCGCTCTCGGCTGCAGCCGCAGCCACGGCCGCCGCGGGAGCAAGCGCGCATTGTGCGAAGAGGAGGCAGATGCTAGCAGGGCCAGCCCCGCGCGATTTGGCCTCCTCTCCCAGCGGCTCGCCTGGCCGCCTGACTGTCCCGGGAGCCTCCCCCTGTGCGGGCTGGGGGCCAAGGAGGGCCGGCATGGCCTGAATGCCGGAGGCGCCTCGGCTCAGCAGCGGGATTGCAACATGGGGAACCAGGATGGGAAGCTGAAGCGGAGCGCAGGTGATGCCTTGCACGAAGGCGGAAGCAGCGCCGAGGATGCTGTCGGGCCCAGAGATGTGGAAGCCACAAAGAAGGGGAGCGGGGGCAAGAAGGCGCTGGGCAAGCACGGCAAGGGGGGAGGAGGTGGCGGCGGGGGGGAGCCAGGCAAGAAGAAGAGCAAGTCGGAATCCAGAGCCTCAGTGTTTTCCAACCTGCGGATCAGGAAGAACCTGTCCAAGGGGAAAGGCACCAGCGGCTCCCGCGAGGATGTGCTGGACTCCCAGGCCTTGCAGATCGGGGAGCTGGACAGCGCGCACTCCCTGGTCACCAAGACCCCAGATCTCAGCCTCTCTGCAGACGAGACGGGCCTGTCGGATACCGAGTGCGCTGACCCTTTCGAGGTAACCCGTCCAAGTGGCTCTGGACCCACCGATGTTGGGGTTGGGGGCAGGGTGGTCTTGGGGGATTTGGAAGCTGCTGCAGGGGTGCAGGATGGACAAAGAACCAGTTCCGGCTCGGACACGGACATCTATAGCTTTCACTCGGCCACGGAGCAAGAGGATTTGCTCTCAGACATCCAGCAGGCGATCCGCCAACAGCAGCAGCAGCAGCAGCAGCAGCAGCAGCAGCAGCAGCAGCAGCAGCTGCTCCTCCAGGGCCCTGAGAAGCCTGCAGCAGCCCCCACAGCCGCCTCCCCCCAGCCCGGGGCCTTCTTGGGCCTGGACCAGTACCTGCTGGGCACGAGCAGCGCAGCCGGGGAGGCCCCTTGCAGTCCCGACACGGAGCAGGCTCTGTCTACGCTGTCTGACCTGCCTCGGAGCCTGGTCACCGAGCCCCGGGTGCCCGAGCAGCCTCCACCCCCCGGAGCCTTAGCTGTGCCTGGCCTGCCGGTGGGCCAGCCTGCTGCTGCAGACTCGCCCTCCTCCCCGGCCTTCCGGTTCCCCGAGTCCTCACCAGCGGAGGAGGGCTCGGCCAGAAGCCCCGGCCCAGGGGTTGGGGACACTGATGAGGAAGGCGAGGAAGACACTTTTGAGGATGCCCCCCGAGACTCTCCAGGGGAGGCGTGGGGCCTGGAGGCGGGAGAGGACCCCCCGAGGCCGGGGGCAGAGCCCGAGGGGGAGCCCGGCAGGCCCGGCGCCCTGGCAGCCGCCTCCCTGCCAGGCAGTCCTGCGCCCAGTCCACGCTGCTTCAAGCCCTACCCGCTCATCACTCCCTGCTACATCAAGACCACCACCCGGCAACTCAGCTCGCCCAATCACTCTCCGTCTCAGTCTCCCAGCCAGAGCCCCAGGATTAAGAGGCGGCTGGAGTCTTCCCTGAGCCGGGGGCCCAGGGCTGCCCTCGTCTCCGCCGCCGCTCCGCCCAAGAAGCACCGGGCTGACGGCGGCCTCACCTGCGGCCTCAGCCGCTCAGCGGACTGGACAGAGGAGCTAGGCAGCCGCGCGCCCCCGGCCGGGGGCTCGGCGCACCTACCCGAACGCGAGGCTGCCTCAGAGGGGGGCGGTGGGGTGCCCCCCGGACTGGCAGCCAAGGTGTCTGGGGCGCAGGCGGCTGCAGATGGCTTCCAGAACGTGTTCACAGGTGAGCGCGCCCTGCTGCTGGGTCACCTGCCAATCAGGGCCTTCCCCGGTCACTTGCTCTCCTCACTTCGCCAAGCCTAGACTTGCTTCTGGCAAGTCCTGACTCAGGGAATCCTTTCACGTCCTGCTTTCAAGTTTAGTAAAATTTCTGGGTTTTTATTGTTCTTTTTTTTTTTTTTTTTTAACAAGGTCTTAAAGGGAACAACTTTGTTATGTCTCCTAAGTCATCGCAAGGAAGGGCTGCTCCAACCATTTGTCCAAAACGTGCTATTCTCTGTGTCCAGGGTCCGGCCAGGCAGATCAACTCTTTTTTTTTTTTTTTTTTTTTTCCACAGCTAACTGAGCCATCATTGTCTTTCCTTCCTCATCCCCACATCATTAAAAATAAGAAAATTGTGAATGATTTTTTGACAAGGGTCAGCGTGGGAGAAACAATTTATTCCAGTACTATCCAGAGGTGATCTCTGACTGCTCTAATATATATGTGTATGCTTACATACGTAATATGTAGTTTCTGTCAGCAATCTGGGTTGACTACTCAGTGAAGTTAAGGGGATGTACTCCAGTCTGCTGATGCAACCACTCTTAGAAAGTTAATAAGGAATGAAGTAGAATATTAGGGACAATTTTCATTTGGTTTTATGTCCAATCAAAACAGGTATAGCTTGGAGTCGCTGAAGGTGAGAAGACCACAGGGACGGGTAATCCAACTGGTGGGCACCATAAAAGCCCAGCTAAAGGGTCCATTTACTGTGGTAAATAGTTTATCCTTTCTTAGAGGTGTGTAGGTCCCAAGGCCTTACCTTAGCTACTCATTGTTTCGTGTTCTCTTCCTTCTGCTCTTAATTATTAAAGGAAATAGTAAGTGCAAGAACTCATGGAATGGGAAAGAATGACAATTTATGCAATTACTGGTAGGTTTATGATAAATATTTGCACGGGAAACATTTCAAATGTAATTCGAAAAGCTTAAGTCTTCAATTCTGTTACTGTAATAAATAGGTTATCTGTACAACATTTCTTGGGGCTCTTGGGTGGATCAGTCAGTGAAGCATCTAGCTCTTGGTTTCAGCTCAGCTCATGACCTCACATCTGGTGGGTTTGAGCCCCACGTAGGACTCTGCTCTGGCAGCATGAAGTCTGCTTGGAATATCTCTCTCTTCCTCTCCCTCTGTCCCTTCTCTGCTCTCCCTGTCTCTCAGAATAAATAAATGAACATCAAAAAACACATTTCTTAAGTGACATTTCTCAATGGGCATAGCCACTTAGTTGGCTAAATGCCAACTTGTATTTACCACATTTTTATTTTCACCTGTATTTTGCATGTTTCACCTTTTGTTTTACATTTATAGATTCTTATACTAAGAGTGGTCTTTATTTATTCATTTATTTATTGCTTGCTCTCTTTTTATTTTTTTTAACTTCTCCCTTCCCTTTATTGTGTAGGTTAAATGAAAAGGGATGCTTATAGTCTAATACCCTTTAGATAAGTTGTAAAAAATATGAATAAAAAACAAACAAACAAAAAAAAGCCTTGAAAGATCATTTTTGAGGGAAGAAGATAGGAAAATTCTTGAGTTAATTTTTTTTTTTTTCAACTTTTTTTTTTTTTTTTATTTTTGGGACAGAGAGAGACAGAGCATGAACGGGGGAGGGGCAGAGAGAGAGGGAGACACAGAATCGGAAACAGGCTCCAGGCTCTGAGCCATCAGCCCAGAGCCTGACGCGGGGCTCGAACTCCCGGACCGCGAGATCGTGACCTGGCTGAAGTCGGACGCTTAACCGACTGCGCCACCCAGGCGCCCCTTGAGTTAATTTTTTAATTTAATTTTGGTGAGAAATCATGTGTTTCATCTTTATCTAGGTTATCATTCATTTATAAATATATGTTTTTAAATGAAAATGTCACCATGATTCAGATTATCATCTATTAATATTAATGGTTGCTCATTCTAATAGCATTAGACTTTGGATATATATATATATATATTCACTTTAACACACACACATATATATACACATATATACATATATACATATATATGTATATTCTGGGCAGCCACGTTATATCAGGCAATATGCTAGTGGCAGGACATACAAAGGTCATTAAATCAGGGTTTTCTTTCTCCAGGGCTCCCTGAGTACACAGGAGCACATGGAAACATGCAGTATAGTGTTCTGGGAGCATCAAGGGTACAGGGACTGATCTCCTTGGCAGGGGTCAGGGAAGAGGAATTCATTCCTAGGAGGACTGATCAGAGTCCTGAAGATCGTAGGCCCTTAAGAGAAAAACATGGTTTATCCTTGTTCCTTGCATTGCACTTTATTTTGCTAAGTATTTCCAAATTTGAAATTTTGGACAATTCAAGGAGTCCTGTTCAGTGAGTACCTGTGTTCTATTTCCCTCTCCAGGGAGAATTTTTTACTGTACAAGGGTGAAATTGCAGAGTGAGTTGTTTTAATATGGACATTACTGATTTTGTCTTTGATGGTTGGGTATATAGCTGGTCTGTGATCAGTAGATATTTGTGTAGCAGTTTCCATATATTTATCTCACCCAGTCACTTTCTTTTCAAAAAAAGAAAAATTTGTGGGTTGAACCTAATCTTGTCGCTGGTGGGGAAATGCAGGTAGGTAAAGAGATGAAATAATTTTCTCAAGGTCACACTGTGATTCATTCAGAGGCAGAGCCAGAAATAGAAGCTGAGTCTACTGATTTAAGTCTGAATGTCCTTGCTTATTACTTATTTTTGGATATTTGACACTGTAAGGCAACATGGAGTAAAAGCTGTTTATAAAAAATACAGACTTTATAAGATTTTTCAGTTCCTGTTTCTAATAAGGTCCATCCCTTTAATTGTTGAACATCTGGCCTTCCTTGGGCTGGAAGAAGAGTGATTCTTGGTTAGACTGATCCAGATTTTCTCTAGGCAGCTCTCAGGGAAACTGTTCTTGTGGTGGAGTGAATCCAGATTGACACAGGCCCCTGTTTCTCAGTTGCTGTCTGTTTTCTTGTCATCTGGCATCACATTTGGTTCTTTACCATCGTCTACAATTTTATGGGTGTCTTGGATCTTATCAGAGGCCTAGGGAACAGTAGTATTCTCCTTAGGGAATCTGTTTTGTTTTCTTTTTTTGGCCTTAATTTTGCATGCATGTCTTTGGATCCATTAATTGCCAGCTGCCTTTGAAGCAGGTGATCATTTATCTATAAACTTCCATAAACATCATTTATTTTTAAACCATAGAATGAGGGTTGTCAGCTCTGCAGAAAGGAACAGATGTTTTTGCTTTTTACTGCCTTCCAAACGTAGGGAGAAAATTCAAGTGGAAAGAGATCTTCATGGCACATGTTTGTGTTTGTTTGGTAGATATAAAAACATTTCTAGTGATGATGGAGACAAAAACTTTATCTTGTGTTAGCTGTTAAAAACTGATGATGTTTTAGGCCATTGCACTGAAATATTTCCAGTTAATTTGTTTGAAATACGGTTTTTTTCAGTGCTGCGGAGAAAAAAATGGCTTCTGAAATTTGAGAGGTTCTTTTGTACATTAAGTCTAGCAGAAGCTTGTTCATAGATTTTTGCAGTTAATTAAAGTTTAGACATGTAAAATGTTAAATTTGTGATGCTAAATCACTTTTGATAGGAAGCTTTCCAAAGTCAATTATGTGCTTATCTGTCTTTTTTTTAAACACATGGAATCAAAGTTTAATCTGTTTTAAATGGCTTAGTGAAGGCAGGCCATTGTTACGTGCTGTGAAAACACTGGGGATGCCCTCCACAGCTATTGCAGTGTGCAGGCTGGCTCCAGTCCTGAGTTTTTGCATCTTTGTTTCTTGACTCTTTCCTTCCTCTCAGCTATTTATTCATAGAGCTGTCTTTGTCTTCTCTCCACCCACCCCTCATACTTCTAATTTGGTCTTTCTGATCAATTTGTTATTGGCTGGCAAAGCCTGTAATTATCATGTAAAGTTATATTTATTGCACTTCTACTGAATGCCAGATACTGTGTGGTGCATTACATAAGTGTCTGTAATCCTTACAACAGTTTTAAAGTATAGCTGTTTACCCCCATTTTCCCAATGAGCTAAGCGAGGTTCAGACCCATGAAGTAACTTGCCTAAGGGCATTAAGCTAGTAAATCCCTCCTCTAAGATATGTACTTAAGTAAGCAAATCTTTTGTTAACATGCCTAGGTGTAAAATCAGGTGTATCAGTGAGCTTTTGAGTTGCTAACTAATTGATAATTGGCTTGGGCATTAGCATTTGGATTGTGTGACTCTCATTTTGGCTTTTCTAAAGGTTATCTTGATTTTTATATCTATAGAGAAGGACCCACTCTAGGAGTACAAGGTTTTCTTATGTAGCTGGTTAAAATGATTAAACTTTGATTTGTGAAGGCCAGTTGCAGTCTTATTTCTCGTATTAGCATCTGACAGAGTAAATATATCCTTCATGTCCAATATGTGAAGGAAAGTCAGAAATCATCCCAGATATATATAGAAAATGCATCTTTCTTACTCTAACAGGAAAGGGGGTTATATGAATGCTGTCCTTTCCCCCTATTTCTTGACTTACTGGGTTCCATATATCAGAATAGATCATGGTAACAAAAGCTGAGACTAGATTAGTTTGGTTGGAAAAATCATTTCTTATGATTTCTTTAAGACTGTGGTTTGGGTTGAAGTCAAGTACCCCAGTGATGGGCTTTAATGATGACTTTATGTGTTGAGGACTGGCCTAGTTTTAAGTGCATTTAGGTATTTAGATATAAACCATGTGTATTTGAAATTGAACAAGTGCTTTTAGAGCCGTATTTCCTTCTGATTCTATTAAAATGTGCTGAACATACACAGTCATGTGATAGTTAAGCAGATAAATTTGTATCCTAGCTTTTTAAAGTGACTCTCAAGTAATTTTTCCTCACATATATGAAGCTGGAGGAGTAATTTCAAATTAATAATGTTAAGATTAAGTGAAATAGTATGTATAAAGCCACTACAAATCTGCCTAGCATGTAGGAGGCATACTGTTTGAGTAGGTGCTGTTTGAGTTCCTATCCTGGTTTATTGCCTTAATAAACTTCATTGCTCAAAGTGATCCAAAACCAAGTTGGTTAAAGCAAAACAAAACAAAACAAAACAAAACAACTCTGAGATTGTATACAGAAGCTTGGTAGGATATAATCAGGTGCTAGTTGATAATTAATATACCTAGTCACTAGTTTTTTCCCAATTGTTTGTTCATCATGTTTTTTTTTCTTTTAGCATTTTCTATGATTGTAAGCTTTCTTGTCACTTTATCATAAATTTTGGTTTCCTTCAGGGTTTGGATAAGGAAAGTATATGATGGGGGTTGTGGCTGTGTGATTGGGTGCAGGTGCTAATTTAAAAAAAAAATTTTTTTAATGTTTTTAATTTATTTTTGAGACAGGGAGAGACAGAGCATGAACAGGGGAGGGTCAGAGAGAGGGAGACACAGAATCTGAAACATGCTCCAGGCTCTGAGCTGTCAGCACAGAGCCCGACGCGGGGCTCGAACTCACGGACCGTGAGATCATGACCCGAGCCGGAGTCGGCCGCTTAACCGACTGAGACACCCAGGCGCCCTTGCAGGTGCTAATTTTTAAAGGAGGAGTAGGGAAGAGGAGGCAGCAGGCAGACACCCTCAATATTTATGTTGTGCACAGCCTCTGGGTACGGCACCTGCCTTTGCAGCCTAACCTCCCACAACTTCCTTCATAAGCTCTCAACTTTAGACAAGTTAGTCTGGTTACTGTTCTATGAACATGCATTTTATTTTCCTGACTTTGTGCCTTTGTCTTGAAGTTTTTACCCTCTTGGAACATACTATTTGTCACTCTTGATTTAGCATCTGAAAGGGCTGATTAAATTCCCATTTCCATTTTTCATATGTTTGCTAGTTTCACCTAACGGGCAGCCATTTATTTCAATGTCATTGCACGTATTATTGTCTGCATCATATTATGTACACTTCTTGGATTTAGGGATTCATCTGGTCTTTTTTCTCACCTGTTTCTTCTTTTCTTTCCTCCTTCCCTACTCACCTGATTCTGTCCGTTATCTAATCTTCTATCAACACATCCACCAATATCTATTCTGTGCCTGCTGTGTGCCAGTGAATATGATGGACAATGAGCATACTGAGCTCTTTAGGAATAATTGTTTGCCATTTTTTTTTTTTTAAACAGGCAGGTTGGGTATCTAGGCTTCCTATTGGTAACTTCCCATTGAATTCAAGCTGGAAAATTACTAAAATTTTTGATTAGTCAAAATTAGTTATTTTCACTGAGATGTGATTGAATCTAATGAAAGTAGGATGATACTTTGATAGAACTTGTGTTGAGAGAACATCTCTTCCTATATTTGTTGGTTGATTTTATTTTATTTTATTTTATTTTATTTTATTTTTCAACATTTATTTATTTTTGGGACAGAGAGAGACAGAACATGAACGGCGGAGGGGCAGAGAGAGAGGGAGACACAGAATCGGAAACAGGCTCCAGGCTCTGAGCCATCAGCCCAGAGCCCGACGCGGGGCTCGAACTCACGGACTGTGAGATCGTGACCTGGCTGAAGTCGGACGCTTAACCGACTGCGCCACCCAGGCGCCCCAGTTGGTTGATTTTAAAATAGCAAAGATTGGGGCGCCTGGGTGGCTCAGTCGGTTAAGCGTCCGACTTTGGCTCAGGTCATGATCTCATGGTCTGTGAGTTCGAGCCCCGCGTCCGGCTCTGTGCTGACAGCTCAGAGCCTGGAGCCTGCTTCAGATTCTGTGTCTTCCTCTCTCTGCCCCTCCCCTGTTCATGCTCTGTCTCTCTCTGTCTCAAAAATAAATAAACATTAAAAAAATTAAAAAAAAATAAAATAGCAAAGATTGTATAGCAACTCAGAGCTTCTAATTATGAATTTTATTGGTAATGAAAGAAGAGGTAAAGGAAATAGAGAAAATTTTATTACTCTGTTTATTCTTGTTTTCATTATAAGTAATAACCTGATGTTAATGAAATCTAGCATGAAGGGACCCATTAGAGAGAAACAAGCAAGTACTGTCTATGACTTTATAGTTATTGGCTATAATTTTAGTGGCTGAAAACTTTCCAAGGCTCTTTTTATATTAAAAATATAAATACAGGACAAATATGACTTGTAATCAATTTGAAATGCTATTTACTAAATTATCACACGTTAAGATTATATGAACAAATAATGATAGTAATTGGATGCTATAAGAGGACTCTAACCATGCTGAAGAATTATTACTCTTTGACATCTGCTCCTCTATAGATGAGAGAAAGAGAAACATGTAGGTCTTCCTCCTTTCCAAGGATGTCCTGGGAGGCATTGATTGGATAGGAAAATAGCTCCTACTCTTCTGTGACCTAGTCAGTTTCCACATATCCTGGACCCACTTGAAGCTGTCTTATCTGTTATATCAAAACCACGATGGGCTGGGGGCGCCTGGGTGGCGCAGTCGGTTAAGCGTCCGACTTCAGCCAGGTCACGATCTCGCGGTCCGTGAGTTCGAGCCCCGCGTCGGGCTCTGGGCTGATGGCTCGGAGCCTGGAGCCTGTTTCCGATTCTGTGTCTCCCTCTCTCTCTGCCCCTTGCCCGTTCATGCTCTGTCTCTCTCTGTCCCCAAAATAAATAAACGTTGAAAAAAAAAATTAAAAAAAAAACAAAAAAACCACGATGGGCTGAAGATAGCCTTTTTATTTTCATGGGGAATGGAATTATCTCTTTAAAAAAATTATGCCTGTATGGTGTTTTAAAGTGATGCTTAAATACTACCCGGGGTGGGGGCGGGGGGGAGGTTGTTTTTGTACTTCTGGCAGAGGGGTTCTTTGTTGTACTCAGGAATATAGTGGACATCGATGGAAATTAATTGTGTCATTTAAATTGTTGGCTTTGCATACGCAGGAGGGGAAAGAATGATGTTTATCAGTAAGTTTGTAGCACTGCTATGGCACATCTATGGCTGAGAATCTTTCAGTCTGTCTCCCTTTTAAAGTATCCCACTGAATTCGTGGAAGACCCGAGGCAATAATTTCTTATCACTTGGTACCCTGGTTTCCTAGGTATAAAAATAAATGCGGTCTTGCTGGGAAGCTGCTTTGTCCAGGTCTCATCCAACCTTATATTCTATAGAAGGGATGGTTCTGGCAGTTACCTTTTCTCCTAACAACGAACCTCTGCATGTTTAATTTTTCTTTACTGTTAGAGCTGAAGAAACTCCTTGTACTGGAGGATCCATTTATACAGTGGGATAAAGATACTTTGGGTATCGGTAATAAGTGGTGGTGAGAGCAGTGATGTTTTGATTTTGCTAGTTTGGGCCAATTTTGGTTGATACTAGAGGAGATTCAGATTGGTTGGGCTGTCACTACCTTGAATTTAGGACCTTGTGTTTTTGAACACTAAGGTAGTGACTGTGTGTAGTGTGTGGTTGACCTGTTTTATGAAATAGCTGTGTATGACACAATGTATGACACAAGGATTTAGAGTATCTGGAGTCTTTCTAATATTAACACCAAATGTATTGAGCAAGTTCTTTTTAGATTTATTAGCTCCAATATAAGTCATCTCCTATCCTTGGGTGGATTGTTGGCTTTGCACTTTTTTTTTAGTTTAAATTGCTCAATAAAAGTCGTATTATTTTCTTACTTCATTGTACTTTAACATACAGTTGACCCTTAAACCACAGGGATTAGGGGCACCAACACCGTCCATACGGTCGAAAATCCACGTAAAACTTTTGACACCCCCAAAAACCTAAATATTAATAGCTTACTGTTTGCCATAAGACTTAACAATAATAAAAAGTCTATTAAAACATATTTTATATATGTATTATTTACTGTATTCTTCTAGTATGATAACCTAGGAAAAAGAAAATGTTATTAAGACAATAAGGAAGATAAAATAAATTTACAGTAGTGTATTGTGTTTATTGGAAAAAAAATCCTTGTGTAAGTGGACCCAGGCAGTTCAAACCCATGTTGCTCAAGGTTCAACTATATTGGTTTGTGTATGTTTTCAATTTTCCCTGTGCTATATGCTTACTCAAAATTGTTATGAATCTATGGTATTCCATTTAGAAGTTGTCATTGACATAAAACTTTCTTAGAGACAAAGAGGCCAAAAGCTTTTGAGAACTCCTAGGATTTTTACTTTTGTTTTGTTTTATTGTCCTTAAAGAAGTGCAGCTTGTTTAAGCCCATTAAGAAGCAAATGGACTACAATAGAACCGTTTCAGGGTCACAAATGAATTCATTTGGACACTATGGAGAAAGTTACGTAAACAATGAATCTCCTCATTGTTAACATACAAGTCTTATATTTTATTTTTTTTTAAATGTTAACTTCTTTATTTTGAGAGAGAACTTGTGCACTCAAGCGGGGGAGGGGCACAAAAGGAGAGGGAATTCCAAGCAGGATCTGGGCTGTCAGAGCAGAACCCAAAGTGGGGCTTGATCTCACAAACCATGAGCTCATGACCTGAGCTGAAATCAAGAGTCAGACGCTTAACTGACTAAGCCACCCAGGTGCCCCCAAGCCTTATCTTTTAAAAGAGTAATGAAAACAATGGGATAACAATAGAGATAATCTCTTGCAACTCATTTTTTAACCTAGATACTTTTAGATCCTTGGCCTCTCTTCCTCAACCCACCCCCTTTTAAATCTATAGACTAATACTTCCCCTTTGGAGACATAAGGTACGCAGATTCTTTATGGGAGGTGTTACATTTTGCAGCTATCCAAGATGTTCTTCAGGATGATTACATCTTATGTCTCTGCAGTGCTATTTTGGTTAAATGGTTCTGAGGGTGTAAAATGTTTGGAGAGTATCCTGGCAGTTTATTTCAGGATATAGGGTTTGATCTGTCACTTCTGATCTTAGAAAAATCCAAACGTGTATTGACTCTGTTAGATCTAGCATATTGTGGGTGGGCATAAAAGGTTGAATAAGAACTTCAGTGATTTCTGTGGAGAGACATTTGTCTGGGATGACATGCGATATAAGTGAAAAAGCCATCTAGAAGTCTTTTATCTTTGATTTGGATTTTTTCTATAAGGAGCCTCATTTGACTCTAAATTCAAAGATTATTTTCGCTACCATCTGTCTTGGGATAATAAAATTCGAGCATGCAGATTTAGGTAGCTTTAGGCTAACCCCTAAGGTTGAACCATCAATTTCCTTCTGTATGTACCCTCTTGGTTTTATTACCAACTAAAGTTACTTGGTTTTATTACCAACTAAAGATTGGTAACTTTAGCTCCTATCTCTCTCCTGAGCATCAGACACATCCCATTTAGATATCAGGGATTAGAGAGTAAACTATTAACAGTATGAAGATCAGGTGGTGGCCAGTGCAGTTTAAAAACATTTCAGTGATTCTCTATTGCCCTGAGGCCAAAGTTTAAAATCTTTACTGTATTTATATATTAATAAATACATAATAATATTTAATGCTCTGCAGTTTTATCCCATCCTTGTTGCTCGGTCTCTGTAGTTCTTCAGATATCTCCTGTTCTCTCTAGTAGTTTTAAGTATTATTGACACTCTTCCTGATCTTCAGGAAAGAAAGTTCATTTACTCATATCCCTCAGTGCATGACACCCCCATCATTAGTCCATGCAAGACTCTTCATTTTTTCCTTGTAGTTATTCCCTGTATAGGTTTCCTTCATTATCCAAAAGTATGGCATTCCTATGAAAACTTTTGTAAGCTGAAATGGTATAAAGCAAAGAAACAATGACCATTAGTTTATGTGGGAAAAATGTTGAGGGTTCTGAGACTTAAAAAACATAACCTCTCTTAGGCTTTTTCTGATACCTTAGGACACATCTTATGAGCAGATGCACAAAATAAATCAAGACAAAGTATAGATGGTCACAGACACCGTTCAAAGCTCTGGTGGCATGATGCTGACTTGCGGAGTGTAGTTCCCGGGGAAAGCGCTGGGTGGCACCACTCGCTGCTTGGGGTGGGCGCTGCTTCAGTCAAGTCAGGGTAGAAAAAAGTACTGAACGCTATTTTCGCTTTTTGCCTTTTTAAAAAAAAACGAAAAAGTCCTCTTTAGATTTCTTTTGGTTCGTGAAAACGAGGGATGACATAGATCTTTTGCATAAGCAAATTGGCATTATGTGACTTTTTAAAAAGCAGGGAATAGCTGTAGGTTCATTTCCTAGTCTGCCCTCCCAATAGTCATAGGGAACTGCTTTTACATGTTTGATTGATATAGTCTTGAAATTATACCTGTTTTTGTCAAGTATGTAATATTTATATGTTTAATTTTAGTTTATACAAACACTCTGAGTTGGACTTCTTTCTGTTGCTTTAAAAAGAACCCAGCAGTCCTTTGGGGAAAAAAATTACAATTTTTTTCTGGGTGAATGTCTATCAGGTTCATTTTTTCTTACTGCATATTCCAAAAAGTGAGGGTTCTGCCAGGCAGCATGCACCAGGTGGCACTGTTCACTTTTTATTGTACGTCACTCATGTTCCCTAGGGTTGTGCAGTGCGGTTGCTCTGGACATTTTTCATATTTTGTTTAAGCATTTGCACAGCGATGCACATCTGGACTCCTGTTCTTTGCCACCACAGACAGCACTGCTGACTCTTCCAGTATGGGGCCTTGTGTGAGAATTTCTCTGGGGCATTTATTCAAGAGTGAAGTTGTTGGTTTATAAAATATTTACTTAATTTGTCTGGGTACTACCAGATTATTTTCCAGAAGGCTTTCCCCAGTTTTTACTTTATTAATGCAGTAAATTAGCATTTATCTAATTTGTGAATTTTACCAATCCAATCTTGGTCTTGTTTATAAGACCAAACAGTGTCTTGCTTTAACTTTTATTTTATATTTATCTGGTGGCTAATGCCTTTGAGAACACTTTTATTAATTTTTAGCCATTTTTTTAAACCTAAAGATTAGTTAGTATACCCAAGTTTATAGTTAAGTTACAGTTAAGATTCTGATACCAACTCTGATGTGTGTTTTTTTTTCCCCTACAGCACTAAGCAATTCTTTATGACACCAGCTAGGTGTTTTATTTATTTTTTAATTTTTTTTCAACGTTTTTTATTTATTTTTGGGACAGAGAGAGACAGAGCATGAACGGGGGAGGGGCAGAGAGAGAGGGAGACACAGAATCTGAAACAGACTCCAGGCTCTGAGCCATCAGCCCAGAGCCTGACGCGGGGCTCGAACTCCCGGACCGCGAGATCGTGACCTGGCTGAAGTCGGACGCTTAACCGACTGCGCCACCCAGGCGCCCCGAGGTGTTTTAAAATTCAACTTAATTTTGACATTATTTACCTGGAGTTAGGTAACCATAGGTTAAGGGTTCAGTCCTACCAGACTTCCCCCTCTTTCAGATGCCAGTCAAAAGTCCGGGTTGCCACCTGGGCTGCTGACTGACCAGTTCCAATAAGTTCCAATAGCTCTCTCCTTGGGTTCCATTAATTTGCTAGAGCAGCTCACCAAGCACAGAGATACGTTTTACTTACTAGATTACCACAAAAGGATATAAGTTTTATTACAAAAGTTTATTATGAGAGGATATAACTCAGGAATAGTCAGATGAAAGAGATATACAGGGCAAGGAATGGGGAAGAGCGTGGAACTCTCATGCTCCCTTAGCATGCCACTTTCCCCAAATCTCCATGCGTTTATCAACCTAGAAGTGCTTCCAACCCTGTCCTTTTGGTTTTTAAGGAAGCTTCATTACATAGGGTCAATTGCTTAAATCTTCAGCTTCAGCCCTTCTCCCCTTCTGGAGGTTAAGAGTGGGACTAAAAGTTCCAGCCCTCTAATTACAGGTTGTTTTCCCTGGCAACCTGCCACCATCGTTAGGTACTTTCCAAAAGTCACCTCATTAACATAAATTCAGCTGTGGTTGAAAGGGGTTTGTTAGGAATGTCAAGATACCTTGATTGTTGTTATCACTTAGGAAATTCTGAGGGTTTTAGCGCTGTGATAGAAACTGAGTGAAAACCGATTAATGTATTTCTCCTTATAAATCATAATATCACAGTAGTCGGATGGGGATTTCAAAGAAGTGCTTTATTTTTTTTTACAGCAAAATAATTGAAATATAATCCTAGAATATGACATGCATTATGTAGATTCTTTTGAAATTATTGTGGTTATTGTGGCTTTCTTTTTGTCATTGTGATTAGTTTTTGTGAATCTATGGCTCTCTTTGCAGAGTCATAATCCTAAAGTCCAGAAACATTACTAACATTTTAATTTAGTAGGTAGTGTCTTACATTCACCATTAGTAAAAATCTCTAATATTTAAAGTGCTTCAAAGACATCATTTTAACAACTATGTAATATTTTATCCTTTGGGGCGCCTGGGTGGCACAGTCGGTTAAGCATCCGACTTCAGCCAGGTCACGATCTCGCGGTCCGTAAGTTCGAGCCCCGCGTCAGGCTCTGGGCTGATGGCTCGGAGCCTGGAGCCTGTTTCCGATTCTGTGTCTCCCTCTCTCTCTGCCCCTCCCCCGTTCATGCTCTGTCTCTCTCTGTCCCAAAAATAAATAAAAAACGTTGAAAAAAAATTAAAAAAAAATTTTTATCCAATCAGAAAAATACCCATCCAATGGCTTCCATTACATACTTCTTGGTTTGCCCACTACATTTTGGGCTAACTTTCCTCAACTTCATCTGGTCTTCTTCTTCCACCTTAACATCCACCCTCAGGAACCCTTTCAATGCATGTCAAGGACTCCAAACTCAAATTTCTGGTTCAGTTCTCTAATGAATTCTGGTGCAAATTTCCTATTGCCTTAAAAATATCTTCATAGGGGTATGGGAGTAGACCCAAACTAAACTTCTCTTTCTTCTAAACCAAACCTGCTCCCTTATTTACTGCCTGCCCTGGTGGATGGTAATAGCATCTGGCACAGCCAAGTTTCTTAAGCCAAATCTGGGAGATGTGCAACGTAGCCAAGTTTCTAACACTTCCTCTTTATTAAATCCAATCAGTAACTAAATCTTGTTAAAATACATCTAGGAACATTTAAAAAAATTTTTTTATTTATTTATTATGGGGGTGGGATGGGGAGAGAGAATCCCAGCAAGGCTCCATTCTGCCAGCACAGAGCCTGATGAGGAGTTCGATTCCAGGAATCGTGAGATGATGACCTGAACTGAAATCAAGAGTCAGACACTTAACCGACTGAGCCGCGCAGTTACCCCTATCTCAGAACATAGTTTTAAAGATACTCATCCTGTTCTTTCCAGAGGAATGTTTAGTGCTCTTCTCACAATTATTTAATGGCTCTCTAGTGACTTCAGGGACAAATTTTAAACTTCAGGTATATATCCAAGAAGAAAATTGAATGTGTTCAGAATGGAGGAGCCACATTTGCTAGCAGTTGTATGATTTAACATGAAGGAGGTTGTCCCTTATAGAATGTCCAGCCTTGGAATGGATGATCTTGAAAGGAGTGATTTCACTGTTCAGAAACTGGATGAAGATTTATTGGGGAGCTCCTAACTCTGGAGAGGCTGAACTGATAGCCACTAACAGTCCTTCCAATAAGAAAAGACAACGATGTTGATTTCTAAATAAAGTAAGAGCAGCAGCTGTGGTCTGTATGTCTCATTCCTTTGATTTGGGACTGCTTTAAATATGTAAAAAACTTCAGCTAGAGGTATTTTAGAAGCTGCCATTTATTAGATTCACTTTTATGGATTTAACATAATAGATGAAGTTTTTTTTCTTTGAGAGGCTCCTGGGTGGCTCAATCAGTTGAGTGTCCCAATCTTGATTTCAACTTAGGTCATGATCCCGGTGTTGTGGGATTGAGACCTGTGTTGGGCTCTGTACTGAGTGTGGAGCCTGCTTAGGATTCTCTCTCTCTCTCTCTCTCTCTCTCTCTAAAAACTAGAAGGCTGTATCTCTCTTTCACTTCATCCATGTTTCCCAATTCCACCTCTTCCCCCTCTTCTGGTAACCATCAGTTCTCTGTATTTATAGGTTTGATTCTGCTTTTTGTGTGTTTATTCATTTTTTTTCTTTTTAGACTCTACTTATGAGTAGAATTTTAAGGTATTTGTCTTTCTCAGTCTGACTTACTTCACTTAGTTATAATACTTTTAGGTTCATCCATGTTGTCACGATGGAATGCTGCCATCATTTTTTTGGCTGTGTAATATTTCATTGTATGAAATACCACATTTTCCTATCAACTCATTTATCAATGAGCACTTAGGTTGCTTCCATATCTTGGCTATTGTAAATAATGCTGCAATAAATATACATGTGCATATATCTTTTCATATTAGTGTTTTCATTTTCCTTGAGTAAATACCCAATAGTGGAATTACTGGATCATAGCGTATTACTATTTTTAATTTTTTGAGGAACCTCCATACTATTTTCTATAGTGTCTGTACCAATTTAGATTCCCACTAACAGTGCCAGAGGATTCCTTTCTCTCTACATCCTTGACACCACTTGTTATTTCTTGTCACTTTGATTTTCACCATTCTAACAGGTGTGAGGTGATATCTCATTGTGGTTTTGATTTGCATTTCCTTGATTATGAGTGATGCTGAGCATGTTTCATGTGTCTGTTGGCCATCTGTATGACTTCTTTGGGAAAGTGTCTATTCGGGTCCTCTTCTCTTTTTTTTCTTGAGGAAGAGAAAGAACATGAGTGGGGGTGGGGAGGGAGAGGAAGAGCAACCAAGAGAGAGAGTCTTAAGTAGGATCCACGCCCAGTGCAGAGCCTGAATTGGGACTTGATCTTACAAC
Organism: Prionailurus bengalensis; assembly: GCF_016509475.1. Classification (NCBI taxonomy): domain Eukaryota; kingdom Metazoa; phylum Chordata; class Mammalia; order Carnivora; family Felidae; genus Prionailurus; species Prionailurus bengalensis. Next base: position 9,355,740 of record NC_057360.1, on the reverse strand, counting down.
CATGAGATCATGACCTGAGCAGAAATCAAGGTTGGACGCTTAACTGACTGAGTCATCCAGATGCCCTCTCTTCTCATTTTTTAATCAGATTTGTGTGTGTGTGTGTGTGTGTGTGTGTGTGTGTGTGTGTGTATGTGTTAGTTTGTATAAGTTCCTTATATATTTGAATATTAACCCATTATTGGATAGAGCGTTTGCAAATATCTTCTCCCATTCCGTAGTTGTCTTTTTAGTTTGTTGATGGTTTCCTTTGCTGTACAAAAGTTTTTTTTGTTCTGTTTTTTTTTTTTGTTTTGTTTTTTTTTTTTGTTTTTTTTTTCTGTAGTCCCAATAATTTATGCTTTTGTTTTCCTTACCCTAGGAGACATACCTAGAAAAATGTTGCTACAGCCGATGTCAGAGGATTTTTATGATTTCAGATCTCACATTTAGGTCTTTAATCCATTTCAAGTTTATTTTTGTGTATGATGTTAGAAAGTAGCCTGGATTCATTTTTTTAATTTTCATTTTTATTATTTTTATTTTTTTAAGTATAATTTATTGTCAAATTGGTTTCCATACAACACCCAGTGCTCATCCCAAGTGCCCTCCTCCCTTGCCCATCACCCACTTTCCCCTCCCCCTACCCCCCATCTACCCTTAGTTTGTTCTCAGTCTGTTATGCTTTGCCTCCCTCCCTCTCTGTAACTTTAGTTTTTCCCCTTCCCCTCCCCCATGGTCTTCTGTTAAGTTCCTTAAGATCCACATATAGTGCAAACATATGGTATCTGTCTTTCTCTGCCTGGCTTGTTTCACTTAGCATAATTCCCTCCAGTTCCATCCACATTGCTGCAAAAGGCCAGATTTCATTCTTTCTCATTGCCAAGTAGTATTCCATTGTATATATAAACCACATCTTCTTTATCCACTCATCACTTGATGGACATTTAGGCTCTTTCCATAATTTGGCTATTGTTGAGAGTGCTGCTGTAAACATTGGGGTACATGTGCCCCTATGCATCAGCACTCCTGTATCCCTTGGGTTAGTTCCTAGCACTGCTGTTGCGGGGTCATAGTGTAATTCTATTTTTAATTTTTTGAGAAACCTCCACACTGTTTTCCAGAGTGGTGGTACCAGTTTGCATTCTCACCAGCAGTGCAAGAGGGTTCCCATTTCGCCACATCCTCACCAGCATCTATAGCCTTGTTCATTTTAGTGACTCTGACCACCGTGAGGTGATATGTCATTGTAGTTTTGATTTGTATTTCCCTGATAATGAGTGACATTGAGCATCTTTTCATGTGTCTGTTTGCGATCTGGATGTCTTCTTTGGAAAAGTGTCTATTCATGTCTTCTGCCCATTTCTTCACTGGATTATTTGTTTTTTTGGGTGTGGAGTTTGGTGAGTTCTTTATAGATGTTGGATACTAGCCCTTTATCTGATATGTCATTTGGAAATGTCTTATTCCATTCTGATGGTTGCCTTTTAGTTTTGTTGATTGTTTCCTTTGCAGTGCAGGAGTATTTTATCTTGAGGAGGTCCCAAGAGTTCATTTTTGCTTTTAATTCCCTTGCCTTTGGAGATGTGTTGAGTAAGAAATTGCTGTGACTGAGGTCGGAGAGGCTTTTTTCCTGCCTTCTCCTTTAGGGTTTAGATGGTTTCCTGTCTCACATTCAGGTCTTTCATCCGTTTTGAGTTTATTTTTGTATGTGGTGTAAGAAGGTGGTCTGGTTTCATTCTTCTGCATGTTGCTGTCCAGTTCTCCCAGCACCATTTGTTAAAGAGACTGTCTTTTTTCCCACTGGATAATCTTTCCTGCTTTGTCAAAGATTAGTTGGCCATACATTTGTGGGTCCAATTCTGGAGTCTCTATTCTATGCCATTGGTCTATGTGTCTGTTTTTGTGCCGATACCATACTGTCTTGATGATTAAGCTTTGTAGTAGAGGCTAACGTCTGAGATTGTGATGCCTCCCATTTTGGTTTAGTTTCTTCAATATTACTTAGGCT